>NW_026732940.1:0-586455 GCF_028476545.2 Physella acuta
ATCACAATTAAGTATTATGTGCCAACTTATATGGAAGTTGACTCCGATTTCAGTCTGCTTTCTATCTGACTTTGCTGATATACATTTTGTCCACCGAAGAACAAACTGCAAGGTATAAGTTGATTGATTTTGGAGTTGTCTCCCCTAGATGGTGGTTAAATCAATCTGTAAAGAGACGCTCTGGTTAATGTGGCTAACGTAAGTAATGTTATAAGTATAGATGTGAGATATTAAAGTTACAAGCAAGGCAGGTAAATCTGATTATACTGGGAACTGTGTTTCGTTACAAGATATGTAAGTCAAAAATGAGAGTCTGGATTAGACACGTAGCGACACCTTTAGTCGCCCGTAGCGATGGGTCAATTTTACAGTCAGTCAGCAAAGCCTTGTGTGTGCCGTACTCCTAAATTGCAGTTTGTCAAATTTAGTTATGTAGCTCAAAATGAGTTCTTTATTTTTTATTTTATTACCGTTTACTTTCAGCCCACCCCCCCCCCCCTCAACCTATGGATTTCACTTAGGTCACTGGGGCGGCCCTACATTAGCTATACGACTGGTCTAAATACAAGACACGGATGATTCGATGCATGATGACCCCCATAATTACCACTTGTTAAAACACTTCAAAACGGTGAAAAAAACAATAAAACTAGAGAGTATCGCTGGGTGTATCACCAACACCACCTTCTGGTGTGGTGGTGATATGCCAAGCTCACCACCAGAGGCGTAGCGACCCTTCCCGGCGCCCGGGGCGAACTTTCAATTCGGCGCCCCCCCCCCCCGCTTATATATATATATATATATATATATATATATATATATATATATATATATATATATATATATATATATATATATATAGTGTGGGTGGGTGTGTGTGTGGTGTGTAATAATATGTTGTGTGTGATAGTGTGTTTATATATAAGCTTGTGTGTGGGTAAGAGTGTATTTGTGTGTGTAAGCGTGTGTGTAAGCGTGTATGCTACAGTCCGGACAAGGTTTAATAATTACATTGTATGATTTTCATTCCTTAAAACTTTACGACAATTTAATTCCCATTAAGATGCGTTTAACTTTTTTTGCGAAAGATTAGTAATGTCAGTAAAAAAAATAAGCCTGATCTGTGTTAGTGTAGAGGGTAGTTTGTAGCTAACGCTAATATGTTTAGACCAGCCTTTTATGTTCTAGTTTTGAACGATCTCTGTTGTGATATGGTACATATTGGATTCGAAGTTTGTTAGAGTAAGGACACACAAGTGACATACAAGAAGAAGTTATCAGAAATATTTATTGTTCACATTGGAATACGACATGGGTATTTCGTTGATTGGTTGATGGTATGACAAAACAAGCTAGAGAAAACAAACTGGAAACCAACGGATGTTAACAGCTCGTAGTCTTGGATTTCGCAGATTTGCCCTGCCTTCTCGCACACAGTTTCTTCCAGGCATCTTTTCGGGGGGGCGAAGCCCCCCGGAAAAATTTTTACGGCCCCCCCGAACGAAATGAAATTTATATAATTTATATATAGAAAAATATATACTTTTAACAGTGTCCGCCCCCCCCCCCCGAAGAAATTTTACCGCCTCCCCCCCTCCCCCCGAAGATTTCAAGTGCCCCCCCGGAGAAAAAAGTCTGGAAGAAACACTGATCAAAAGTATCTGATCTCTCACGTTGAAGTTGAGAGAATCGTAAGAATCTTACAAAGAACTAGTCGCGTCTTTTTTTTAACAAAACTGGCTATTGAAATTGTACATTACGCGTTAATACACTTGGTTTCTTTACTAAGTGTTAAGAGAGTTATCTACTCACCAATCCAGTACAAATACTTGCGATTTTTGTTAGCGAAAAAAGCGCCCCCCCCCCCACCCCCACACACACTCATCACAACCATCTTGGACAAAGTTTGTAGAGCGGTTTTTAACGTAACTAACTTTTTTTTTAAAAATGTTACACAATTATACAAGGCACAGTACAATTCGTTTCTTTCTGAGAGCTAAAGGTTGTTTACTCAGAATCCTGTGTAATTTTGCTATTTTATTTAGCCTAAAAAGCGCCCCCCCTGCACCATCTTGATAAAAGTCACTAACGTATTTTACAGTTCAACAATCGTACAATACGTTTTAATACAATTGGTTTCTTTTAATAGTGGTAACGTTTATCGACTCAACAATCTAGTGTAAATTCTTCCGTTTTAAGTCTCGAAAAAGCGCCCCCCCCCCATCTAGGAAAAGCTTCAAAGCGGTTTTGCCGGTCACTGTTTCTTAAGAGTATATGTTTTACATTAAGAAATCAAGATAGAAAACAGTTAAATCAGTATGTAAATGCGTGTAGCCATTATATTTCTTAACTTAGACAGTTTATAATTCAAAACTGCAGCATAAAAATCAGTTTTAAAAAAATTTTTCTCACCCCTTTTGGCGCCCCCATAGGGTCGGCGCCCGGGGCGGCCGCCCCCCCCCCGCCCCCCCCTAGCTACGCCTCTGCTCACCACCTGTGCAGGGTGTACCATACACGTTTTCAAAACATGAACCTGGTGTTAAGTGTTGGGGTAGGAAGTCCATCAGATGAGTCTACCTAGTGTTAGAGGGGTGGGGTAAGGATAAGGCAGGGGGGGGAGCTGTGGTGTACTCCGTTTAAAGCCAAGTATAACACAGCTGGCGTAAGGACGACATACATGTGTGGTTTAAGTATCGTATGAATGACATGAGTAGTGATCTAACTCACCTATGTTAGACAATTGTTGATTTGGTTACATGGCAGGTATTTTGTAGGGTTAAGACACGATTCTATGGGACGGAGTGGCCAAGCGGTAGAGAGCTGGACTGCTAACCCGTAAGTCTCGAGTTCGAATCCGAAGACACAATTCCTGCTGTATTTTACACTCTCCACAGAGTCACACCATACGTCACACTCACAAAATGACTTATGGTTTGTAAATGATCCAAGACTAGTTGGTAAACAAAAATATGCAACTCATTTGTGGAAATTTCAGGTTATGTTTTTGAAACATTTGTAATCTTTCTTAATTGTGACTTTTTAATTACAGTATTTATGAAGCCTCGATGCTTCTTTCATATTTTTATTTTATTTGTTGGTTTCTTTGCATATTTGTTTAATTGTTGTCAGTCCATTCGTCCTTATGTCCGTCTGTACATCTGTCAATCTGTCTGCCCGTCTATTCGTCTGTCCGCCTGTCCGTCTGTCCGTCTGTACATCTGTCCATCTGTCTGCCCGTCTATTCGTTTGTCCGTCTGTCAGTCCGTCTGTCCGTCCGTCTATCTATCTGCCAGAAACAGATATGCATGAGTATAATCTCTGCGACTCCATCCCACGGAGTACCACGTTAATGACAGCCCTAATTAGGATAATGAGTGTTACATAAACCGAGCAGCCAGCCTGCATGTTAATGACGTGGCAGACAGCACTCGCATGCTGGGCTGACAGATACAACACCGCCACCAGCTGAATAAATCAACACCAGCACAATTAGTGACACTAATTAGTGACACAGTCGAAAAGATTTGAACAACGATCACGTTCAAAACCCCTGCGTCCCCCCTACCCCTCCCCCACACGTTCACCACAACCCAATTTTAAACACACTTAAATGATAATCAATGTAATTAATTTAAATAGAACAAAGCCAAAAGTCAACAAAAAAGTATTAGATTTTTTAATTTACAGCTCAAAATAAGGTAACACAACTTGATAATACGCGATAAAACACGATGAAACATTATGAAACCTGGTGAAACATTAAGAAACCTGATGAAACAATATGAAACGTGATGAAAAATTAACCAACATAAATTGTTGCTAATGTGAACTCTTACTTTGGTCGTCAATAAAGCCTTCAATATAAATTTTATGTATATATATATATATATATATATATATATATATATATATATATATATATATATATATATATATATATATATATATGTATGTATGTACGTTTTTATTTATTTATTCATTTTGCATTCATTTTAGCGAGGTCGGGTGTCACCCAGTGCGACACTTAATGGTGTCACCCTCCAGAGGAGTAGCGACCCTTCCCGGGGACAAACTTTTTTGCACCGCCCTCCCCTCAAATTGTTCTCTATATATATTGCTATTTTTTGCCTTGGTGTCACCCCCCTAAATGGTGTCACCCGGTGCAGTCCGCACCCCCCCCCCTGGGCTACGCCTCTGCATTTATGTATTTATTTACATGCATAAGGGTATATATGGATGTATATATAAATAAATATATATATATATATATATATATAT
The DNA here is from genome assembly GCF_028476545.2 of Physella acuta. Classification (NCBI taxonomy): domain Eukaryota; kingdom Metazoa; phylum Mollusca; class Gastropoda; family Physidae; genus Physella; species Physella acuta. Next base: position 4,279 of record NW_026732940.1, read on the forward strand.
ATATATATATATATATATATATGTGTGTGTGTGTGTGTGGTTGTGTTTATTCATAAAATATTTGCATTTCATTGCATTATATTTACATCTAATGAACAGCTTACACTAACAATCCCTGGTTTATAAATTACACATACGACAGGCTATTAACAACATTCATCAGCTAAAGTACACATGGGTTTTTTAGTGTCATACCGCAGTGGCACATACTAATCTACTTTCTAACTATAGCCGACACCAGACTGATGTGATAGGAAACTAATCACAGGGGGGCGGGGGGTTGAACGTCTTGTATTGCTGGGGCCCTTGAGGTATGGATAGCTTACATGTGTATTGGCAGTTCACTAGTGTCCGCCTATTCCACCCAGGAGAGTATGGTCAGAAATTGATAAATAGCTCCCAAGCCAAGAATATTGAAATATTTTTTCAAGTCCAGAAGAGATATTTTTCCACGCAAGAATGTGGAAATACTTTATGAAGTAAAAAATCTTTTAAAAATCTTTTTTTTCTTCTTCACCACGAGATCTGGTATCGTTAGACTTAAGAAAAATCTGGAACTATTGCGAATCATTCTTGTCATATATGAATCTGGAACTATATTATTCTACACGAGAATTGGAACTATTTTTTTCAGCCAAGAATCTAAAACTGTATATTCTGGCCATGAATCTGGAACTATTTTTTCAGCCCATGAATCTGGAACTATTTTTTCTTCTTGACCTCGAGATCTGGTATCGTTAGACAAGAAAAATCTGGAACTATTTTTTCAGCCCATGAATCTGGAACTATTTTTTCTTCTTGACCTCGAGATCTGGTACCGTTAGACTTAGGAAAAACGCCAGTGCGGCGGCCACAGAGCCCGTCAGAAACACGTTGGTCCAGCCGATGCTTTTGATGAGGGGTGGGACAACGATGGGACCGAGGAAGTAGACGACCCACTGTGACGCAGACATAAAACCGACGTTGGACGCAAAATGTTTTTCTCCAAATAGCGCCATCGGTGTCATGTAGTAAAACACTTTGACGGAGGACGTTGCGTAGAACTCCAAAGCCACGAAGACGATGTACAACGGTGGGAATGTGTAGAGTGATATGGGCATCATGGTCATGAAAAAGTTGGAACAAGCGCAGGTGGTGACCAGGACAGGCTTAAGGCCGTATTTGTCAGACATGAAGCCGACCAGAGGACGGAACACCATCAGGACGAAGGTGCTGATGGTGCCTGTCATAACGAGGGTGTTGTCGTTGTTGATGACGGTCAGACCGAACTGTTTGTAGAGGTTGAGGTGGATGAAGAAGGTGTGTCCCATCAGCGCGAATATAGTCCAGACTTTCCAAAAGGTCAAAGTGCACAGCATCTCTCGAGGTGTCAAATCTTTCACCACGATCTCGGAACACGTTTTTGATTTTTCGTCACCCGACTTTACCTCGCCTACTTCAAACATTTCTTTTTCTTTTAGCTCCTGTGTAGCTGCCACATCCCCGGTTCGTATTTCAACGATAGTTTGATCGTTTAATTTTTCGTATGTGTCTTTTACATTTGATTCACTAGATACCGATTCATTGATAGCACTTACATTATCCTTTTCTTTATAAATTTCACCTGCAATGTTATCGTAATCTTCTTTCTCTTCCTCGCCTGGTTTCGAACCCACAAGTAACTCCTCCGTCTGCCCATCGTCAGACGGGTTTAACTCTCTCCGCCTACACTGTATCAGGATAAACCCGACCAGCTGTAGAGCGAATGTGAAAAGTCCTATTTTTAGAAAAAATGGCGGAACTCTCTCAATAACTTCCGGGTCAGTGAAATAACGGATGTTGTTGATCTGGATGTCTGTGGCGATGTTGGATGGGTTGATAAGGTAGTACGACAGTAGCATATGTAGGAGGGGGAAGATACTAGGGCCGGTTGATAAGATCCCGAAGGCGAAACCTCTTTTTTCTGGAAAAGTCTCAGCGGCCAGCTTGTAGGGTAAAGCCAGAAGAATCCCACCAGCCACGCCTTGAGCTATCCCAAAACACAAAAGTAGTGCCAGAGGTTCCTGCACCGCCCAGTAGCTGAGGATCACAGAAGCACTTTGTATCACTGCCCCAACCAAGATCCCCGTCTTCAAAGACGACTTGGTCTCAATGAACCCAGCAAAAATCATCCCGATGGGTTGGAGGATTTTAAAGGCGGAGGACAGCCACAGCGGATCCACCCACACGTAGACACGTGACATGTGGGCGTGGTAGTAGGACGCCAGGTAGGTGAGGAAGTTGCCGAAGTAGACCGAGACAGAGACCGGCATCAGTAACATGATACAGCCCATCAGCACCAGGTACTTCCTCAAGAGGGTGGAGACGCTTCTATAGCGACAGTCCATTCTCCAGCTCGCTGGGGACACAAAGGTTACACACATTTACTTTTTACCACACACATACTCAAACTCACACACACTCTCACATACACGCGTGCACACACACATACACACACATATGTCAGATTTTGGAACCATAAACATCGCACCATGCAGTGCTTTTCAATGCATCGCAGTGTTTTATTATAAGTATCAAAATAGGGTTTGTTTATATAACGACATAAAGTTATTTTATAGTTGTCACTGTTTTTACTCTTTTGCATAACGTAAAGAAAATATTAAATACACGCACATTCCTAAAACATATTAACGTGATCAATGTCAAATATCATTTTCGTTTATATTCCTAGAAAAAGAGGATACATTTTTATAATAGTAGGTCGAAAAAAAGAATTAATTCAACTTTTTTTTGTAATTTTTGCAAGGGAGGTAATTTAAAAATAAATTCAACTCATCAATAATTAAAGTTAATTTTTTTTTATTACTACCGCATTGATTATTATATAAGGTTCATAATTAAAATAGAAAAATGTTAAGATTATTTATATTATTTTCTAATTAGTCTATGATCTCTCAAAATCACTATTTTTTTTGTTTTTGTTTTTCGGTGTTAACAGATGGTGAAATTTTATAATTATAGTATAGAGCAGGGGTTCCCAACCTTTTTTTTACTCTAGAGCACATTCTAAAATATCGGTAGGGTGGCGGGCACCACCTATTTTAAATCGACAAACTCCTTCCAGAGGCGTAGCGACCCTTCCCGTCACCCGGGGACAAAACTTTAAACTTTCGATTTGCACCCCCCCCCCCCCCACCTCAAACTTTCGATTTTCATCCCCTTCAACCTTTCAATAATGTTTATGAAAAAAAATCTGTCTCTGTCGAATAGTAAGAGGCGGGCACGTACGAATCGTTCGGCGGGCGCCATGGCGCCCGCGGGCACGGGGTTGGGAACCCCTGGTATAGAGAATGCTGGAAAGGCTCTCACTTGGCGCGGACGCCTCGGAAAGCGTGTTTTTCGGTGGTGATTCTAATTGCATTGCCAATGTGTTTTCTTAGAACCATAAAAGTAAACCATAAAAGTAAGTTATGGAGTAGGATCTATTTATGTGACTTAATTTTTTTTGCTGAAAAGCTCTCTTTGGGCGTGGACGCCTAGGAAAGCGTGTTGTTCGGTGGTGATTCTAATGTTGTGGTTGTGTTGTGGTTGTGTTGTGGTTGTGTTGTGGTTGTGTTGTGTTGTGTAGTGGTTGTGTTTGTGTTGTGTTTTTCTTTGTTTTGCTCTGTTCCCAAGTTAGTACATTTAAAAAAGATTTACCATGGCGGAGCACAGGTATGCATCTAGTATATATATATACACTATATATATATATATATATATATATATATATATATATATATATATATATATATATATATATATATATATATATATATATATATATATATATATATATACAGTATATATATATGAATAATTCATTACATGTAAGTTTGTTGTATTTAGTTTGCTCATATATCCATACATACATATGTGACAGCTGCTGCTCTGTTAGTTATTAAGGAAGATCTAATTTTTTTTATTTTATAAATCCCTAGTCTATATGAGCTTACTATCACAAAAATGAGTATTTCTTCATTTCTTAAAACATTCTTATTTTCCCACACGACAAGCGGTGGAGCGAGTGATTACCAACCCAAACTGTAGGAGGTATTCAAATCCTAGGACGGCCATACACCACCCAGTAAGAGGATATCGAAAAACTTTTTACCAGTATTCTGTAAGGGTATCGAAAAAAAAACGAATTACTGGTATCGTAAATCCGCCGCTGGTATCAAACGTTTAGATTTATATATTAAGACATAAAGATCTTGTCAAAAAGATCGGTGATAACTTGATATTTAATATTTGATCGTTGTCCGCCATTAATTCAGTGTAATAACATCTGAGAGGTATTGGGCTGTAGTGGCAAGTCACCGATCGCTGTTAAAATTTTTTTTTAATAACGACATGCTAAACTACACTATGTGGAATACTTTGAGAGGAGAGTGGGGGGGGGGGGGGGGTGACAACAAAACATACAGTAATACTCGTTTTTTTTTTGTTCTAGTTGGCTTTGTAGATTGGCATTATGGGGGGGGGGTATCTTCTTGTTGATTGTTAGTATGTATGAACAGTGATGTGAATAGTAGCTTGTCTTTTATTTAGGAGGAAATAAGTCAGTTCAACATTTGAATTGATTGACATTCTATTACTAGATGGGCCAGCGTCTTTGGTCTAGTTGTGTCCGCCTAAACTGTGGGATTGTCTTACGTTTTAAGCATGTCTATAGAAAATTTGTGGATAGCGCGAACACTGCGTGTGTTTAAAATGACAAAACTAATCATCTTCTCCCTTGTTTTTTAATCTACATAAATTATATATATATATATATATATATATATATATATATATATATATATATATATATATATATATATATATATATATATATATATATATATATATATATATATATATATATATATATATATATATATGTGTGTGTGTGTGTGTGTATGATGTATGTGAATGATGTACATGATAAAATCAACTAGAAAACATAGTTTAACTACTATCTATCACAGCTTGTACTAGCTAATAGATGTTCACATGAGCACATCATGCTGAAGTATGAATGTGTACCTACCGTGTTTGATCAACAACAGCACAAATGATGAGCGAGACATATTGCTCCTAACACAACACCAACAAATTGTCCTAAATCATTTCAATGAAATTCTCATACACTAGGCCCCTTCCTTCGTGGTTCGAGGTATAGACACCAACACTCCCGCAAACACTCGATGAAATAAACCGGCTCTTTAGATTCATATAAGAAATATGAACATCAAACGAAGTGTCATTGCCTGCAGATATGCCCGTCCAATAACCACAACTCCACACTGTGGTCAAAGCTTGATTGTCGCCCTTGTGTTAACTGCTCGTGAATTCATAACCGTTAGATCATTAGTCGTCAGCAAGTGAGCGAGGTGGCGAGAGCTGGTCGAGACTTGACATGACGTCACAGTGTAAACAGTTAGGGGAGAGTTGTAAACAATTTAAAGAGGTTGGTGTGGGAAGGTGGGGGAGGGGAGAGACAGAATGTGTGTCAACAACCGAACAACTATTTGCACTGAGGTGAAAACACCGACTAGCGACATTTATCTTTTCCTGGCCACCTGGGGTTTAGGTATCTCGAGACAAAAGTTGACGGCGACAAAAGTGACGACAAAAGTTGACGACAAAAGTTGACGACAAAAGTTGACGACAAAAGTTGACGACAAAAGTTGACGACAAAAGTCGACAGCGACAAAGGTTTGACAGCGACAAAAGTCAATAGCGACAAAACTTGACAAAGACAAATGTTGACGATAAAAGTTGACAAAAACAAAATTTTACAACGACTATGATTGACAGCGACAAAAGCTCATGACGACAAAAGTTAACGACAAAAGTTGACGACAAACTTGACGACAAAAGTTGACGACAAAAGTTGACAAAAAAAAAGTTGACAAAAACAATAAATTTTACAGTGACAAAAGCCCACGACTACAAAAGATGACAAAAACAAAAGTTGACGACGACAACAGTTGACAAAGACAAAATTTGACGACAAAAGTTAACGACAAAAGTTAAAAAAAACAAAAGTTGACAGACAAAAGTTGACGACAAAAGTTGACTACGAAAAAAGTTGACTACAACTTGCTTACAAGCTTCACTTAACGTTGTCTCTCGCGTCTGTTGATGTCTGTGCATTATATGATAGGAGTTTGTGTATTATATGATAGGAGTTTGTGTATTATATGATAGGAGTTTGTGTATTATATGATAGGAGATTTTATATTATATGATAGGAGCATGTCATGTATCTGACAACATGAATAACACCGGCCGGTAGTATCAACAACATGATATTTTTTCCACCTGAATGATTTTGAAATTGATTGCACATTTGGAAAATTTTCAGAGCTACGCAATGTAACCTCTCATTAACATTGCATGCATGGGTAATTTTATACGCCTGAAAAAATAACCCAGTACGTAGGTACTGTCTAGTGGGAGAACATTTGGCAACGCTACCCCAACATATGGTCGGGTATCTTTGTACGGTAATTTATCATTTGACCATGGTGACCTCTACCACACTATCCTTCCGACATTCCCTCTCCCCTCTTAAGGCCTCTACAACACCCCCCACACACACACACACACCCACACATACACCAAAACAAGCCATTGTTATTTATTTTTTCGTTCTTTATCGGAAGTTACAAGTCTAAAACAGCAACTTGGCAAAACCTTAAATAGCTATATCGTTATTGTTTAATGTTAGGTTTAGTCTAGTTTATAGGGACAATGCTAGAGGGAGGGGGTAGTATTAGAGTTGGATTACTTTTTCTTATCAGACCAAAATAATAATACATTTACTAAATGTTAGAACTCCGTTAAGTAATAGTCCATTCGCCGTTCACCGTTCAATCTCTATTCAGTCTTGCTGCTACAGTATTTACACTTTAGTACATCGCTAATCTGAATAAAATTCTATCAAATGTCAGTTCTCTAATATAAAAGTTTGGCATTGATATGTAAATTCCCAGACATCCATGCGTATCTTATGAAGATGGCGTTGTGAATAACTAAACAAAAAAGTATCCTATTTGTGAGAGTACTCTCTCGTAAACTCTTGAGCTAAAACAGTTCAGTTCAGATTTTAAAAAATTATTTTAAAAAATTATTTTGGCTGTAAGTCTAAAAACATGTTTCTTTTCTTTACTTCTGTTCTGCTTGAAATATTTCTGACAGACTTTCAAATGTAAAAGCGTGCTTTAGATATATCGGTAATGATGATTATAACAATGGTGGGATGAGATATATATGTAAGGCTAAAGTTAGATATGTATAGCTATATATATATATATATATATATATATATATATATATATATATATATATATATATATATATATATAAGCGCGATGTTTAAAGCTTAAAATAATCATATAATGCATATGTATATAAAAGGATTCATTGGCGTCAAATCTTTGAATAACTGAATAACGTAATGAATCATATGAATGCCAATGTAAACACAAATGGTAATTAAGCCCCGAGTTGATGACGCTCAACACATGTTACATGTTCTACCATTACAGTTTACAAAATACTCGGGATTAAACGTCCAGTGGACTGTTAGCAGGGTGGGGGTGGGCTGTGAGCGGCCCACGTGTATTGTATAGCTGTGTGGAGGGGGAGGGGCGGTGTTTCGAGCGTTAATGTGGTTTAAATGTTGTGTGGTTTTATTGTGGTGTGGTTTAAATGTTGTGTGGTTTAAATGTTGTGTGGTTTAAATGCTGTGTGGTTTAATTGTTGTGTGGTTTACATGTTGTGTGGTTTAATTGTGGTGTGGTGGTAAATGTTGTGTGGTTTCAATGTTGTGTGGTTTCAATGTTTTTTGGTTTCAATATTGTGTAGTTTAAATGGCGACCGTTGCGTTTTTCTCTACGTGGTAATCATACCACATACTTTAGAAAGACTAAGTTGATATGAATGATATTCCGCGTATGTGGTAATGTTTTGACACGGTCTGTTCATTTTTTTTTAACCTACGCTAGTACGTCGGCCTTATGTCCTGTCGGCCTTATGTCATGTCGGCCTTTTGTCTTGTCGGCCTTTTTTATTCGTATTGCTGACTCTAGATTTTTTATGCAGACGTCGCTTTAAAAAAAAAGTATATTTATTCCAACACACACACTCACACATACACACACACATACACACACAATAACAAGTCCCGAGAAATTTGTAGGTCACACGTGAAGGAGAGCGTGGGGGAATTCTCGTCAGACCTGAACAACTTTTTTGGGTCACGACGCGGCCACGTGATTCAAAGTATGACCGAATGCCAGTGACGTCATTTGTGACGTGTGAATCTTCCGTCATTAATACACGCACTTGTGGAAGAGACTTGGTCAGACGGGATGATTTTTGTGAAAACATCACAGGCAGAGGCGTATCCAGGTTTTCGTTGTAGGGGGAGCGAAAAGAGCAAAAAAAAAAAAAAGCGCCGAATTTTTAACACGTTCTATATACGTGTATTACATATATATATATATATATATATATATATATATATATATATATATATATATATATATATATATATATATATATATATATGTCATCACTTCGCTATGATGTAAAATAAATTGAAAGTAGCACTCTGAATAAATAAGAAAACACACACAATGTAAGCCGACAAAACAAAAATTGTATCAATCTAAAAAAAAAAATATACACACACTACAACCAAAAACAATGAACGTAACACAATCTGTTTTGTAATTCTTGTAAAAAAATGTCTTACATAATAATTCCTGGGAAATTATTTAAGACAAGTGAAATAGGGAAAATAATCTCTCTCTTAAAATAAATATGTATATATATACACATTTAATTATAAATGTCAAAACAAATAAATAATTACTTTATAATATAATGAAATAGTTTAACACTATTCGTGTTTATAAAATGTTTTTGTCTATAATCAGAATTTAATATATCGTCACCATAAATGCTTAAGTATTACAGCATAATGAAAGTTTTTTAAATCAGAGTTGGTATAAAACCACGCTTTTCGATATAGTAGTAGTAGAAAAACAATCGGAATAACAGCCTACATTCAACTAAATATCGGTCTTGTAGTTCAAATCATATATTTTTAATTAACTACTGCTTTTTTGTGTTCTTTAAAGATAATTTTTTAACATAGTGATAGGTATGGGTTAGATCACTGTATTGATCATGTACCTTTTTACTGGTAATTGCAAAAACAATATTCCCAGAGTTTTACGTTTAAAAAGCTAATTTTCTGGCGGCATGGTACTTTGGTACATCATTACGCGTTTTTCTACATGTACTTAACAGATCAGCTCGGGGTGGTTTGGGGGGGGGGGGGGGGGGGTTCAACTTCATTCACAACTGTCCGGTCACTTTTGGTCAATTATCCAACCCAGTGTATACCTAGGTGTGATATTAATGTAAATTTAAATAGAGGTGCCACATCAGTTGTATTTGTTTCTGTATTGTAATGTTTTTAAAATTAATCACACGATTCAAACTGTATATATAAAGTAATTATGTGTGAAGTTTTATGTATAACAATTTCTAGTTCAATTATTCGTAAGCAAATACATTATACAGTTGCCTTAAACTTAACAGCCCTCTTGCTGAGTGTTACTACCCGTAGAGATTTTTTAAACATTGCAATGCATCGTAATGGTTATTTTTAGAATGGCAAACTGATGCAGCTGTTAATACGTGTTGTAAACTTAGACACTACTAGACTCGTACAATGATGCTTAATTACTGCATGAAAAGAAATCTTGTGATTTACATAGATGTGCCGACCAAAAATATTTTTTTAACAAATATCATTGTTTAAAACTTTGAGTTTAAAAAGTTTCCAAAAAGGCGCCACTTTGCTGAAAATGGCCAGAGGGGGAGCGGCCGCTCCCCCTGCTCCCCCCCTGCGTACGCTACTGATCACAGGTTAATGAGTCAATACTAATTAAAACGCAATATATAATTCTTAAAATATGCAACTTCAATAGACATGGAATTTTAATTTACATAACCTGAGACGGGTATTAGTGTGGTAGTAGTCCTTGCGCTAAAAAGATTATAAAACAGATTTTTAAAAGTTTGATATTTTGTTTTGCTTGATTGGGACTCTGGTTACTTAATACATGCGCTCATTTAGGCCAAAGGGAAGAAACAAATCCGGACATTCGCACTTGATTTTTAGACCGTTATCTGGGTCACTAATCCGCTTATTCAGGTCACGTGTCGCAGGTGGCTTTGACCCAGATCCAGTGCGGAAGCCCAGTTTGAAGTCAATTTTCCAGTTATCGCGTATATTGGGTATATCGCCATATATCGGGTATATCGAAGCTAAATATATGGACTGTAATCACATATATTGGGTCTTAAGATAAGGACGGAAATCACATATATCGGATTTTAAGATAAGGACAGTAATCGCATATATCTTTATACTACTAAAACTCAAGTTTGTTTACATGTTTGAATATTTATTTATTTGTTTGTCTGATTGGCTACTGGAGAGAAACTGCACTATGTATAGAGCTGTAAAATAGTATGTAGGTATTAATTTATTGATTTATTCATTGGTAGATTAACGACATTAATTATAAAAGTTTCAAACAGTTGCTTTACTTTGACTGAATAGTGACGTCACATGATTTGTTTACTTTTTACATCAACAATGGCGGCTTTTATCGAAGAAGATAGTTTTTCCCATTCCAATGTTTAACGCGTTCTAAAGCTAATTTTCTGTCGGCTATAACTTTAGCAATACGTCCGTTTGAAGCATTTATTACGTTCCAACATTTATATCAATTTTCAACTGTCTTTTTCTTTTTGTTTTACAATAAATTTCTCTAGATCTACAGATCAGCTGTCGAAGGAAGAAAAAGTTATGAATCTAGATCTAGATCTAAAAGTCTAGATCTAGGTCACTAGACTTAACGTAAATTCTAGATCTAGACTTAATGTAAATTCTACATCTAGAATCTATTTCAGGCCTTAATTATTTTATATAAATCTTTTTTTGTTTAGCTAGACAATTGGCTAATATAAGATAAAATTTAATTTGAAATAATTCTACGATTCGCGTAGATTCTTACGCAGATTAAAAGTAAAATATATAAGTTATTACCGACTCATATACGAGCCTAGATAGCTAATTAGGTTATCATGCTGTTGGCACGGGTTTGAGATATGTCAATGTTAATTTTTGCTTCTTTTTTTTTTTTTTTTTTTTTTTTTTTTTTTTTGTGAATGATCAAGTTGCCTTTGCCTATTGGAACTTAGCGGGATACAGGGCAAGTTAAGTAGAGTTAACCTGTTTCTTTGTCCTCAGTATATAACGTGGATAGTGTGGTCAGAGCCATGCTCGGCCGAAATATTTTTTTAAAGACAAAACATGTTGTCTGAGACTTGGCGGAACACTGGGCTTTCGCTAATGTACCTAGTGCTTTAGCTAATGTATTTAGTGTATTTAGTGCTTTGTCTAGTTACATGCTAGTATTCTAGCACGCATACATGTTGAAAAATACGGTATCAACAATCCCCGAGGATGGTCAATGTAAACATTTGTAGTTGCTTACTTATTTATTCATTACTTTTTAAATCTAGAGATTCTACTTTTTCCAAACAAGAAGGGTTCACTTAAAAAGAATTAGAAGAAAATGTTAAGACTGATCGCGTTGTTTTTTCTAAAAAAAAGAATCACCATGATATTTAATTATAAAACTCTGAATGCATATTTCCGTAGTTTAGAGGCGTTATTATAACTTTCGAATTATATCGTAGTCGTTTCAAACGATTCTATTGAGTAAATATTGTACTGTAATTTATTTGACATAACGTATTCTTTTTTTTCTCATTTCGCATATTCGGGTAAGTCGGAGTAAAACACTTAGGTACTGCTGTCCCTGAGTGTATATATATATATATATATATATATATATATATATATATATATATATATATATATATATATATATATATATATATATATATATATTCATTAGAGACATCATTACTTACACACACTACAATCTGAAATCATTACTTTTCACCTCACTAAAACACAAACATAACAACTCACCTATCTAATCCCTCGAAGACAGACAAGAACAAAATTCTAGACTCTAACCGTTAACTAATGAACGACACTGACAATGTTTCTGCACCCGGGCACCACGCTGGCTATTTATAGTTTTCTCGAGGCTGCTGATCACGATTTATTTAGGAAGGTCACTGGCCTCCATTTTCTAACCACGGGACTATGTGAATCACCCATAAAAAGACTAAAAATAAATGCCCAGCAGAGATTCCCTTCAATGACGCCATACTGCGTCATACCACGACGCGCAACCAACCGTGACCGCTTCACTAACCTACCTGTGATTTGACCAGTGATTCAGCGAGGTACAGTTAAAAGACAGTCTTCTGCCCTTCGTCACATCTGACTGCACACGTGAAGAAAAAATGTTGTCGTTACTGTAACGTGTTTGTGTTGGGGGATCAGACATTGTTATGGCAGAGTAGTAGGTATGTTGAAGTCAAATGACTTTTACTGCTTTACTTCTTTCTATTTATGTGATACTCTCAAGTACGAGGAAATATGTATGCTGTTTATGTAATAGAACTTGAGAATTGTGAACATTATAGAACACACACAAATGTCATACCAGAGTAGGTGTCACTACATTAAAAAAATAAGACAAATAATAATTTAAAGGAAAGCAATTCAGCAAATGATTGGATTCCCATCATTACCATAACAAAGACGTCGTCTGCCACGAGGTGGCCATCGGATTAAGGACTGGCTACAATAGGGTTACCTTCAATTCTCCGCCTTATTTTGCTATACTCCGCCCCTTCAATTCTCCGCCTTATTTTGCTATACTCCGCCCCTTCAAAGCTAGAAAACATAGGTTGGGTAGAAGTGGTTGATCGCTTTTCTGTTTAGTTAATTAAATCGTAGCTCATTATTAAATATTTACAGGAAATCATTTATTTTCTCCTGTTTCCGGCATGTTTACATAAAAGCTTGTTATTAAAAAAGATTTCATTCATTTTTGTATCTTTTTTTTCATATGGGGTTCGAATTACCCACTCCCCCCCCCCCCCCTCCCTCACTTATTCCAAGTCTGATACCAACCTCTTCCAAGTAAAATAATACCTATATCATTATAGATCAGCAAAACAAATTTGATGAATGTAAGAGATAAAACGGACAATTAACTGTCTAGTGCCTGGTGTTGGCCTATTTTTTTTCTCCATCATGCAAAAACATGGACATTTTATTGTTTGTATTTACATATTATGATATAAGCCTGGGTTTATATACCACATAGGACTAATACAATCATTCATCATCTGGCGTAAAAAATGTAGGCCTACAGTATATTATACAACAGTAGGAGGTGCAAGCTGCCCTCTACCAATGACTTACACATATTACGTACCTCTACCACTGGTAAATATAACGCAATACCCGAACTCGTTTTGGATGGTCATAGGACATTGACTGATGACTTACGAAACTAAAAGATTACCAGACAACAAAAAAATCTCCGTGGACTCGAATATAATATCTAGAATAAAAACACACACGAAGACCTTCTGCAACTAATAATACTTTTAATCAATCTGGGACCTTCTAATATGTATACAAGTCTAAATAATAAATAGTATGTAAAACAATAGAAATATACAAATAATGAAAGACCCATCCTACGAGTTAAAGAATAACACACTGAGACTACTAACATTAGTTACGGTACTAAAGTAATCAACACAACCTACACGTGTCAAAGTGAGACTCAGAAAAATACTGAGTACAAAGATAATTGCTGCTTCAACTAAAAAATACAACATGGTGTCGTACGTGGCTCTCTCTCACCGTAGATGTCTAGTGGGCTGCCGCCCGAGGAAAATTCCTGCCTTATATACGACTCCAAAATTATAGGATGTCGACCTCAATGTTAAGGACCATTGGGAGGAAGTAGCCAAAGCTCGAGCCACACGAACTCAGTGGTGAATGCTATCACATGAGCGTGATTGAAAATTTCTTTATTCTGAACAACAAACAACTCAAGGCCAATTTAATAATCATAAAATCAAACAATAAAAAAAGGAAACCTAAGTAGGTCACATACACAATAATGTTATAAAGGATTATCTAATCATAGCCAAGAATCTGGAATTATTATCAACCAAGATTCTGAAACTAGTTTTTCAGCCAATGAATCTGGAACTATTTTTAGCAAATGAATCTGGAACTATTTTTTCAGCCCATGAATTTAAAACTTTCTTGTTTCAGCCATGAATCTGGAACTATTTTTTCTTCTTGACCTCGAGATCTGGTACCGTTAGACTTAAGAAAAACGCCAGTGCGGCGGCCACAGAGCCCGTCAGAAACACGTTGGTCCAGCCGATGCTTTTGATGAGGGGTGGGACAACGATGGGGCCGAGGAAGTAGACGACCCACTGTGACGCAGACATAAAACCGACGTTGGACGCGAAATGTTTTTCCCCGAATAACGCCATAGGTGTCATATAGTAAAACACTTTGACGGACGATGTTGCGTATAACTCCAAAGCCACGAAGACGATGTACAAAGGTGGGAATGTGTAGAGTGATATGGGCATCATGGTCATGAAAAAGTTGGAGCATGCGCAGGTGGTGACCAGGACAGGCTTCAGGCCGTATTTGTCGGACATGAAGCCGACAAGAGGACGGAACACCATCAGGACGAAGGTGCTGATGGTGCCCGCCATGACAAGGGTGTTGTCGTTGTTGATGACGGTCAGACCGAACTGTTTGTAGAGGTTGAGGTGGATGAAGAATGTGTGTCCCATCAGTGCGAAGATGGTCCAGACTTTCCAAAAGGTCAAAGTGCACAGCATCTCTCGAGTTGTCAAATCTTTCACCACGATCTCAGAAATCGCTTTTGATTTTTCGTCAATTAACCTTACCTCGCCTACTTCAATTATTTCTTTTTCTTTTAACTCCTCCGTTTGCCCATCGTCTGGCAGGTTCAACTCTCTCGGCCTACACTGTATCAATATAAACCCTACCAGCTGTAGAGCGAATGTGAAAAGTCCTATTTTTAGAAAAAATGGCGGAACTCTCTCGGTGACTTCCGGGTAAGTGAAATACCGGATATTGTTGATCTGGATGTCTGTGGCGATGTTGGATGGGTTGATAAGGTAGTACGAAAGGAGCATGTGTAGGAGGGGGAAGATACTAGGCCCGGTTGATAAGATCCCGAATGCGAAACCTCTTTCTTTTGGAAAAGTCTCAGCGGCCAGCTTGTAGGGTAAAGCCAAAAGAATCCCACCAGCCACTCCTTGAGCTATCCCGAAACACAAAAGTAGTGCCAGCGGCTCCTGCACCGCCCAGTAGCTGAGGATCACAGACGCACTTTGTATCAGCGCCCCAACCAAGATCCCCGTCTTCAAAGACGTCCTGGTCTCAATGAACCCACCCAGGATCATCCCAATAGGTTGGAGGATTTTAAAGGCGGAGGACAGCCACAGTGGATCCACCCACACGTGGACACGTGACATGTGGGCGTGGTAGTAGGACGCCAGGTAGGTGAGGAAGTTTCCGAAGTAGACGGAGACAGAGACCGGCATCAGCAGCATGATACAGCCCATCAGCACCAGGTACTTCCTCAAGAGGGTGGAGACACTTCTATAGCGACAGTCCATTATCCAGCCCGCTAAGGAAACAAAGGTTATACAGATTTACTTTAGGCGGTAACTATATAAACACACACAAACTCACACACACACTCACACGCACATACGAATATATATATATATATATATATATATATATATATATATATATATATATATATATATATATATATATATATATAATAGGCCACGTTCGCACTTCTCTCTCTCTCTCTGTCTGTCTGCAAAATATTTTCGCCGGACATCACATCAGAATCTACAGCGATATATCGAGAACTTTTTATGGACTTTTGTTGAAAATAATATGTTAGATGTTTTAAATGTATAACCACAATTTTATTTAAAGAAGAAAAATATAAAATAAAGGCGTATTCAACTGTAGAAAAACAATTTTACTTATGCAACAGGATAGCATTTATAGATGTGAAAAAGAACGCTTAAAACTGTGACGTCACTAATGTTTATACATTAACTAATGACGTCATCTGCCGTGTTTAGAATAAAAAGAAATGAACTATATCATTCAAATTTGATTTAGATCTACGTACACTATGAAATGTATACAATACAATTTTTCCTCATTCAAATTTGATTTAGATCTACGTACAATTTTTCCGGCCTAAACTCATAAAATTTATGTGTTATTTAATTGGATTCTAGATCTAGAGATTCTAGATTGATCTTGACTAGATCTAGATCTATGCAATAACTAGACGTAGACGCTAAGATCTAGATTTAGACTCTAACTTCTCTAGAATCTATTCCAAGACTTAATTATTTAATAAAAATTTTTGTTTGGAACTGGCTAATTTGGGATAAAAAAATCAATTTGAAAGAATAGGCATATTCGCGTAAGTTAAGATTTTAAAATACGTCTTTCATTCTCCGCGTTAAATGGTACCTAAATAGCGGGGATTATAGTGTACTTAAAACCACGCAGGTGGTGCGGGTTCGAGACACACCAAGTCAACTTGGTTAATCTATTTTTTTTTTTTTATTTTGCTCGGGCTAAACTTAAAAAAAAATTCTATTTGGATTCTAGATCTAGATCTAGATGATCTAGATCTACGGAAAAACTAGCCGTACACAGATGTAGACCCTACCTAGATCTAGAATCTATTCAAACAATACATTTCTATACTTAAGTATTTCAGGCCTTAATTACTTCATTGAAATCTTTGTTTATCTATGCAACTTGCTAATCTCTATAATATATAAAGCAAAGTTGTCGGGTGTCCGATAGGGCACTTTCCGGCGCCGCAGGCGCTTCAAATTTGGCAGGATCTTGCCTTGGGGCGACAGAACACGGGGGCCGGTTGGCCGAAAAATCTACGATGAGGGGGTCAAAACTGACCTCGACTGACCTGCGCCTTATATGAGCTAAAATCGAAAAAAAATGTCCACGGAGGAACCTCTTCATAACTCCTGAGGTCGTAGACCGACCCTCGGGCGAATTAATTAAGCATTCAAATCCTCAATGTTTTCGAAAGCCTAAGCGAAGCTGGGCAGCATGCCTAGTATATATATACTAGCCATCGGTACCCGTTTCACGTGAATGATAGACCGATAAAATTGTATATATTTCATAGCGTACGTCATGATGAGTAGATCTATAGAACTATATCTAAATCAAATTTAAATGAAATAGTTCCTTTCTTTATATTCTAAAATCAATTACACTATGATCTTAGCTATTTAGGCACCTTATGAGACATGAAGAATCAAAGACGTAGATAGTTAAGAAACTTAACTTACGCGAATAGGCCTATTCTTTCAATTTTTTTTTAAAATCCCAAATTAGCCAGTTCCATAGCTAAACAAACAAAGATGTCTATAAAATAATTAAGGCGTCAAATAGTATAATATAGGCCTAGAAATTTATTAATCGAATAGATTCTAGAGTAGATAGAGTCTAAATCTAGAATCTAGATCTAGATCAAGAATCTAGATCTTAGCGTCTACGTCTAGTTTTTTGCGTAGCTCTAGCCTAGATCTAGAATAATATTCTAGATCTAGATATTATCTAGATCTAGAATCCTAATAGATGAAGTGAATTTTATAAGTTTAGGCCGAGAAAATCGTATTGTATACATTTCATAGCGTACGTAGCTCTAAATCATATTTGAATGAAATAGTTCATTTCTTTTTATTCTTAACTCGGCAGATGACGTCATTAGTTTCGTGCTATTTTAGTGTAAACAATAAGCGACGTCAATAATGCGTTCTTGTCCCAAGTATAAACACTTTTCCGGTTGCATAATTTAAAAAAATAATTCTACATTCGAATACGCCTTTATTTTTTATTTTTCTTCTTTAAATAAAATTTGGTTGTACATTTAAAACATCTAACATATTATTTTCGACAAAAGTCCGTATCAAGTTCTCCATATATCGCTGCAGATTCTGATGTGATATCCGGCGAAAATATTTTGCGGACAGAAAGAGAGAGAGAGAGAGAGAGAGAGAGAGAGAGAAGTGCGCACATGGGCTTTTATATATTCTGATATATATATATATATATATATATATATATATATATATATATATATATATATATATATATTATATATATATACATATATATACTCTTGTCCTGTTGTGCACTCACAGCTTACCCTACCCCAAGAACCAGGCCACTCCCCTGGTTTAGCACAAAAATCTATCAATGAATAATTCATTACATGTAAGTTTATTGTATTTAGTTTGCCGATCCATCCATACAGACATATGTGCCATCTGCTACTCTGTTGGTTATTTTTTTTTAAATTTCATAATCTCCAGTCGGTGTGAGCTATCAAAAAAAAACGAGTATTTATTCTCAACTAAAAACTAATTACCAGTATCATATACATGTAAATGCTATCGAAAAGCTAATTACTAGTATCGTCAATACGTAAATTATATCAAAAAGCTAATTACCAAGATCGTACATACAAGAAAATTCGTTTTAATAACAAGATTTTATGTAATAATGCACTAAAACGTAGAAATAAATAGATTTCTTAAAATATATAATAATAAACTACTATTTATATAAATATAAAGAAAAGCGTTGCCACAGTGTTGGGCTGTCGTGGCCAACTTGTTTGATGTTCATGATAAAATAAATGAGACACCACATTATAACTCCTATTTACCACTGCTTGTACTAGCCAATAGATTTACACATCAGCACATAATGCTGCTGAAGTTTAAGGTACACCTACCGTTTTTTTTTCCCACCTGAATGATCTTGACATTGACTGCACTTTTGGAAAATGTTGAGAGTTATAAAAAGTAACATCTTATTTACATTTCACGTATGGGACATTTCATATGACCCAGTGAGTTGGTACTGTCTGGGAGAACATTTGGCAGTGAAACCCCAACGGCTGCCTGAAAGATGCGCAACGGAAAAAAGCGCAACGGAAAAAAGCGCAAACAGAAAAATGAAAATGTATTGACATATGTTACATCTCTTGCGACAGCCTTAATTAGTGCGTTGGGCTTGTATGAAATCTCAATTCAAACTACCTCAAGTACATTATATTTTTTTAACATGTCAAGGTTAGCGTCACCCAACCAAAGCATGTACTGAACAGCATAATAGGCAGCACGTAGCCTATATAACAGAAGAGCTATGTTGTTAATATCATTTTGCATTTTCAGTAAAAGACCTTCAAAATCTTCCACAACTTTTTTATTAAGAAACAAAGAGAGATGAACTTTTATTATAGCATCAGTCTTTGACTTAGACTTACTCCAATGTCGTCTACATTATTAAACTGACTAACTATTTAATGTATGGCTCAATTGGCTAAATGAACTAACCTTACGCCAAACCAATATGAAAGTTCCATTTTCGTAACCCTGTTATTAAGCTAGCAAAATGGAAAAGTGTATAATCTATATCCTCTACACAAACACCCAATGTAGGAGATACTCCGTGAAATGCCTATATCAAGGATAGTTTTCTGTTTATTTAAATTAGAATAATAGTTGAATAAAAATTGAACAAGAAAATAATAGGCATCGTGTTAAGCGATTATCGCCTGTATCGTGGTGATGTGAATGCACATGGTAGTGGTGTGCTTTAAATGGTCGTAGATCGCGTCAGGTCAAACACTACCCTCCCACAGCAGCCCTAACAATCATGTATAAATGTGTCATCTATATTGTGTGTGCTTTTTTTCTGTTTGCACTTTTTTCTGGTTGCGCATTTTTCTGTTTGCGCTTTTTTCTCTGTACGCACTTTTCTTTTTGCGCTTTTTTCCGTTGCGCATTTTTCTGGTCACCTACCCCAACATATGGTCTGGTATCTTTCTACGGTAATTTATCATTTGACCAAGGGTGACCACTACCACAATATCCTTTCGACATCACATCCCCCTCTACAACACACACACCGCACACACAAATACATACCGAAACAAGTCACTTATTACTGCTATTGATATTCATTTTTACTTTCTCGTATACCAAGTATAGAGGAAGTATTGTAATCGTGAAAAATAATCGAGATATTCACAAATCTCGACGTTTTACACGTCCCTCAATCGGAAAAACATAGTTTTGCAATTTTGTCCTTATATCTCTGTGTGTGTATGTGTGTGTATGTCTGTTAACGCGATACATTGAGTACCGTTACAGCTAGGTTGATGAAATTTCATATATAAGTATTACATCAAATTTGTAGTTCTGTATTAACTTTTCAGCGAATTCCGATAACCGGAAGTGGAAATTATTCTACTTTCAATTTTTCAAAAGCTTATAACTTGAGTACTGTTTCAGATAGATTAATGTCAAATGTTGAGTAATTTCCGATGACTGGAAGTAGTAATTTACGCAATTTTTTATTTCTAAAAAAAAACGCTTTTGAATTTATAAAGCACTAATAATATTTCGCACTATTATACACATTTTATTTGGCGTTTACTCGGGGCGCAAATTCTCTAGATAAAACAGTTAACTTTGGCCACGCAAAAAAAATATTGATTATTATTATTATTATCTATATATAATTCTGTTCATGGAGGCCATACGAGACACCACGCAGCTTAGCCACCACTCTCATCCCCACCTGTCAGGTGAGCTATGTTAACTCAGAATGTTTACAATAGTAGAGCCGGTTCGAATAAGTGACGGCAATTAGGGGCATATAATTTAGTTTTTAAACGATTTGAAACTAAGGGGAGATAATAAGTTCTGCTTGATATTTTCATTGTCGTCTGTAAACGGCTACTTTCACTCTGAGGGGTGGGGGGGGGGGGGTTGGGGAGGCAGGGGGTGGGGTAGTGTCGAATTCAGAAATTATGAATTGTTGAAAAGTAGAAAATAAAACAACAATTATTAAAAGACATTATGATTTGTTGAGTCTATTAACAAAACCATTTTTCTTTTCTTTAGCTCTGTTCTGCTTGAATTACTGCTGACGGATTCAAAAGTAAAAGCTTGCTTTACATGTCACTAATGATGATTATAACGATATATATATATATATATATATATATATATATATATATATATATATATATATATATATATATATATATATAACAATATGAGCGTTGTTTAAAGCTTAAAATATTCATTGAATGCTTATGTATATTAAATGATTCATTGACGTCAAATCCTTGAATAACGTAATGAATCGTATCAATTCTAATGTAAAACCACATGGTAATGAAGCCCGTATTGATGACGCTCAACACATGTTACAAGTTCTACCATTACAGTTTACAAAATACTCCAACATGGTGTTAAAGTGTCGGGATTAAGCGTCCAGTGGACTGTTAGCAGGGGGGGGGGGCTGTGAGGGGCCCAGGTGTATTGTATAGCTGTGTGGAGGGGGAGATGCGGTGTTTGTGGGCATGAATGCGGTTTAAATGTTGCGTGGTTTAAATGTTGTGTTGTTTAAATGTTGCTTGTTTTAAATGTTGCGTGTTTTAAATGTTGCGTGGTTTAAATGTTGTGTGGTTTACATGTTGTGTGGTTTAAATGTTTCGATTTCACTTAAAGACTGCTTGTTACGACGTGTGGAAAAGTATCTGAACTAAATACTAATTAATTTAATAATTTTAATCAAGCTTAATTTTTAGAATATTTGATACTCGCTCAAGGTTTTAATAAGCTTTTATTAAATGCAGATTGCTTGTCCTTCTAACTTTTCTTCTGTTAGTTTGTGGCAAATCCTTAAAGTAAATTTAGCAGCGTTATATTCCGACTTTTTAAATACAACGGTCTCCGATAACAACGAAAGAATATCCATTAAAGCTTAATTAAAGATTACTACATTCATTAACGAAAGGGGGAGATAAAATAATTAAACACAGGAGAACAATCGATCAGTCGGTGGACGGGGAGGAGGGGAGGGGAGTTGTAATGGACGTAGCGTGACGAGGGTTGGTGACTGTGAGTTACGGCTGGCTTGTACGTCTGAGAGCATTAATAACTGGCAGATAAATGTATTTTAATAATCAGAACACAAGAGCATGATGGGTGTTTAAAGCAATTTTTATTACATGAATTTTTTTTTGTAGTATGTGGTGTCAATTTCGCCAAAAAAAAAAGAATAAAGTTTAAAATCTTAGGCTAAACCTTACTAAAAAAAATCATAAAAAAACGTTTTAATAACAAGCTTTTATGTAATAAAGCACTAAAAATTATTATACACTACTATTTAAATAACTATAAAGAAAAGCGTGGGTCACTTTAGTATCTATTGGATAACTTTAATAATATTTAGGAAGAGATCCACGCTTTTCTTTATAGTTATTTAAATAGTAGTGTATAATTTATTTTCTCCTTTTTAGTGCATTATTACATAAAAGCTAGTTATTAAAACGTTTTTTATGAAATTTTGTTAGCGCTTTACATTTTTACTTTCTCGTATATACGAAGTATAGAGAAAGTCATGTAATCGTGCAAAAAAAATCGAGATTTTTACAAATCTCGATGTTTTACACCTCACTGATACGGAAAAACATAATTTTGTCATCTTGTCTGTATGTCTGTGTGTGTGTGTGTCTGTGTCTGTGTGTGTACCGTTACAGCTAGGTTGATGAAATTTCATATATAAGTATTTTATCAAAATCGTAGATCCGTATCAACTTTTGAGCGATTTCCGATAACCGGAAGTGGTACTTTTTCTACTTTGAATTTTTCAAAAGCCTATAACTTGAGTACTATTTCAGATAGATAAATGAAATTTCAGATATAAGTAAAAGATCTAATTCTCTACCTTCTTTCAAATTTTGAGTAATTTCCGTTGACCCGAAGTACTAATTTACGCTATTTCCGATTTCTCAAAAAATGCATGTAAATTTATAAAGTACTAATAATATTGCGCGCTATTATGCAAATTTTGTTTTGGCGTTCGCTTGGTGCGCAATCCTTTTTTCTATGAGATTCTATTCTATTTTTAAAAGTTTAAGTAATTAGAAATCATGTCTATATTCCAAGTTATATAAGAATATTCGAGAAAGTTTAGGGGAGATCACTCCCGGTTTATTAACACTTTTTTCTGGCGTTCACTTGGTGTGCAATTCTTTTTTTCTACGAGATTTTATTCTATTTTAAAAACTTGAAGTATTTAGAATGGAGTTCCCATCCCCTGTTGTTTTATATAAGAATATTCGAGAAAGTTTAGGGGAGATCACTCCCGGTTTATTTTATGTACAAAAGAGTTACATGATTAAAAAACATTGCGCGCCTATTGAACCTGATGACGCTCTATTAAACGTGATGACATGTGTGGAGTAGTTGGATAGAACTGTATACTAATTTGGTCAAAATTCTTATTAGTTCATAAAAAAAATTAATTAGGCGACCAATAACATCAAATTGAATGTCATGATGCATTGTCTTCGTGTCTTGACTCACATACCAACTACTTACTGTATCTGTCAGTTAGAAGTGCCTGTAATTTCGCTCTGGCGTTTCGATCTAGACAGAGAGAATGACGACAGACTGACGAGGAAGTGACGAGGAAGTGAGTTAAATAAAAGTTTGTAATATAAATTAAGGACAGGAATAACGTAAACCGAAGCTAAAGTAAAGGACAGAAAGCGCAATAAGTCGGATCTAACATATGCACTTAGAGAAGCCCCTTGCTGTGGGGCATAGATACTGAATTTAGTGCATTAGATAATGTATGTAGTGCTTTAGATAATGTATTTGGTGCTTAAGTTACTAGACTTAGTGCTTTAATACTGTATTTGTTGCTTTAGATACTGAATTTGGTGCTTTAGATAATGTTTTTTTTTGTGCTTTTAAGCTATTGTATTTAGTGCTGTAGATACTGTATTTCAAGCTTTATATACTGAGTTCTAAATACTGAATTTAGAACTGTAGATACTGAATTTAGTGCTTTAGATAATGTTTTTGGTTTTTTAGATACTGAATTTAGTGCTTTAGATGATTTATTTGGGGCTTTAGATACTGAATGTAGTGCTTTAGATATGGTATTTGGTGCTTTAGATACTGACTTTAGCGGTTTAGATACTGAATTTAGTGCTTTAGATACTGAGATCTAGATACTGAATTTAGTGCTTTAGATACTGAATTTAGTGCTTTAGATAATGTATTTGCTGCTTTAGTTACCGAATTCAGTCATTAAGATAATGTATTTGGTGCTTTAGATACTGAATTTAGTGCTTTATATAGTGTGCTTTAGATACTGTATTTCGTGCTTTAGATACTGAATTCTAGATACTGAATTTAGTGCTTTAGATACTAAATTTAGTGCTTTAGATAATGTATTTGGTGCTTAAACTAATGTATTTAGTGCTTTAGATAATGTAGGCTATATGGTGATTTAGCTAATTTATTTGGTGCTTCACCTAATGTACTTAGTGCTCTAGCTAATGTACCGATTTTTTATCGTTTCGCATATTCGGGCAAGTCGGAATACAACACTTCGTTACGGTTGTCGCTGAGTATATATATATATATATATATATATATATATATATATATATATATATATATATATATATATATATATATATATATATATATATATATATATATATGTATATATATATAAACCACACACCAAAATCTTATATCTCAAATTATTGCTATTCACTTCACTAAAAAGCCAAACAAAAGAACTCACCAATCTTTTACCCCGAAGAGAGACAAGAACTCAAGTCTAGACTCTAACCGTTAACTAATGAACGACACTGACGTTTCTGTAACCGAGCATCACGCAGGATATTTATAGCTTTCTCGAGGCCGCAGATTACGATTTATTCAGGTGGGTCACTGGCCTCCATTTTCTATCCACGGGACTATGTGAATCACTCATAAAAAGACTAAAAATAAATGCCCAACAGAGATTCCCTTCATTACGCCATCTGCGTCATACCACGACGCGCAACCAGGCCGCAACCTCTTCACTAACCTACCTGTGATCTGACCAACGATTCATCGAGGTACAGATAAAAGACAGTCAGCTGCATGTAGTCACAGCTGACTGCACACGTGAAGAAAAAAAAGGTGGACATTATTATTGTAACGTGTTTGGGGGTCAGATATGTTATGGCAGAGTATTAATCATGTTAAAGTCACTCGACTATCATTGCATTACTTCTTTCAATTTGTGTGATTCCCCATGCACGTAGAAATATATATTGTTGTTTATCTACTATAACTTAAGAGTTGAGGGAAGCTGTAGAACACACACAGTTTCACAGCAGTCCTGCAGACAAACATTCAGTAGCCATGCATGTTCAATCGTCCTAGACAGCCCTTGCATGTTGGACTCATGTATCTCAGCAATATAACGATACTGCATCATCAAGATTAAAAAGATTTGCGGGCCTTATATGGTAAAGTTTGGAAAAAAAGACAACTCCGGTAGAAGTGTCTTAAAAAGGACACACAATAGGGTGATCACATGTACTCATTCATCATTATCATCATCATCAGCATCATTATTATCATCAACATTTTACTGTTGTAGCTAATGGGGACTCGGTTTTTGGCTGCCCCTTTTATCTGAGCCCAGCGGTCTTTGCCTCTTCCTCTACCGTTCTTCTCCATGATCTCTTTGGCCGACCCACTTTCCTTTTTCCCTGGGGGTTCCAATCCATTGCATTTTTTGTAAGATTTCATTCTTCCCTTCTTAGCATGCGACCAATTAATCCCCATTTACGGGCCTTGATTATGAATAGCGAGGGTACAGTAGAACTATTTCCCCGCGCAAAATTATGAATAGCGAGAGTACAGTAAGCCTTTTTTCCCCGCGCAAGATGGAAGTTGTATAGAGGAAAAGAAAACTCCTAATGCCTAGATAAGTTTTCTTAACTCTTTGATTGAAACATGTTTTTAAAGTTTGTCTTTAGCACACTGCTGACTGAAATACATGCAACCTTCTACTTCTTCGTTCTTAATTGTAATGTTGTCCGGGACTACCTCCAACACAATTAAGTATCGTGTGTCAACTTGTTATGCGCCATATTGGCCATTGACTCCGATTTCAGCCTGCATTTTTTAAATGAATTTGCTGGTATTCATTTTGCCCACCGAAGAACAAACTACAAGGCATAAGTTGTTTGAATTTGGAGTTGTCTTCCCTAGATGGTGGTTATATCAATCTGTAAAAAGGCGCTATGGTTAATGTGGCTAACGGAAGTAATGTTATAAGTATAGATGTGAGATATTGAAGTTACAAGCAAGGCAGGTAAATCTGATTAAACTGGGAACTGTGTTTCGTTACAAGATATGTAAGTCAAAATGAGATTATTAGAGTCTGGATTAGACACGTAGCGACACCTTTAGTCGCCCGTAGCAATGTGTCGATTTTAGTCAGTAAAGCCTGTGTGTGTGGTATTTTTACCTTGCAGTTTCTCAAATTCAGTTATGTAGCTCAAAATTATGGCTTTTTATTATATTGCCGTTTACTCCCACCCCCTCACCCACCCTTTAGGATTTTCACATAGGGCACTGGGGCGGCCGCACCCATTGCTACACATTACCTTTAACACTGGTCTAAATGAAAGATACGAATTATTCGATGCGTGATGGCCCCCATAATTACCATTTATTAAAAAAACTCAGACAACGGTGAAAAATCAATTAGACTAGAGATTATCACCTACATCACCTACTGGTGTGCGGTGATATGCTCGGTTTGTCACCAACGCCACCTTCTGGTGTGCGGAGATATGCCAGGACCACCACCTGTGCAGGTTGCACCATACACGTTTTAAAAACATGAACCTGGTGTTAAGTGTTGGGGTGAGGGTGGGGTGGGGTGATGATGCGGGGGGGGGGGGTTGTGGTATGCTCAGTTTATAGCCATCTGTAAAATAGCTGACGTAGAATAGCATACATCTGACTCACCTAGAAAAATGTTGATGTGGTTACATGGCAGATATGTTGTAGGGTTAAGACTCAATTCTGTGGGACGGAGTGGCTTAGTGGTAGAGCTGGACTCCGAACCCGCAAGTTCGAATCCGAAGTCACAATACTCTCTGTATTTTACACTCCCCGCTGCCCAACTCGCGTCAGACTCCCACTCACAAAATGACGTATGGTTTTTAAATGATCCGATCAGCAAATGGTCTACTAAATACAAGACTAGCTGGTAAACAAAAATATGCTGTAAATGGTAATAGCCGTTTGCCGGTGTTTCGCCACGGTAAATCTTTTTTCAATTTACCAACTTGGGAACAGAACAAAACTAAACACAAACACAAAACAAAAACACTAACGCAAACACAAACTCAAAAAACACAAACACAAACGAACACAAGCACAAAAGAAAACACAAACGCAACGCAAACAAACACAATGCAAACACAAACGAAAAACACAAACGCAACACACAAACACAAAAGAAATAACAAACGCATATATAAAAAAACAAATGAAAACACAAACACAATGCAAGCATAAATGCGCGCGCAAAAAAAACAGAAACGAAAACACAAACACAACACTCATAACATAAACACAACTTAAATGCAAACATAAGCGCATAGTGCTCACAGTCTAGCCAGTGGCGCCAAATCGCACCCTGTCCGAGCGCCGGCAGACACGCCTGATCAATTTAGTGAAAGACTATAAAAAAACCCAGCTTGTTAAAAAAACCGAAAGATAGAAATAATAATTAGTAAACAGTACTTTCAGTGTATAAAATAAAAAGGCAGTATTTAAATATCCGTGTTTTACCTACCATATTGCACTTTATCAACCCATGCATTCACATAACGTGTTTTTTTTTCCATTACTTTAAATTTTTAAAAATTTACAATAAAGTTGCATGACTAAACCCATTGCGCACCAATTGATCGTGATGACGCGTGTATAATAGTGTAGAATAAATGATTTAAAATTATAATTAATAAACAGTACGTTCAGTGAATAAAATAAATAAAAGTTTGCCTTTTATCAATCCTTACTAATTATAATATTCAAACAATAATGTCCTCTTACACTTCTGCAGAATTTGTGTTCACATTTTGCTAATTATATTATTTCAACAATAGTTCCCTCTTGGAGATTTTGCATCTACATTTTATTAGCGTCAGTTGAATTTATTTTTAAACTACCTACCTTAGCAAAATTACAAAATAGATTCATTAATTAGTTTTTTCGACCCTACTGTTACTAAAATGATTCCATTTTTTCTAGGAATCTAAACGAAAATGATATTTGACATTGATCCGTTAGTATGTTTTAGCAATATGCGTGTATTTAATATTTTCTGTAAGGTAAGAATATTTTCTTCACGTTATGCGAAAGAGTAAAAAACAGTGGAAACTATAAAAAAAATCAAGTCATTATATAAACAAACCCTACTCTATGACTTATAATAAGATACTGCGATACAAGTAAAAGCACGAAATGTGATTTGTTTACTTGTATGGTAAACTATAGTAAAATCTATAGTGATGACTGACGGACTGACACACTACCAGCAGTATATATATATATATATATATATATATATATATATATATATATATATATATATATATATATATATATATATATATATATATATATATATATATATATATACATATATATATATATACTAATACTAAAACTCAAGTTTGTTTACAAATTTGTATATTTAATTTTTATTTTTTTTGTTTGTCTGTTTGGTTACAGGAGAGAATCTGCACTACGTGCAGAACTGTAAAATATGTATTTAGGTAGAGATTAATGTTCTTTCTTATCAAACTGTTAATCACAAATGTATTTAAAGACGTTAATTAATATTGATATATTCATTAGTAGATACACCACTTTAATTATACAAGTTCAGAACAACGACTTTACTTATAGTGACGTCACATGATTTATTAACTTTTCTAACAATAATAGCGGCTTTCGTCGAAGATTTTTTTTGCCCTTTCAAAAATTTTAACCCCTAAACCTTTGCACCTAAGATCAAACCTGAAAAACTTGGCCTTTAAAGTTTATTTCACCACCCACCCCGAAGCAAGTCGAAGTCAACGAAATACAATGTATATAGAAAATTTATACTTTTACCAGGGTCCGACCCCTCACAGAAAATATAGTCCATCCCCATCCCCGAACTTTTCAAGTACTCTACCGGCTTTAGAAAATTTCCTACGTCACGTTGCATTTTTTGTACTACTATGAATGTTTTTACTCTGCTTGTGTTTTCTCTACAGTAAAAGCGTTCCCAACAGATAGATACATACACAGAGAGCGAATCTATTATTATAGATTTTCAACAGTTATTTTAATTTGAGTATACAATAAATTTCTCTAGATCTAGAGATCAGATAACGGATGAAAAGGAAAGTAAATCCTTGAACTAAAATCTAGAATTTAGGTTAAACCAAATTCAAATAGTTAAAAATAAAACTAATTTCAGTTATAGGAATTCACTGAAAAGTTGATACAGAACTACAATAGTGATATAATACTTATATATAAAATTTCATAAACCTAGTTGTAACGGTACTCAAGTTATCTTGTTTACAGACACACACACACACACACAGAGAAAGAGAGAGAGAGAGTGAGAGACATACGGACAGAATTTCAAAGCCCAGTTTTTCAGACTCGATTACGCATAAAACGCCAAAATGTTGATACATCTGGATTTATAATTTTTACCCGATTAAAATAAGTCCTCTATACTCCGGATTCGATGAAAACTGTGGTGTAATACGGTGAAAACTCAAAATTTCAAGTGATATTTTTGTGCACAATTACAATACTTTCTCTAAACTTTTTTTTGTTTCAGCCACAAATCTGGAACTGTATTTTTCTTCTTCACCAAGAGATCTGGTATCGTTAGACATTAAAAAATCTGGCTCTATTTGGAATCATTATTGTCAGACATGAATTTGGAACTATTTTTTTCTTCTTGACCTCGAGATCTGGTATCGTTAGACTTAAGAAAAACCTGGAACTATTTTTTCTTCTTGACCTCGAGATCTGGTATCGTTAGACTTAAGAAAAATCTGGAACTATTTTTTCTTCTTGACCTCAAGATCTGGTATCGTTAGACTTAAGAACAATCTGGAACTATTTTTTCTTCTTGACCTCGAGATCTGGTATCGAAAGACTTAGAAAAAACGCCAGTGCGGCGGCCACAGAGCCCGTCAGAAACACGTTGGTCCAGCCGATGCTAACGATAAGGAGAGGGACGATAACAGGATCGATGAAGAAGACGACCCACTGTGACGCAGACATAAAACCGACGTTGGACGCGAAATGTTTTTGTCCAAAGAGCGCCATAGGGGTCATGTAGTAGAAGACCCTTACCGACGAAATGGCGTAGAACTCCAAAGCCACGAAGACGATGTACAACTGTGGGAAAGTGTAGAGTGATATGGGCATCATGGTCATGAAAAAGTTGGAGCAAGCGCAGGTGGTGACCAGGACAGGCTTAAGGCCGTATTTGTCGGACATGAAGCCGACCAGAGGACGGAACACCATCAGGACGAAGGTGCTGATGGTGCCCGTCATGACGAGGGTGTTGTCGTTGTTGATGACGGTCAGACCGAACTGTTTGTAGAGGTTGAGGTGGATGAAGAAGGTGTGTCCCATCAGCGCGAAGATTGTCCAGACTTTCCAAAAGGTCAAAGTGCACAGCATCTCGCGAGGTGTCAAATCTTTCACGATATTCTCAGAATTTTCTTTGTATTTCTTGTCACGTACATTTTCTTCATCTATATCCAACATCTTTTCTTGTATTGCCTGGATATCTGTCACGCTACCCTTTGTGATTTCCCTTGTAGTTTGAGACATTAGCTTATCGTGATCGTTCTTTTCAATGTCTTCACTAAATACTGTTTCATTGTTATAACGTTTATTATCCTTTCTCTTAGAAATTTCACCTGCAACATTATCGTAATCGTCGCTCTCCCCATCTTCTGGTTTCGAACCCACAAGTAACTCCTCCGTCTGCCCATCGTCAGGCGGGTTTAACTCTTTCGGCCTACACTGTATCAGGATAAACCCTACCAGCTGTAGAGCGAATGTGAAAAGTCCTATTTTTAGAAAAAATTGGGGAACTCTTTCAATGACTCCCGGATCAGTGAAATACCGGATGTTGTTGATTTCAATGTCCGTAGCGATGTTGGATGGGTTGATAAGGTAGTACGAAAGGAGCATATGGAGGAGAGAAAAGGTGCCTGGACCTGTTGATAATATCCCAATTGCGAATCCACTTTTTCCAGGAAATGTCTGAGCCGCCATCTTGTAAGGCAGAGCCTGGAGAATCCCACCAGCCACGCCTTGTGCTGTCCCGAAACACAAAAGTAGTGCCAGAGGTTCCTGCACCGCCCAGTAGCTGAGGATCACAGACGTACTTTGTATCACGGCCCCAACCAAGATCCCCGTCTTCAAAGACGACTTGGTCTCAATGAACCCACCCAGGATCATCCCGATTGGTTGAAATATTTTAAAGGCGGAGGAAAGCCACAGCGGATCCACCCACATATGAACACGTGACATGTGGGCGTGGTAATAGGACGCCAGGTAGGTGAGGAAGTTACCGAAGTAGACCGAGACAGAGACCGGCATCAGCAGCATGATACAGCCCATCAGCACCAGGTACTTCCTCAAGAGGATGGAGACACTTCCATAGCGACAGTCCATTCTCCAGCCAGCTGGGGACAAAAAGGTTACACATAGTTAATTTAAGTGGGAATTTTCTTATATAAGATAGGAACAGAACAAAATTAAACACAAACGCAAACACAACGCAAACACAAACACAAAAGAAAACACAAACACAACACAAAAGAAAAGAAAACACAAACGCAAACACAAAAACAATGCTAACAGAAACTCAATGCAAACGCAAAAAAAAAACACAAACGAAAATACAAACACAAACGCAACATGTAAACACAAACACAAAAGAAAAACAAACGCAACCATAAACACAAAAGAAAACACAAACACAATGCAAACGCAAATACAAATGCAAACACAAAAAAAAAACGAAAACGCTAATGCAAACGCATAACATAAATACAACTTAAATATCAATCTATGTTAATTATAATATTCCAACAAAAATGCCCTCCTACATGTCCGCAGAATTCACATTCACATTTCTTTTATTAGCGTGAGTTGAATTTCTTTTTAAATTACCTCCCCTGTGAGAATTATTAAATATTTTTATTAAGTAGTTTTATCGACCCTACTGTTATTAAAATGTATCCTATATTTCTTGGAATATAAGCGATAATATTTTTTGACATTGATCCGTTTAATATGTTTTAGCAATGTGCGGTTAATTTAAATTTTCTTTACGTTATGCGAAAGAGTAAGAACTGTGGTAACTATAAATTAAATTTTAGTGGTTATATAAACAAACCCTACTTTATTACTTATAATACGATAATGCGATGCAAGTAAAAAGCATTTCATGGTACGATATTTTATTTTATGGTTCCAAAATCTATAGCGAATCTGTATTGAATACCTTTACTAATATTTAGAAAGAGACCCACGCTTTTCTTTATAGTTATTTAAATAGTAGTGTATATAATTTATTTTCTTCTTTTTGGTGCATTATTACATAAAAG
Source organism: Physella acuta (assembly GCF_028476545.2). NCBI lineage: Eukaryota > Metazoa > Mollusca > Gastropoda > Physidae > Physella > Physella acuta. Next base: position 36,996 of record NW_026732940.1, read on the forward strand.
CTTGTTATTAAAACGTTTTTTATGAAAAAAATTTTAGTACTTTACATGTTTTATTTACACTTGAGTTGCATGACTAAAAACTATTGCGCACCTATTAAACGTGATGACGCCCAATTGAACGTGATGACGCGTGTATAATAGCGCGGAATAGTTTGATGAGACGGCCCACTAACTAATTTGGACAAAATTTTAATTAACTCATAAAAAATTAATTAGGCAACCATTTAAGTCAAATTGCATGTCATGTCGCATTTTCTTCATGTCTTGACCCACGTACCAACTACAAACCGTATCTGTCAGTTAGAAGTGCCTGCAATTTCGCTCGGGCGTTTCGATCTAGACAGACAGACTGACGACAGACTGACGACTGACGACAGACAGAGCAAGTGAGTTAAGTAAAAGCTTGTAAAAATGGATTAAAAATCATGTCTATATCCCGAGTTGCCATCCCCTGTTGTTTTAGATAAGAATATTCGAGAAAGTTTAGGGGAGATCACTCCCGGTTTATTTTTTCTGTCAATCACAAAAATTCGACCCATTTTATAGTTTTCTGATAATTCTGCTTTATAGTTTGTTTGTTGTTGTTTTTTTTTTTTTTTTTTTCTCATCCCTGGTCTTGAATGCTGCACTTGTTTTCCTAAGTTTTCTTTTGGTTGTTTTCCCCTTCATGTTCATCACTTTCAGCATGACTTATGTAGACATTAAGAACCAAGAAGAAGAACAAAAACACTTCTATTGTAAAGCATGTAAAGCTTACTTGTAGATAGAACATCAGATTTATCTTTTGTCACTCTTGGTTAGTGTCATGATTTCAGTTTTCTTTATATTGATTTTATGACTTCAGTTTTCTTCGTATTGGGATTTTGTGTGTTTTGATCTGTTTTTTCCACGAATTGTTTTGTTTATTTTTTAAAGGTCGCTCGTACCTCCTCTGTTGGTACCATCTTGAGCTCGATTAGTGAGGGTTTGTTTACAGCTTTTGACATTTAAAAAAAAAGAGCTCAGACGTCTTTGTATGTTTATCTTAATGTTTCAGTGATTTTTTTTAAATCCGTATTTCTATTCTTTTTTCTCCTCCAACAAATCCATTTTGTTTTCCTATTTCTATTTATTGTAAAAAAAAAAAAAAAAAACAACTAAAACTGTATCAGCGTTTTTGCAGAACAGTGTGTTATTTTTTCCTATTCTGTGTTGATAGTGTTGCTGTAATATTACCTGAGTCTTTTTTTTCTGCCAATTTTATTTCTTACTTAAATCTAACATTTAAGCAATTACCAAAAATATTCTTAATTTTGTGGACGTTCACTTTTCCGAAATAACTTTTGTTTTGATGATGCTATTTATTTTCTTTACTTGAGTTTCATCTCAGCTGAAACTAATAAGTTGGCACTTCATACATCGGCTTCTCTTTTTACTTTTACATCACGAAAATACTTTCTCCACATTAAGAATATTTTTTTGAAAACATATCTTATCCTACCAAGAAGTTATTGTACATACAACTTTCTTTTATCAATTATTTATTTTCATTCATCTTTCCACATCCGTAAAAAATACTTGGTCATAATTAGAACTCATTTCAGTGAAACCTTTATACAATGAGTTAAAAACACAAGACCCCACAAAATGACAAATCACCACATGTAAGAAATAAAAACTCACCCATCCAGTTTCTCCAAGATGTTCGACACAAAACTATAGATGAGATCTACCACAACCAACTGTTTACAAGTGATACAACGACTAAACTGTGGACCGGATTTACACCAAGCAGTTTGAACTTGCGAAACCTACGCAAACAGTTAGGCTGATATTCAGGTTAGTCGAGTAGTTAGGGGGCCGTTGGCTCCAATTATTTACACCCCCCCCCCCCCCATTTTCTAATCCACTAAATATAGAGACGAAAGTACCAGATCTTCAAAAGATAGCCTTGATGACGCCGCACTTGTACACGTAACCAGCCGTGACCGCGTCAGAAACCGGTGATCTTACCTAAGGTTTGGTTAGCTACAGGTAAAGTCAGAAACCGGTGATCTTACCTAAGGTTTGGTTAGCTACAGGTAAAGTCAGAAACCGGTGATCTTACCTAAGGTTTGGTTAGCTACAGGTAAAGTCAGAAACCGGTGATCTTACCTAAGGTTTGGTTAGCTACAGGTAAAGTCAGAAACCTGTAATCTTACCTAAGGTTTGGTTAGCTACAGGTAAAGTCAGAAACTGGTGATCTTACTTAAGGTTTGGTTAGCTACAGGTAAAGTCAGAAACCGGTGATGTTACCTAAGGTTTGATTAGCTACAGGTAAAGTCAGAAACCGGTAATGTTACCTAAGGTTTGGTTAGCTACAGGTAAAGTCAGAAACCGGTGATCTTACCTAAGGTTTGGTTAGCTACAGGTAAAGTCAGAAACCGGTGATGTTACCCAAGGTTCGGTTAGCTACAGGTGAAGTCAGAAACCGGTGATCTTCACCTAAGGTTTGGTTAGTCCCAGGTAAAAGACAGCATCTCTTGCTCGACTTTATGGGTGAATGCACACAGTTAGAGAAACGGGTAAGAATATTGTCACGTAATAGTGCACCAATGTTCGGGCCGTGGGAGGAGAAATGTTATGGCTTATTTTATACGTGTTCATTGGGGTGGAATAATATACTTCATGAATTATATACATTGGTAAAATAACTATAAAGTTTCTATAGTAAGTTAGTCGCTAAAATGTGTAAGAGATTTCATGAGCGATACCAGTTATATAATGTAACTAAAGAAAAAGCTAATTATTATAAAGATTGTGTAGATGTTTTATTGTTTTTATTGCTTCTTGATGATCTTTCATATTTTGTAATGACAATGCTAGATTAACTTAATTAAGTAAGACAAGTAATGACGTATTAAAATATACTTTTATCTCATTGTATTTTTATATTATTCATGCATAGCCTACATATGTGTAGTTCAAAGATCGGAAACCATTTTATTTTTAAAGAAAAGACCTAGGTGACTTATATCTTCTGTTAATAGAGATTTATGGAGCTGCGCTATATATTTAACTTTTAAGGAAGTATTAGAATCTATCTATCTATCGATATATCTATATATATATATATATATATATATATATATATATATATATAATTCTCTTCTTGGAGACGTTAGAAAACAAGCTGTAAGCGCGCCTTGCAGTCCCTTCTCTTCCTCTCTAGGAAGTCAGGTGAGCTGTGGTTCACGCTAAATGTTTACTATCGTAGAGCCGGGTTTAGTGACGGCTATTAGGGGCATATAATTTAGTTTGAAACGATTTTAAACTTAGGGGAGGTAGCTAAGAGGAGGCTGCTTTCACGGGGGGGGGGGGGGGGGAGGGGGGTATCGTCCTTAACGACTTACTGATAGTGTTTTAAAGCAAATATTTTCATTGACAGCAGTGGTACTGTCGAATTCACAAATTATGAATTACTGAAAAGTAGAAAACAAAACAACTAAATACCGGCGTATCTTGGTTCACCCCGAATGTTTACAATAGTAGAGCCGGTTCGAATGTGACGGCTATTAGGGGCAGATAATTTAGATTTTAAACGATTTGAAAGCAAGGGGAGATAATAAGTTCTGCTTGATATTTTCATTGTCGTCTGTAAACGGCTGATTTCACTGGGCGGGGTGGGGTCGAGTGGGGTGGGGGGGGGGGGGGGTGGGGTGGAGACAGGGGGGGGGGGGGTGGGGTAGTGTCGAATTCACAAAATATGAATTGATGATAAGTAGAAAATAAAACAGCTAGATAGCGGCGTATGCTATGTCGCGGGTCAGCTCGTATATATAATTCTCTTCATGGAGACCATAGAAAACACCACGCATCTTAGCCACACCCTCATCCCCACCTGTCAATTGAGCTGTGGTTCACCCTGAATGTTTACAATCGTAGAACCGGGTTAGTGACTGCTATTAGGGGCAAATAATTTAGTATTAAACGATTTGAAACGAAGGGGAGGTAAACATTTTTTATTGATATTTTCTTTGTCTGTAAACGGCTGCTTTCACTGGGCGGGGGGGGGGGGGGAGAGAGCCCGGGAGGGGGTAGTGTTGATTTCACAAATTATGAATTGCTGATAAGCAAAAAATAAAGCAACATAGGCGGCGTATACTATTTCGCGGGTCAGTTCGTTAATTAATATTTAACCCCCCACCAGGAGGAAAAAAAACTTAGAAAGGATTCTATAGTAATGGAAACTTCAAAAATAGTGTTTTCTTCGAAATATGAAATTATTTTAAACATTATCCTGATTATTGGTTAGGTTTATTAGTAAAGTTGGGTTTAGATTTTCTATAGTCTACTTCATACCAACTGTAAGTTAAATTTTGTTTCTGATAACTTGAATTACCGGTCTTGGTTTAAAACAAGGGTGCTTACAAGTTACCTCCCCTGTTTTTGGAGCGATTTATTTATATCAAAGTGCCTCCGTGACTCAGGGAGCTGAATGAGATATCAGAGCCAGCGGTGCTGAACATTGTCTAGATGGTATAAAGTTGACTATAAATAATATGAACTTACTTAAACGTAAGTAATCAATAGGATACAATGTTAAATCAATTAACTTGAATAATTCAAATATCATTTCCTAAATTTCACACGAGAAATGGGGGTGAAGATGCCTCGCATTCAAACGCTAGGTGCAACTTAAACCACTATACATAAAAATTTTTAAAAAATTTAAAAATAAATAAAAAACAATTGAAATACAACACTGATTGCTATCTTCTGGTTGTAGTTGTTTATTTACAACATGATAATCTGTACAAGTAAAATTTGACATTGGCACGAGGGGTGAATCAGATAAAAAAATTGTAAGCTTTGGTCCAGCATGCAGACTTGTTGGAATGTTGGGTGATAACAAGGTAGGCCGATACAAAACAAAATGTAAAAAGTACAACTGTTGGGCTTAAAGGACACCTAAAGAGGTTGACATTAACCTGACACTGCACGGACACAATTTATAAAAAAATGTACAATGAGGTATCTTGACCTGGACTAAAACACTGTATAAGCCTGGTCAGACTTCTACATCAGATGTAGCCCTAGATCTACATTGATTGTAGCCATATAACTCCATTAAAAGTGGCCCTTAAACTGCACTAGAATAGCGTTAGAACTCCACTAGATGAAGCTCTAGAACTACATCAACAGTAGCCCTAGAACTACATCAGATGTAGCCATAGAACTGCATCAGGTGTAGCCCTAGAACCACACCAGATGTAGCCCTATACTACATCAACTGTGTAGATACCTAGGGTCTAGGGAAACTACTCTAGTTGTCTAGGGTGTCAATAAAACAACTGTCCAAATTATTTTTTTTTTAATATATAACATCAGTCAAACTGGCATTAAACATATTTTTAAAAATAATATGTATCTATTTACAAAATATACATGTCAGTAAATGATTTTCCATTTGTACAATTGTTACATACTTTTAATAATGAACATTTTAAAGCTTTGTGGCTAATTTGCTTAAAATGGTTTTAATTAACAATTTAATTTTTAAATTTAAAAAAAAAATTTACATTTAAATTTCAGATTAAAGCATAGAAACCATGGTAGAGCATAACACAAACACAATACACTCAATACAAACACAATACACTAAATACAAACACAATACAAACACAATACAAACAATACAAACACAATACAAACAATACAAACACAATACAAACAATACAAACACAAAACAAACAATACAAACACAATACAAACACAATACAAACAATACAAACACAATACAAACACAAAACAAACAATACAAACACAATAAAAACAATACAAACACAATACAAACAATACAAAACACAATACAAACAATACAAAACACAATACAAACAATATAAACACAATACACTCAATACAAACACAATACAAACAATACAAACACAATACAAACAATACAAAACACAATACAAACAATACAAAACACAATACAAACAATACAAACACAATACACTCAATACAAACACAATACAAACAATATTCACTCAATACAAACACAATACACTCAATACAAACACAATACAAACAATACAAACACAATACAAACAATACAAACACAATGCAAACAATACAAAACACAATACAAACAATACAAAACACAATACAAACAATACAAACACAATACACTCAATACAAACACAATACAAACAATACAAACACAATACAAACAATACAAACACAATACACTCAATACAAACACAATACAAACAATACTCACTCAATACAAACACAATACACTCAATACAAACACAATGCAAACAATACAAACACAATACACCCAATACAAACACAATACACTCAATACAAACACAATACACTCAATACAAACACAATACAAACAATACTCACTCAATACAAACACAATACACTCAATAAAAACACAACACACTCAATACAAACACAATACAAACAATACTCACTCAATACAAACACAATACAAACAATACTCACTCAATACAAACACAATACAAACAATACAAACACAATACACTCAATACAAACACAAAACACTCAATACAAACACAATACACTCAATACAAACACAATACACTCAATACAAACACAATACAAACAATACAAACCCAATACAAACAATACAAACACAATACACTCAATACAAACACCACACAAAACACATTAGTAAAAGTCTGTTTAGTGTGGTGTCTTGCTACTCTTAACAGGTTTTGAACTTTTTTTTTTAAATCCGCAAACGCTAAAAGACTGAAAATATTATGTAAAATTGAAATGTTTTATTACCTACAAAACGAAACAAGCTCGCACCACTGGGCTTATGTCCCTTAATTGTATTATTTGTTTATTTAAACATTGATGGGAGATAATGGAAATTTTAACCTGTGGGGGAGGGGGTGGAGCAGGAATGGGAAGTATTTCAAATGCTGCTACTTAAAATGCAGGCTAATAATGATATTCATGGTCGTAGACATATTACATATAGAGAGGATAGAAACAGATAGATGACACAACACCAGGTGGTGTTTAATTCATGCAACTGCGTCTCTGGATAGATACTAAAGTGGGGGTTACAGGTGGTGTAGCCATAGGTGTTTTATTTGTTGCACGACATAGCTTTACCCCCACCAACCCTTTACAACCTCCCCTCCCCCTCTTTAATTTAACTGAAGCTTGGTCGATTTTTGGATAATTATTTCTTACTTAAATAGGGCTGGGAAGTAGGTCACCAACCAGTTCTACGGCTCAATAAAAACCGCATGAGCCATAGAACTGGTTGGTGACCTACTTACCAGTCCTATAACAATGAATGTTGTTTAATTTAAAATAACAGACGCTCTTTAAACATGCACATTTGAGATACAGAAGGTGTACACACATCTGTGTAAGATCATTTTCACAGGTACACCTAATATTCACAGGCTTAAGGTCTGCTAGTATACGTTTAGCTTTTTTGTGTTGCTATATTCAGTCATTGGGTCATCTGTTCACATTTAGTTAGACCTCAGATCATGCTGATGGAGCTGTGGTAACGTTTTCTGATGGTGTAGTTGTGGTCACTCATGTTGATGGTGTAGTTGTGGTCACTCATGTTGATGGTGTAGTTGTGGTCACTCATGTTTTCTGATGGTGTAGTTGTGGTCACTCATGTTTTCTGATGGTGTAGTTGTGGTCACTCATGTTTTCTGATGGTGTAGCTGTGGTCACTCATGTTTTCTGATGGTGTAGTTGTGGTCATTCATATTTTCTGATGGTGTAGTTGTGGTCACTCATGTTGATGGTGTAGTTGTGGTCACTCATGTTTTCTGATGGTGTAGCTGTGGTCACTCATGTTGATGATGTAGCTGTGGTCACTCATGTTTTCTGATGATGTAGCTGTGGTCACTCATGTTGATGATGTAGCTGTGGTCACTCATGTTTTCTGATAATGTAGCTGTGGTCACTCATGTTTTCTGATGGTGTAGCTGTGGTCACTCATGTTGATGGTGTAGTTGTGGTCACTCATGTTTTCTGATGGTGTAGCTGTGGTCACTCATGTTTTCTGATGGTGTAGTTGTGGTCACTCATGTTTTCTGATGGTGTAGCTGTGGTCACTCATGTTTTCTGATGGTTAGCTGTGGTCACTCATGTTTTCTGATAATGTAGCTGTGGTCACTCATGTTTTCTGATAATGTAGCTGTGGTCACTCATGTTTTCTGATGGTGTAGCTGTGGTCACTCATGTTTTCTGATGGTGTAGCTGTGGTCACTCGAGTGGTCATCTGTCCACATTTAGTTAGCTAGGACACAGTGGATGGCAGACAATGAGTTAACCATGCGCTCAGTGGGGTGGACGTTAAGCCTGGTGAGAACCAAAGGACAGTAGTGATCTGCCAGTAGTCTGCCTGGCTAATGGGAGCCGGTGATGTCCGTAAAGAAAGAATGCGATAAAATCCTGTAAACCGGAAGCTCTTTTAGTTCAAGTCACATATCACGTGGTTGAACTCTCCACATGCCAAATTTTTTTACACAGAGAGCCATATTTTGCAGGGTAAATTCTCGGGTTGTTCGCGGTTGTAAAAATCCGATCTTAATTAGAGTCTAGAAAATGTCTATCCTGTTAAAAGTTTATGAAAATGTGTTGTATGGGAAGGCGTGTCCACAACATCCACACGATTCAAAGGTTGATTAAAACCTGGCAAGGTTCATTCAAACAATCGATTTCTGTCCAGAAACTAGATGGGTTGGTTACAAAACCAAGTCTAGAAACAAAGGGGTTAATTCGTTCACGTTCAGTTCAGACAACTACTGGTTTAATAAAACCCTCCAGTGAAATAAAAACGGTTAATAAAATCACTTTTTTTCTGTGCAAACTTCCATGAGACAAAATCAAATGTCTAATTCCACATGACACGTTTCTACAAGTACAGACGGAATCAAATATCTATTTCCACACGAAATGTGTTCTATTACACATGTGCACAGTTCCGTCATTTAACAACCTCCAAAAGTTCTCAAACAGGCCTCCTCCAATGGTTCTCACACAGACCTCCTATTTATATGGTGATGTGAGACCCGCATCAATTTCTTCTTGGTGTGTGGCGTGTCCTCTAAGCTCCGTCTGCGGAACACGCTGCCGAGTTTTTTAGACATGTTTTCAAACAGACTTTTGCGCCGCTTGATGGGGCGTCCCTTCTGGCAGAGGGCGCTCAACGTCTGCACCATCAGGGCCTGCAGTTGGCTGACCACCATCACGTGACTCTCGGCCGCCGAGACCTCCGTGTGTAGACAATCGTAGCTTGACTTTAGTTGGCAGACGTCGTCCTTACACACCTGTTGGAAATAGAATCGTGTTACATGGGGGCAGTGGCGTAGCGAGGTCGGGTGTCACCCGGTGCGGCACTTAATGGTGTCACCCCCCCCCCAGAGGCGTTGCGACCCTTCCCGGGGACAAACTTTCATGTTTTCGATTTGCACCCCCCCCCTCTCAAACTTTCAATTTGCACCCCCCCCCCCCTCAAGTTTTTGATTTGCACCCCCCCTCAAGTTTTTCTCTATATATTTTACTTTTTTTTGCCTTGGTGTCACCCCCCTAAATGGTGTCACCCAGTGCGGTCCGCACCCCCCGCCCCCCCCCCCCCCTCGCTACGCCCCTGTTCATTTATAATTTTAAACAATTTATTGTTTCGTTTTCGCTGCTTCCCGTATTAAAGCTGTTAATATGTTTATTACCTTAAACTGAAATATAACAATTTTCGTTTTTTTAAAACGAATATTTCATGATGTATGATTGTATTTGTTATATTAGAAATCTAAGTTCTAGATGTAATGAAATGTGTAAAAAGTCATTGATATACAGCTAGAGATGGGTGAAACAAGATTGTGAGGTGCATCGGGAAATTGAAGGGATGCTATGTGTGGGGTTGCTTAATGGCGAGGATGGTATGGGGCGAGGATGGTATGGGATGGGGATGGTATGGGGTGGGGGTAGTAGGGGATGGGGTGGGGTGGGGATGGTATGGGGTGTGGATAGTATGGTATGGGGTGGGGATGGTATGGGATGGGGATAGTAGGGGATGGGGTGGGGGATGGTATGGTGTGGGGGTAGTAGGGGATGGGATGGGGTGGGGATAGTATGGGATGGGGTGGGAATGGTATGGGGTGTGGATAGTATGGAATGTGGTGGGGATGGTATGGGATGGGGATAGTAGGGGATGGGGTGGGGGATGGTATGGGGTGGGGGTAGTAAGGGATGGTATGGGGTGGGTGGGGATGGCTGGGTGTGATGTTTTTCCCAGATTAATTTCCTCCCAATATTAGAGGAAAAAATGTTCACCTTTCTGGCGTGGTCAAGGTCAAGCTTGTTCCCCAGCAGTAGGATCGGCGTGTGCGGGGGTGTCCTTGACCTAATCGTCTGCACTTCCTTCTGCGCGACCTTGAAACTCTCCGTGTCAGTGACGCTGTACACGACGACAAAGCCGTCGGCGTCGTAAAGGTCGTGACATGACGCCTGGCACTCGTCCTGGGGAGGATAATGTGAGAACTGTTGCATTGTGGGGATAATGTGAGAACTGTGGGGATAATGTGAGAACTGTTGCATTGTGGGGATAATGTGAGAACTGTTGCATTGTGGTAATAATGTGAGAACTGTTGCATTGTGGTAATAATGTGAGAACTGTTGCATTGTGGGAATAACGAGAGAACTGTTGCATTGTGGGAATAATGTGAGAACTGTTGCATTGTGGGGATAATGTGAGAACTGTGGGGATAATGTGAGAACTGTTGCATTGTGGGGATAATGTGAGAACTGTTGCATTGTGGGAATAATGTGAGAACTGTTGCATTGTGGGGATAATGTGAGAACTGTTGCATTGTGGGGATAATGTGAGAACTGTGGGGATAATGTGAGAACTGTGGGGATAATGTGAGAACTGTTGCATTGTGGGGATAATGTGAGAACTGTTGCGTTGTGGGGATAATGTGAGAACTGTTGCATTGTGGGAATAATGTGAGAACTGTTGCATTGTGGGAATAATGTGAGAACTGTTGCATTGTGGGAATAATGTGAGAACTGTTGCATTGTGGGAATAATGTGAGAACTGTTGCATTGTGGGAATAATGTGAGAACTGTTGCATTGTGGGGATAATGTGAGAACTGTTGCATTGTGGGGATAATGTGAGAACTGTGGGGATAATGTGAGAACTGTTGCATTGTGGGGATAATGTGAGAACTGTTGCATTGTGGGAATAATGTGAGAACTGTTGCATTGTGGGAATGTGAGAACTGTTGCATTGTGGGGATAATGTGAGAACTGTTGCGTTGTGGGGATAATGTGAGAGATGTTGCGTTGTGGGGATAATGTGAGAACTGTTACACTGTGGGGATATTGTGAGAACAGTTGCATTGTGGGAATAATGTGAGAAATGTTGCATTGTGGGAATAATGTGAGAACTGTTGCATTGTGGGGATAATGTGAGAACTGTTGCATTGTGGGAATAATGTGAGAACTGTTGCATTGTGGGGATAATGTGAGAACTGTTGCATTGTGGGAATAATGTGAGAACTGTTGCGATGTGGAGATAATGTGAGAGATGTTGCGTTGTGGGGATAATGTGAGAAGATGTATAATATTTTTAAGAATATAAGCAATTGGTCGTCGATTACAAGCAAATATCTTTTCAATTGTGAGAACTGCTATATTACTGTTTAATAAATATTGCTACACTGTTGTGTTAATTTTTATAAATATTGTGTATAATTTATTTATTTTTTGTTGAAATAGGTTAATATTCTGCTTCACTATATAAAATTTTGAAGTATTTAATTTAAGCGTTGAGAAAATATTTTAAAAAACTATTAAAAGTAACACGGGAGGCAATAAAGCAAGAGACTAGCTGGACTTTCTAAATTTCATTGGTTACCGGCCTTGGTGCAAATCACGCATGTTCGTGTCTGATGCTGTGAAATACACCTTTTAACACCTCAGACACCTTCGATTGTGGGGTAATCAGGTTTTTGGCGCTGATGGCCGTAAAAATTTAATAGACCCAACATTCAAGGTAATGGAAATCAGCGTCGACTTTTTTTTTTAAGTATTTGGTTGGCTTTCATTTGTTGCTATGAGACGTGATAAGCAGATATTTAAAGGTAACTTTTTTATTAGATTACATTAAATTATTTTTAATGGTGGTAATTTGCTTATATTTGTCCATTTTATTATAAGTTTTGTAGATTACAGGTCTTAAAGAATTTAGATATTTAAAGAAGCTTATAAGTTGTCCCATTACAAAAAGGGAGGTAATAAACATTGTTTTTGTATTCACAAGATTAGAAACCCTTACAACACATGTAGGCTATGTAAAATTTTCTTAGTTATTAGAATGTATTTTTATTTAGGTAAACTAAGCTGATGTTCAGTTCTTGTTTGTTTTCTTTCCACCAGAGCTCATAAAACTTTTAGATAGTTGTTTTAACGGTAGCAGTGCGTGTTTTTTTTACTCAATTAAATATGGCTCAATACCTCCTAACCTCTAAAACAACCCACCTTACAACGCCCCTGACCTCTAGACCAACCCACCTTACACCGCCCCTGACCAACCCACCTTACACCGCCCATGACCTCTAGACCAACCGACCTTACACCGCCCCTGATCTCTAGACCAGCACACCATACTCCGCCCATGACCAACCCACCATACTCCGCCCCTGATCAACCCTGACCAACCCGCCTTACACAGCCCCTGACCTCTAGACCAACCCACCATACTCCGCCCCTGACCAACCCACCTTACACCGCCCCTGACCAACCCGCCTTACACAGCCCCTGACCTCTAGACCAACCCACGTTACACCGCCCCTGACCAACCCACCTTACACCGCCCCTGACTAACCCACCTTACACCCCCCCCTGAACTCTAGACCAACCCACCCTACACCGCCCCTGACCAACCCACCTTACACCGCCCCTGACCTCTACACTAACCCACCTTACACCGCCCCTGACTAACCCACCTTACACCGCCCCTGACCAACCCACCTTACACCGCCCCTGACCTCTAGACCAACCCTCCTTACACCGCCCCTGACCAACCCACCTTACACCGCCCCTGACCAACCCACCTTACACCGCCCCTGACCTATACACCAACCCACCTAACGTCACCTTTGTTTATCACCAGTGTACAACCTGGCCAGTCTATCAGTATAGAGACTGACGCCGCTGGGATAATTACCTGGCCAGTCTATCAGTATAGAGACTGACGCCGCTGGGATAATTACCTGGCCAGTCTATCAGTATAGAGACTGACGCCGCTGGGATAATTACCTGGCCAGTCTATCAGTATAGAGACTGACGCCGCTGGGATAATTACCTGGCCAGTCTATCAGTATAGAGACTGACGCCGCTGGGATAATTACCTGGCCAGTCTATCAGTATAGAGACTGACGCCGCTGGGATAATTACCTGGCCAGTCTATCAGTATAGAGACTGACGCCGCTGGGACAATTACCTGGCCAGTCTATCAGTATAGAGACTGACGCCGCTGGAATAATTACCTGGCCAGTCTATCAGTATAGAGACTGACGCCGCTGGAATAATTACCTGGCCAGTCTATCAGTATAGAGACTGACGCCGCTGGAATAATTACCTGGCCAGTCTATCAGTATAGAGACTGACGCCGCTGGAATAATTACCTGGCCAGTCTATCAGTATAGAGACTGACGCCGCTGGAATAATTACCTGGCCAGTCTATCAGTATAGAGACTGACGCCGCTGGGATAATTACCTGGCCAGTCTATCAGTATAGAGACTGACGCCGCTGGGATAATTACCTGGCCAGTCTATCAGTATAGAGACTGACGCCGCTGGGATAATTACCTGGCCAGTCTATCAGTATAGAGACTGACGCCGCTGGGATAATTACCTGGCCAGTCTATCAGTATAGAGACTGACGCCGCTGGGATAATTACCTGGCCAGTCTATCAGTATAGAGACTGACGCCGCTGGGATAATTTCCTGGCCAGTCTATCAGTATAGAGACTGACGCCGCTGGGATAATTACCTGGCCAGTCTATCAGTATAGAGACTGACGCCGCTGGGATAATTACCTGGCCAGTCTATCAGTATAGAGACTGACGCCGCTGGGATAATTACCTGGCCAGTCTATCAGTATAGAGACTGACGCCGCTGGGATAATTACCTGGCCAGTCTATCAGTATAGAGACTGACGCCGCTGGGATAATTACCTGGCCAGTCTATCAGTATAGAGACTGACGCCGCTGGGATAATTACCTGGCCAGTCTATCAGTATAGAGACTGACGCCGCTGGGATAATTACCTGGCCAGTCTATCAGTATAGAGACTGACGCCGCTGGGATAATTACCTGGCCAGTCTATCAGTATAGAGACTGACGCCGCTGGGATAATTACCTGGCCAGTCTATCAGTATAGAGACTGACGCCGCTGGGATAATTACCTGGCCAGTCTATCAGTATAGAGACTGACGCCGCTGGGACAATTACCTGGCCAGTCTATCAGTATAGAGACTGACGCCGCTGGGATAATTACCTGGCCAGTCTATCAGTATAGAGACTGACGCCGCTGGGATAATTACCTGGCCAGTCTATCAGTATAGAGACTGACGCCGCTGGGATAATTACCTGGCCAGTCTATCAGTATAGAGACTGACGCCGCTGGGATAATTACCTGGCCAGTCTATCAGTATAGAGACTGACGCCGCTGGGATAATTACCTGGCCAGTCTATCAGTATAGAGACTGACGCCGCTGGGATAATTACCTGGCCAGTCTATCAGTATAGAGACTGACGCCGCTGGGATAATTACCTGGCCAGTCTATCAGTATAGAGACTGACGCCGCTGGGATAATTACCTGGCCAGTCTATCAGTATAGAGACTGACGCCGCTGGGATAATTACCTGGCCAGTCTATCAGTATAGAGACTGACGCCGCTGGGATAATTACCTGGCCAGTCTATCAGTATAGAGACTGACGCCGCTGGGATAATTACCTGGCCATAAACCTGAACCCAACCCATGGGATAAACGTGAGAAACCAGCCAACCCGACTCTTAAGTCACCTCGGGCTGTTTGTTCCTTGGTGAGTCAGCACCGCTGACGCAGGAGTCAGCTAACAATGAGACTTGTGATCGACGAATACAAGTGATGGGTGGGGTGGGACGGGGGTTTAGATCAAAACTTATTGTTTTTATGCTTGGACTGTAAAGTCAGAGCTCAATGTGTATGGCCTCTAATGTATAATATACTCGAGATATAGCTTGGAATAGAAATATACTAATAAGTAATCGTGTATCTGTATATCTATATATCTATCTATATATATAATTCTCTTCTGGGATCAGTTAGAAAGCGCGCCTTTGCAGTCCCCTCTCTTCCTCACTATCACTACCACCCCCACCCCACCCCCACATGACCTGGTGAGCGGTGTTCACTCTGTTTATATATTACAATCATAGAGACGGGTTTGGTGATGGCTATTAGGGGCAGATAATTGAGTTTGAAACGATTTTAAACTTAGAGGAGGTAACTAAGAGGAGGCTGCTTTCACGTGGGGGGGGGGGGGGGGTTTAGTGTTTTTAAGCAAATATTTTCAATGGCAGCATTGGTACTGTCGAATTCACAAATTATAAATTACTGAAAAGTAGAAAAAAAAACTAAATAGCGGCGTATGATACGCAGCGGGTCGGCTCGTATATTTATAATCGTATAATTTTAACTTCACGGCATATACAGAGGCGTAGCCCCCGGGGCCGCCGCCCCAGCAGCCCTCTCCTAGCTACGCCCTTGGGAATATCTAACATTTAATATTCAATCTCAAATCATTGTTTCACATTTGACAGAAGCCAGGATATAAAAAAAAAATTTTTTTTAAATATATCGCACCAAAAAAAAAATCTAATTTCACATAGGCCAACATTTTCTTACAATACATTTCTTTACGTACTCAAACTTTTGAACTATAAATGAGTAAATATTTCGGGAAATCCCACAACTGTAGGGTCAAAACTGCACGGAACACATTCATCAACGACGCTTTGATGATCGCCCCATTCATTTAGCACCTTCTTGGGTTCGGTTGTCCCCCCTGTTCCCGTTTGACCCGGGCAGGTTAAGGTCAGGTCACTCATCATAACAGTACTTTCACTGATGGTACGGCTACTAGGATTGGAGCTTTTATTGTGTGACGTCATATGTCTACCGCTAATTGATTGGGTGGAGTTTTGTATTGTAAATACTGCCCTCTATTTGTTTACTAAAAATAGTTGAGTTGTCTTTAAAAAAAACACTCATACTCCTTGCCTGCTACTTTATTTATAGTGGGTTTTTTGTTTAGTAAAGTTGGTATCGACGTGAAGTTCAAGGTAGGCACGAGGGTTAAGGTTTACAGACAGGGGTCATATAGGGATAAAGGCAGGGGTCAGGATTAGTGCCAGGATTAACGTAAGAATACAGGTAAAACAAATAGCTTCGATAGCTTGTACCGGTTTTTGAACTTGTGTTGAAAAGATTTCTGAAGCAATAAATATAAACTTTTTTAATGCTAATGCTAAAATAAGTGTATGCTTTTCTTCTAAGTTTTTTTAGAACTTAAAAGCTTATTATCTTTCTGAAAAAGTATACAGGTATTAATCATAAGCGGATTTTCATTATTTAATTATTTTTTTTTTAACTTTTTTTTTTCGTAAATTAAAGCAACGATCTGGGAACTTTTGATAAGCCTACACCTCTCCCAATTATTGTTTTTTGTTTTTTTTGTTGTTTTTTTTTTCCGAAAAATCCATAGATTCGCCTGAGGTTTTATTCTAAATTTTAAAATCTAGTAGATTCATTGTGTCTTACAAGGTACAGATTTAGATTTCAGTTGCGTTGGGCAGTGTTTTTTCCAGAATTTTTTTACGGAGGGGGGGGGGGGGCATGGATAAAATTTTCCAGGGGGGGGGGGTGGACACTGGTAAATTTCGTTCGGGGGGGGCGGTAGACTTTTAACAGCCCCCCTCTCCCCCGAAGAGATGCATGGAAGAAACTGTGTCGTTGGGTGATACGTATTGGCTGAACTAAAGAGATTATCACGTGACGAAACGGCGTCTCCTTAAGCTTTAGCGGTCGTCTGCAAGTCTCGGTGAGAGAACCCTTTTTGAAATCCAGAGTAATCCCCCGTGCAAGGAAGTTACGTCACGACTTGACCTTCAAACTTCCAAGTATTGTTCAGTGGGTTTTTTGCTTTCATTTCAAAATATAAGACTTGTTTTTTGTTTAAACAATGCTCTGGTGTATAGCGATGTTAACGTTTTGGATGATTGTATCCTTTTCACTATCTGACAATGGACTCTTCTGAAAATAGGGGTGTTAGGTTGTTAGAAGTCAATGTGTCTTCCAAAATTAGGGGTGTTAGGTTGATGGTAAATCTATTATTGTAATATCGGGATAAGTATTAAGGATATAAATTAGAATTAGGGCTATGGTAGGAATCGGGTTGGTTTTTCAGTTAGGGCTATGGTTAGGATTGGCATTAGCGTGCTACATTAGTTTTTATCAGACTTACTGTAACATAATATCCTTTAAGAAGATTCAATTATGTTGGCATGATCGAAGTCTGGAACATAACACCCTTTTTTTAAGGAAGAGTGTGGTTTTATCGGTAAATACACCCAGATAATTTTGACGTTTTCGTTTGACATGATCAAAGTGTTTACCACTAGCAATGTAATACATCTTTCTTATCAACTTAAAGGCACTATTCAACAAATATAAGGCTGTTTTTTTTAAGAACCATGAAAAAAACTGGGGATTACATAAAGATAGTGTTGACATCTGAAGAAGTCTCCCCCCTTTGTGATCCCATGATTTAACCAACCAATAGAAACGCCTCCCGCAGTTAAAAGTGTCCGGATCAGCAGCAAACGTGAGACCCGTCCGTGTGCCGGTGGGGCAACTAATAGCCCCGGTAACACCACGTGACAGGTTGCTAAGTGCTGCAAACAGGAAGTGACATTGACAACGGCTTTAGCTTGTCTTCTTGGCGATCAACAAGGTCAAGGACAAGGGGGGAGGGGAGGTTAATGCAAGGTGTTTGAAAAACATGGAGCGGGAGAAAGGCGTCTTGGAACGTCGTTGATTCTGAGAGCAACTACAACAGACTACATGCTGGTTGAGCTTAGTGCTGTCGAAATATCCTTGACCTTCGCGGGGATATAATAACAAGCAGACAAGGAATCTTTGTTCTTCAGATGTCTATGTCAAGATGTCACAGATATAGTTTTCGAGAAATCTAATTGACATTTTATCGTAACGAACAGAATCTCAGCTCTTGAGATCTAGATGACGTAATGTTAAAACAGAATCTCGGTTATTGAGATAGCGAGGTTGAGTAAGATGCTAACAAACAGGAACTTAGTTCTCGAGATATCTAGGCGGTGTTATGTTAATGTGTCAAAATGTAGTCACAGGGCGTGGCCACAAACAAACACGCCCACCAACAAGTTAAGTCAGAAAATTGATTGTAAATATAAAACCAAGGCTAAACACACTGCGTTTACATTGTGTTTTATAGATTAAAAAAAAGGGATAGGGGGTTGCTTCAACAAGGACAAAATATAAACAGGGGGAAAAAAAGCACGGACAAAATAAAACAGACGAAGTTAATAGAGTGCCAAAAAGGGGAACAATAAAAACAGGGACAAAGTCAATAAAAGAAGACTAAAAAAAACTACTTTTATGGCGAGGATGTCAGCAATGAGTGGAAATATGTATAACAGAGTGGGTAGATGCGACATAAACCTAATGCATCTTCTATATGTGCTCAGTAACAAGGATAAGTGAAGAAAAGTCACAGAAAAAAAGTCACAGTAGAAATGTCAAAGCAAAAAATAACACGAAAGAAAGTCAGTTCCTGCACCTACACTTGTCTAATCTCTTTATCTCTATTTACTGCACCTCTGCCTAGCCCCCCTCCCCCATCCCACACACACACACACACACCGACAAACCTATCTTTAGACACATTACACCACAATCCTTTCTCTTTTGCCACCCAACACATCATACTATTGTCAACCCCCCCCCCCATACCACCCCGTCTTTACCCCCCCCCCCCACACACACACACAAACAACGCATTTCTCTTCACCCACACACTACCCGCACACCTGCCTTACCTGACTGGAAACATCCAGAATGTCGACTTTAATGGGCAGGTCGCCGTGTGTTACCGTCGTCTGGTAACTGATGTCTGTCACAATAAAATAAAAGAAATTCAAATACACATTTTTATCGTTTTTTAAATAGTTTTTAAATCTTTAAAACTATGTATTAATTACTTAAAATCTTTCTAAATAAAAATTATGTACGGTTTATAACGATATATGTGATTGTGAAAGTTAATGTGGGTGATATTTGACTCTGTAGTAAATCATAAAAAGAAATGAACACTAAACCAGCTGACCACTGTGTTGAACTAACGACATGCAATAACCAACACTCGTATTTTTATGGTGGGTAGAATTCCTAGTGTCCGGTTGAATGAAGGCTAATTACCTGACCGAGTTCGTTGATTGAGTCCAATATTAATTAGCTGCAGCGTAACTGTGTTAGTGGGGGGGGGGGGGGGGGGGAATAACGAGCCGTTACAAGAGAAAAGGGGTGAAGAGGGGGCGGGGGGGGGGGGCGGGGGGGGGGGGGGGGTTGGGTGTACGTTTCTGTGACAGGCTAGTTTGTGTGTATGTGTGTTTGTATGTGTGTGTGTGTTAACTGTGACAAGCTAGTGGGGGGGTGGGGTGGGGTGACAACCAAGAGACCAAGTTCCAGTGTTTCTCAGACTGCGTGTGCTTAGCGTCAATTTTTTTTAAACCCCCATTTTTTGCTTAGTTCAATTAAAATTCAGATTAGACTTGATCAGGAAAAAACATTTTTAAACGTCAGGAATTAAGAGCTGGTTGGGAAGTGCATACCCCCCGCCCTTCCCCACCCTCATGTACTTAATACAGCCCTCGTCACGTGACCCAGAGATTACCAGAGCTCCCACAATGTCAGGCTGACACCCAAAACAAGTCAGGAATTAAAAGCAAGAGCACTCGAAACAGCCAGTAATTAGGTGCTTCAGCCCTGGGTCACCATGACCGCACCGAGTGGTTAATTATCACAGGTCGAGTCAACAGCTGGATCGAATGGCGTTGTGTATGTTGTATAGATCACCAATATAGAAGTGTATATGTTGTATAGATCACCAATATAGAAGTGTATATATGTTGTATAGATCACCAATATAGAAGTGTATATGTTGTATTGATCACCAATATCGAAATGTGTATATGTTGTATAGATCACCAATATAGAAGTTTGTATATGGTGTATAGATCACCAATATAGAAGTTTGTATATGTTGTATAGATCACCAATATAGAAGTGTATATATGTTGTATGGATCACCAATATTGAAATGTGTCTGTGTTTGTAGTATAGATCACCAATATAGAAGTGTATATGTTGTATAGATCACCAATATAGAAGTGTGCATGTTGTATAGATCACCAATATAGAAGTGTATATATGTTGTATAGATCACCAATATAGAAGTGTATATGTTGTATAGATCACCAATATAGAAGTGTGTATATGTTGTATAGATCACCAATATAGAAGTGTGTATATGTTGTATAGATCACCAATATAGAAGTGTGTATGTTGTATAGATCACCAATATAGAAGTGTGCATGTTGTATAGATCACCAATATAGAAGTGTGTATATGTTGTATAGATCACCAATATAGAAGTGTGTATATGTTGTATAGATCACCAATATAGAAGTGTGTATATGTTGTATAGATCACCAATATAGAAGTGTGTATATGTTGTATAGATCACCAATATAGAAGTGTGTATATGTTGTATAGATCACCAATATAGAAGTGTGTATATGTTGTATAGATCACCAATGCTGACGTGTATACGTTGTATAAATCACCAATATCGAAATGTGTGTATGTTGTATAGATCACCAATATCGAAGTGTGTGTATGCTGCACAGATCACCATATCGAAGTTTACGTATGTTGTATAGATCACCATTATCGAATTGTGTCTGTATATGTTGTATAGATTACCAATATCGTAATGTGTCTGTGTTTGTTGCATAGATCACCAATATCGAAGTGTGTGTATGCTGCACAGATCACCATATCGAAGTTTACGTATGTTGTATAGATCACCATTATCGAATTGTGTCTGTATATGTTGTATAGATTACCAATATCGTAATGTGTCTGTGTTTGTTGCATAGATCACCAATATCGAAGTGTATCTGTGTATGTTGTATAAATAAAACTTCCTATAAAGTGTCATAGAGATTCTTGCATAACCGGGTTTTGGACCCAGACCTTTAGGGCTTTGATCACACACTCTACCACTCGACCATCCCATTCCATACAGTAGTCGTACAACACCACAATTGTCACGTACTCCTATAACTAATAATATGTAAATATATTTATAAAACGATGTGTGCATCAACGCGATCACCCCGTTCCTCACGTATACCCGAATACCACTTGTAACAACACAAGCCCCGTTGTCATGGCGGACAAAAGGGAGAGAACTGATTGATAAACCATAATTCTGTAATTACAAGGGACATCATCCCGGGTTTTATGTGACCTGTCTGTTGTGTCAATCTGGCAGTTATCTTCCCATTCTCCCCCCACCCGCGCATCCCTGCAAACGACGTTAGACTCCTCCAACTTTGACCTTTTGACCGCGGTCTGAAGGAGCACCCCGATGACAGCATAAATCTCCGTTAAAGCCGAGTGGACGCTGGGTGGTGTCACGTGATACCCGTACCTGCCTTGACATCTTTACCTAGCGCCGACGGACATGTTTACTCTATCTTTATATCCCACGAACCGAACAAAAATATTGTCAAAGCATAGATCGGGTTGCCTTTAGAACTGTATCAAGCTGTGGGCTCAACTTCCCGCAAGTGAAATAGGCCTAGATATATATATATATATATATATATCTTTAAACATCGGGCCATCTGTGATATACCGGGATAGGCCTGGATATTTATATATAAAAACATTGATACCTAGCGATTTTCATTTTATATCGCGTGGAACGTGGTAAACAATTGTGGTGTTAACATAAATTTTCAAACATTATTTCAGCTAATAAAATTAGAGCCGTAATGTAAATTATATTTTAATTATAATGAATAACAATAATCATAAAGATGGGGGACAAAAATAGATCTAGGATAATGAGTTGAAGAATATATCTTCTATATATATAATTCTCTTCTTGGAGACGTTAGAAAACACCAAGCTGTAAGCACGCCTAGCAGTCCCCTCTCTTCCTCTCTAAGCATATCCCTACCACCCCCCACCCCCACATGGTCTGGCGAGCTGTGGATCACGCTAAATGTTTACAATCGTAGAGCCGGGTTTAGTGATGGCTATTAGGGGCAGATAATTTAGTTTTAAACGATTTTAAACTTAGAGAAGGTAACTAAGAGGGGGCTGCTTTTTCACGGGGGGGGGGGGGGGGGGTGGGGGAAAGGGGGGTTTTAGTGTTTTAAAGCAAATATTTTCAGTGACAGCATTGGTACTGTCGAATTCACAAATTATGAATTACTGAAAAGTAGAAAATAAAACTAAATAACGGCGTGTGATACGCCGCGGGTCGGCTCGTGCTAAATAAATTAACTACGGCACACAAGATGCTAAACTAATAACCTTACTACAGCACGTATGAAATTCTGGTCCTTTGATATTGTTATACGTTTATGTAAATTGCTTGTCTCGCGAGAAAGACAGCCATGTGAACCGCCATCGTAAATAAGAAACAATCAGGGTAAAATAAAATTCTGGATCACCAAGCATTTATTATTAAAATTGAAATAAACAGTACAAAAACATAGCTGGCCTCTCTCCTGATATATCTAGTTAACTCGAGCATCATAAATCAGATAACACACACACACACACACACACACACACACACACACACACACAAACACACACACACACACACATCCATGATGAAACCATTTCCTAATTTAGAAAACTATAAATAACTGTTCCAACTTCCGGGAAAACCCTGTCGCCCGACAGTGACGACATGACTACGTCATGTTTACGAGCATACATGACCATTCTGAGAACAACTGATGTAACGCTACATTCCTAAGGTCATGACCTTATTGTGAGTTTAAAAGTACTATAAATTTTGAAGTCAGATGTTAAAAAAAATGAAACATTTAAAAATGAAAACTGGTTCGTATGCAAATGCGTTTGTTTAAATAGATAGCTTTGTGTGCGCATTGAACGTTATTCAACGTCCATACAAACTGGTCAAGCTTATTGGGCTACTTAAAGCCGTCTCGACAAGTTTTCAAAAGCAACTTTTGAACGACAACTTTTCAAAACCAACTTTTGAACGACAACTTTTGAAAACCAACTTTTGAACGACAACTTTTCAACGGCATCTTTTCCATAGCAACTCACAGAGACACATTTTCTAACGGAAACTTCACATTTGCAACTTAATTAAGTTTTCGCACGTTAAAGCAGTTCCAAAAAACTATTTAACTAACACAAAAAACGCCTTATATTGTTTTAATTTGTTGCACGACTTTTCTGACAGATGAAGAGGTCGGCCATTAAAGATTTCACATTCTAAAATTGTTAATTGAACAGTTCCATTTGCATACTTCCTTAGTATCAAGTTTGCTTTGCCCACAGTTAAGAGCTATTCACCCATAGAACTACCAAAGTCTATTTTTATATCGCTGTGTACATTTAATGTACATAACCAACACACTGGCTATATTTTCTAATTAGGATTGACACCATATTTCAGCCTAACGTAAACTAAACTTATCCGATCACGTCCCTAACTAATCCTTTAACAAGCCTACGCCCGACCCGTCAAGTACCCCCACCCCCTACTCTAGTCAACAGACCCCGGGTGTCAGTGCATGCCCCGTGTCGCGAGACACCTAAGGTGGATTAGGAAAATACATTAGTGAGACGGTCATTGTTGGGGCGGCGCCGCAATTATTTTCACGGTCAATCGATGGCAGTTACTTCCCCTAGTATTTCTGAAGTGGCGTGTGTTTTACTATCACTACTGTGTCGATATACTCGAGAACTTTCCAACTCGTTAGGCTTATATTTACTGACTTGGGGATGGTGGGGGGGGGGGGGGGGGGGGGTAGATGAGTAGGTGGAATAGGGGAGGGTGTCGCTCCGAGCGGCATTTTGTATTCAAAATTATGAAAAATAGATTGTGTAAATTGATTTAGATTACAGTGAAGCTATATAAACAATCGATCAACATGCAAATAAGTATAGCTAAACAACTTGTCAAATATATAATTATTGCAGTATTAATTGCGTTTCGAATGTTATTTTAGTTCGGGATTTTAAAATAAAATAAATATTTACTTTTTAATTATGTCATTGTAGCAGTATTTATTGCGTTTCGAATGTTATTTTAGTTCGGAATTTTAAAGTAAAATAAATATTTACTTTTTAAATATGTAAATAAGGGACAGAGGGTTAGTTGTATATGTTAAAAAGTGAATTGTGTTGAAAAATAAAAACACATTGTCATTCGACGAGTGATTAAGTAGTGATTTTTGTGTGTGAAATACGTTAAGGTGATACGTGTTTAAAATGTAAATTTTCACCTGATTTTGGGCGGTTGTGTTGTTAGTTGTGTGAGGTGACTTGAATGTGGATACAGGGGGACCCAGATGTTAGGCCCCTGGTCCTAAGGGGACGTCACGCGAGGCAACGCTAATCCAGGGATTATCTCTCGTGTCGGGACAACTTGACTGCACGAACTTTGTGTGCAGGCCTAGTGTTTATTGGTTTTGGTGGGGTTTTTTTTACTATGTGGTTGTTTTTATAAATAGCCAGGATAGGTTCTTGTACTGTTAGTGCATTTCGTTCTGTCCTGTACTAGATCAGGGATTTATCCAAGTTTTTTTTTTTTAATTATTATTTCGGTGCTTTGGGTCGTTTTGTGATCTTTAACGTAGTCGTAAAAATACAACAACAAAAAACTGTAGTATCATTACCTTAAACTTAATCCTAACCCTAATCCTAACTCGTATGCTTATCAAAAACAGCGGCAGAAATATTTTTTTTTCATTAAACGAAATGCATTTCCCACACGTTGGGTAGATTTGTCTCGTTTTTTTTAAGAGTAATACGAAATCGTTGCCCTCCATTCAGGTTGTATTACTCTTTAAAAACTAGACAGATTTTCATTAACATACGTTCGGGGGAATACAATACAATTGTGACTTCAATTTTGGAGGTCTGACTTAATTTGACATACAACATCATTTGAGGTAAAAGTCTACTAAAGTTATACGTCTTTTATAGACACAATTTCCCCCCCCCCCCCCCCCCCCAATCCACACCTATTGAATCACTAATGAAAATTCCGAAGTTTGTCATTCACCCGATAGGTCCATTAAAAACCTCAATCTCTGCGCACTTTTAAATCCTGAACTTAAAAATATTTGATTATCAGGTGTTAAGGGGAAGGAACCCATTGTAGGGATCCAGGGTAGTAGAAGTGTGTGAACACAAGTGGCAATCCCTGTGCGAATTTTCTCCGGCTGTCCTTGAGCTAAGGTGCACTAAGGCGCAGCACGGTGCACTAAGGTGCAGCCGGCAAACTGAGCGCAGTGAGCAATAAAAATGAATCAAACAATAATAGAAGCGAAGAGCTGGGATAATCTACGTCGTTAAAAAAAATGCCCCTCTTCAAACTTCAGCGTTGTTACCGATGATATTTTCGCGAGGTAAGCAAGGCTAGGTAAGAGAGGCGGAAATTTATCAAAGTGAAAGTTGAGACGTTGTTTATCAAAGGGCAGGTAACTACCGTATAATTTTAAAAAAATTTTCCGCTTGGGGAAAAGAATTGCTTTCAAAATATGAGGATAGATGCTAATCGTAAGCGAGGGGTGGGACAGGGGTGAGGTTGAAGGAAGGTCTTTGAACGAACTAAAAGTAAACACGACGACCATAGTGGTGTTGTATTGAGGATAGATCAAAAGGATTTTCCCCCACTTAAGCATGAGTCACCTGATTCTTTGTTTACAGTTTTCTGAAAAGCTTATAACAACAAGTAAACAATGTCACGTGGTTACTGTCATGGTGTTTGTTTTCGTTAAAGACGGCCAATTAGCAGGTAAGTGTTTTTGTAATTAGTAGACTTAAATTATTATATTAGTGAGGAGGAGAATTACGATTAATTAGTGACTACTACTAGGTGTGGTGAGATAATGAGGTAGTTGTGATAGATAAAAGTGAGACCTTTGTTAAGAAAAGTGGTATGTGTATAGTTGTTGTGGTGTTGTCAGGGGGATATGATGAGGCAGTTGTGTTGAGGTAGAGGTGATGAGGCAGTGGTGAGATAAATTAGATGAGGTCGCTGTAGTTTGGTAGATGAGGTGCAATGTTCCCTCTAAGCTGGGGGGTTGCGCGGCCACGCAGTAGTTTTTCTAAAATAAATATATCCTTGTAGAAGACTTTTAGAACACCGCGCACAGAAAATGCATTTTGCACATTAGCTTTTCCCCTTAGAGGTGAGATAGTTGTTATGAGGTAAAGGTGGTGAGACGAGTGATACAGGCGGTAAGGTAGAGGTAGGTAGAGAGTTGCAGTTGTGTGTTTGATGTTGTGAAATGGTGAGGTAGGATGGTGAGGTATTACAGCAGCGTACGTCCTTCAAATTAAAACGTAGAACCATGAAGGGGATGGGGTCTAGACGGCGACGCTCGCATTTAACACGGGCACAAAGAAAATCTGGAAACCCGACGCCATCTTTATAGGCGTCACGTGATCGGGCGTTAAATCGCCGTTTGATGGCTGTTGCGTGCTGTTCCCGTCCTCTTAGATCTGCTGACACACAGCAGACGATACCGTGCAGACGTCAACGATACAGAAGGAGCGCAACTTTTCAACAGAGATGTACATCACAACCCGACCCGACCTCCATATATCTTCCCTCCATACTCCGATTTTGTGTCCTACTACGTCAAACGAAATTATGTCAAGGTCTATTAATAAATATATCACTAGAAAATCACTTCGGTCACACAACTCGTGTTTTTTTTTTTTGATTTGATTACCGAAAGTCAGAAACAAGTTATATTTCAATATTTCTGCAATATTTCTGCTAGAGATTTAGAGAGCCGAACTTTATGCACTCGGGGTAGTAAAAACAAGATCAAACAATGTTTCGGCTGCAGTTCTCTCCCCCCCCCCTCCCCCCTCTTTTTTTATGAACTTTTGTTACAAAACTCTATTTATTAAGCTTAACACAGTTTTAGGGGTCGTCGATAAAGGGGCCGAACCTAACTTAATTCACATTTTACTCTTTATCCCTAATCTCCCTCCCCCCTCTTATTGTTGTAGTCCAAAGTCATTATGGAGCAACTTTTCTTCTCTTTACTTACAGTAGTGCACTGTATGTACATTGTCGTGTACTTGACTACGTCACAAGCCAGAAAGAGTTATCTCGCTTTACGGCAGCCCGGACATGGACGGGGAGAGAACTACTGTTTTAGTACAAAATCGTAAACCATTTTTGACGAGGCTCGGATTGTCGCAAATGTGACACGAACGATACGTAACGCAGACGCATCGAAATCTGGACTGTCCTCGCCTATGTGGGTCACTATGTTAATGAGACACGTGGTGTTGAATTGTGGGTCAAATGTGCCGTGTGAAACTTCAGGGAATAAAAGGTTTCCAAAAATGTAAATAACGCATACAAGAAGAATAGAGAAGAGATTTGGTTTTAATAAAAGAGTTGTTTTTAGGGGCGTGCTTAGAGGCGACAAAAGGTTAATTGTATTTTTATGATAAAAAACCAACTGAACATAATAGTACCGAAAAAAATTGGTTTACGTTAGAATTAATTAGATTAGAATATTGGGGAATACTGTGGGAAAAATCTAAGTCCGTAACAAGACAAAAACAAAATTTAAAAAAAAAAAAACATGCGGGAATTCCCGTAGCGCTGAGGGAAAAAAGCGGAGATTCCTGGTAGGTGTAGAGAGCGTAAAAATACAGCGAGAAACGTGTACGGCGTTCTTTATTGGAATGATGATAAATTAGAAGGTAATGTTACCTGGTGGAACTACGGCTACAGGTGTACAACATTAGGTTTTGAATTCAACGTTTCCTTGTCCCCTATTTTATGAGTTGTTAGATACCGACGGTGTGCATTGGTTCTGGTAGGTGGAGTAAAAGTGGTGATGGATGGTAGATGTTAAAGATGCACCAGCCGAGGGACGCTGGATAGAGGGTCATCCATAAATGACGTCACGTTTGTTTGACGATTCGTACCTCCCCTCCGTCATGCATCGTCACAAAAAGACAGACCCCCCCCCCCCCTAATATGACGTCAACCCCCCCCCCCCAAACTGCATTTGAATTTTTCTTAAAAAAATCGTCACACCATCTGAACCCTCTCCCCCTCATCACACACTGTCACAAAATTACGGACCCCCCTCCCCCTGACGAGTGTGACGTCATTTATGGACGACCCCTAGGGTGAATGAACTGTTGAAGCACTTACCGAGACCAGAGCTGTATTCTCCGATAAACCTTTTTGTCAGGTACCTCACTGTGATGGCTGGAAGTAAAGGATTGGCTGGTGTCAGGTATTTTTATCTCTGATTTCATTTAATGTTAACAGAATGTCAATTAATGTCAACTCATGTCAAGTGATGTCAGCTATTGTTATCTCTGATGTCATTTAATGTTAACAGAATGTCAATTAATCTCAACTCATGTCAAGTGATGTCAGCTACTGTTTCCTCTGATGTCAGTTAATGTTAACAGAATGTCAATTAATGTCATCTCATGTCAAGTGATGTCAGCTACTGTTATCTCTGATGTCATTTAATGTTAACAGAATGTCAATTAATGTCAACTCATGTCAAGTGATGTCAGCTACTGTTATCTCTGATGTCATTTAATGTTAACAGAATGTCAATTAATGTCAACTCATGTCAAGTGATGTCGGCGGCACATATCTTTAACTACACACATGGTCAGCGGAAAGACATTAACTAACTGCACTTAAAAATAAGTACACTAAAAGGTAATCTAAAATCTAAAATGCACCGTCAGTTGTGTCATAAAGAACATCATAATAATTAACAAAGAAAACGGCCTTCCTCATTTTTTAAAAGTAGAATTTAAAAAATAAATAAATAAATAAAACTTACAATAACATTTCGACAAATCTGGTTTATACCAAAAGAGAACTGACCTGATTTACCGACTCCCTTGGCACCAAGAATATTAATTCGTAAATTAGCGTAAGTGGTCTTCATTATCTGAAAATCAAGTAGATTATTGTAAACATTTAGAATTCTTGCATAAACAAACGTAATCTTTGCTTGCAAATATTGTCCTAAATTGTAATTAACTAATTATCTGTTTAAACTTAGCCGCTGATTTTATCTAAATAGCTTGACTATAGTATACTGTGGCTTTTCTTTTTCATTCTTCTCTGTAATATTGGGGTGATTTTCCTTCTTTATTGTTTGCTTCCGAAGTCTTTTGTACAACCAACAACAATGTAGTTGTTTGATTTTAGAGTTCTCAATTTCTGCTTTTTGGGGATATGAGTAATTTTTTAAATAGTTTGGTTGTTGTTGTTGATTTTTGTCTCCGGTTATTCAATATTTAATGTTTTCTTTGTCGAATTTTTTTTCCATTTTTTCCTGAGAAGATTTCATCTCATAACGATCGCCTTCACGACAAAAAGTGCACGGGCGAAAAGTTAAGACCCGTCACTTGTGGTCTATTTCTGATGTCTAGACATTTGAATATTTAAACTTTAAACGAACGCCATAAAAGCAAAACATCGGTTTCTAGGGTTAGGGTTTTGGGGTGAGGGTTGGGGTTGGGGTTAAATGTACCAAAATACAGACCTTTTCGTGGAAATTATTAATGACGATTATGAAAAAGAGGATACGATCCCTACACTTTTAGATGTTATTGAAGAGGGTGAAATAGTGACATGAGACATCTCATAAAATTTAAAAAGGCAAGCTTCACAACCTCTTTTAATAATCTTTTCTTGGACTGCGGGGATTAATTTTTTGGCGGGGTTTATCTAGACAAAATCCGCAACATTCTTTATGTTCGCTAATTTCTATTTTACATTCTACATTCATAATAATCATTTATCAAGGGACGATATCTATAACTATGTTACGAATCTTTGTTAGAAATATAAGAAAACATAAAAGAAACAACATAAATAAGGGATTCATTATTTGTTATTTTACTTTTATATCTTATTTCGAAATTGATCTACTCTATGCACACCATGAATTTTACTTTATAATTATATTTCGATGCTAGTCGAAATGGAAAACTATTAGCGATTTTAAATACACAACGTGTAGAGGTGTTTACAGTTCAAAAACAGCAATGCTTGAAAAAACTTCAATGATTCTAGCCGTCCTTCTCTAAGAATACAATTTTTTTTAAATTATAATTATAAGATTATACGACAAAAGCGCCGACTCATTAAAAAAATGTCTCTGGTGAAAATGTTTTATCGAAGATGTCCATTTCAACAAACAGACTTTGTTTCACACGGGTTAAACTGGTAGGCACCGGAATCAAAACAATTACCTTAAATAAGTCCGTACTTTAAGATTATGTTTAAAGTTTAACAACGTTAAAGATAACTTACTTCGTACGCCATTAATAGAGCACTATCCTAGCTGAAGAACACCCAGTGCATTGATAAACGTGGACTCGTATATGTGACGCTAACACTTTAAGTCTAGCTTAAGATCAACTACAGTGTTACTTCCGATCGCCTCTAAAGTACTATAAAGTTGTAGGAACTGACAATAGGATTTCAGATTCTGAGAGATGGTACGAAACACTTCAACACAGTATGAGCGAAACTGTTTTTTTTTTTTGTTCAATGTCGCGATGATGTAAGGGAGACAAGTAGAAAAAGGAGGGCGCTAGTCGCCATTAAAGGGAGGCGATTCAGCCGGAGCGCAGGCGGGTGGATTGTCTAGACTTGACAGCTGTCAATATTTAAAATAGCAGTGTACACACAGACGCCAAAACAATAACAGCAAAACAAGGTCGGCGGTCAAGGCGATGTTACGTCAACTCAAGGCGGTGTTACGTCAACGGTCAAGGCGGTGTTACATCAACTCAAGGCGGCAGCGTACCCGTTTTCTTAAATATGGTGGGTCAATATTTTTATACAGAGAGCTTGACATCAATTGAGTTTCTTGCGAAAGATTTTTTTAAAAAATTGAAGTTTACATTTTGAAACTTATTTTAGCCTCAATCAAATTTTCGATTTAATTAATTTAAGCAATAATCGTCAAACTTTTGGAGTGTAATCTTATATTAAAAAAACCGCAGAAACTTTTACAAATCAAATGCTGTTCTCCACTTTAAAAAAAAAAGTATAGCCTACGTTGTTGTAAATAATTAATAGAGCAGCGTTCGTTATTTCAAAGAGTAGCGTAAATTCATTCTAAAACGCCACAGGTAGCTCAGAAAATCCAAGATTTCACTGTATGTATTAGAATTCCGTGGGGCGGCGGGGTTAGATGGTAGAACCTACGACTGCTATTGCGAAAGTCTCGAGTTCGAATCATGGACTAATATCAGTTGAATGCCTCAGAGTTCACTCACGTCAGGGAAAGCAAAGGCGGCCGAGATCACAGAAACAGGTGAACTCTACTTCACCTGCCCGATCGAGCGTCAGAGTCGAAAGGGTACTTTACTTCTTTTTAGAATTCTAGATTCGGATTGCAATGCAATAACAAGAGAATTGGAGGGAGGGGGGTCGGGACAGCTATGCTGATTAAGAAACTTTTGGCGGAAGTGAGGTTTTCTGTGGTCCTGGACGCACCCTATATCTGTCACGGGGGACAGCCGTTTTCAGTTAGACGTACCCCCACTATCGAATCACTGCCATAGCAGTCAACAGCAAGTCTATTCTTCAACATTAAACCTACACACAAAACAAAATTTTATCAGCTAACCCAAAGCATTTTTATTGAGGTGCGGCTAATTGGAAAAAAACATTTATAATAGCCTGCTCTGTTTGTCTTGGCAGGAATATGGGCTGGCGTCTTGTTCGGTTTTTAAGTCACCAGAATATTTATATTCTTTTCGTTCAGGTACTGTCTTCGTCGTCGTCGTCGTCCCCCCCCCCCTCCCCCCACCTCCTCGCCCTCCTCCGCCTCCCAATTGGAAATTTCGAACAAAAACAAGTCAAATCAGGCCTTTTTTAACCAGACGTTATCTATTGGTTACGTCGTGTTTTAAATAAAGTTGTCTTTTCAAAAAAAAAATTGAAAAAAAAGGTAATAAAACTGGAAGTAATCAGGTCAAAGTGTGTTTACAACAGAACGTGTTTGCCCTCAATGCCGGTATCTGTCCAATAATCCTTCGTGTGTCAGACTTAATTCCTAACCAAACAATCAAGGCGAGCTTTTTGGAAAACTGGCAACCTCCAACCTGGCCGGTTGCTCGAGTCAGGTCGGGTAGACAGTTATTGCCAGCTTGGCTCTTCACTGCTGGCACGATTGGAAAACAATACATTTTATCAGCGCTATCACGGTGATATGGGGCTTTTTTTTTATAAAAAAATCTGGCTAACTATTACACAGATTTTTTTAAAATGTATGGCTGAAGTGGAGAAATGGAGAGATAGCCTTGGTGTGGTTGGGTCGAGGTCATTACTATCGTGTTGGTCATTTGAGAAAAGTTAGTGTTCTATCGGATGTGTAGGGTTAATACATGACTGTGTAGTCACAGATGGTCAAGTCAGGCTGACCAGCGGCGAAAATTGATTGACCAATGCTAAAAAAAATGACAAATGGTAAGAAACAATGACCAAAATACTGACTTTTAATAAGCATTAACCAATGGTTAGATACACTGATCAACATACGAAAAACTGACCAAGGGTATGAAACACTGACCAATGGTATGAAACACTGACCAATGGCATGAAACACTAAAGGTGAGACACTGACCAATGGTATGAAACACTGACCAAGGGTATGAAACACTGACCAATGGTATGAAACACTGACCAACGGTATGAAACACTGACCAACGGTATGAAACACTGACCAATGGTATGAAACACTGACCAACGGTATGAAACACTGACCAAGGGTATGAAACACTGACCAATGGTATGAAACACTGACCAATGGCATGAAACACTAAAGGTGAGACACTGACCAATGGTATGAAACACTGACCAATGGTATGAAACACTGACCAATGGTATGAAACACTGACCAATTGTATGAAACACTGACCAACGGTATGAAACACTGACCAATGGTATGAAACACTGACCAATGGCATTAAACACTGACCAATGGTATGAAACACTAAAGGTGAGACACTGACCAATGGTATGAAACACTGACCAATGGTATGAAACACTAAAGGTGAGACACTGACCAATGGTGTGAAACACTGACCAATGGTATGAAACACTAAAGGTGAGACACTGACAAGTGGTGACACACACTAACCAGCAGTGAGCCAGACAGGAAAACATGTTGACCAGTGGTGTGACAGGTTGAGCTGACATGACAGTCTACTGACCGGCAGTAAGACCGTGTGATCTTTTATGTCACATGATGATGACATGTTTGACACTGACGGATCAATATTTAAAATGTCTGACCTATATGTTACGTAACAAAACTGGGCAGTTTAAAAAAAACACAACAGCAGTTGTATCAACAACACTTGACAAGGGCAAATAACTCAGTATCTTTTTCTTCTTCGTTCTTAAATGTAATATTGGAGGGGATTTGCTCCCAACACAATCAAACATTACGTGTCAACGTTTTAATGATTTGCGCCAGTTAACTTCGGTCATCTTTATTGTTAGTTTCACCTCAATTACGTTTCTCCAAGAACATGATACAACAAGGCGGCAGTTGTAACTTGTTTGATGGATTGCTGTCCCCAGCTAACGAGCCTCACCTACGCGGGGTCCGAACTCGAGACTTTATGAGTTGGCCTTCACGCTGCAACCAGCTATCTCCTGCCTCGACCATACCGTCCCCT
The DNA here is from genome assembly GCF_028476545.2 of Physella acuta. Classification (NCBI taxonomy): domain Eukaryota; kingdom Metazoa; phylum Mollusca; class Gastropoda; family Physidae; genus Physella; species Physella acuta. The sequence continues at coordinate 71,127 of NW_026732940.1, forward strand.
ACCCCGAATGAAATCTCATTAATATGCTACCAATAATTATATCCATATTTTAATTTTAAAATTGATTTTAAATTCTAACACTCACACCAGTATGGAACTACTTGCTAGATACATGCGCAGACGAAGCTAGCAGACGTCATTCTGGTCACCGCCAGACGACCACGGCGTGGCAGTCGTTTGTTGACACGCCGCCATATTTTATTGACACAATGTGTTGTCATGAATCCAATATGGCGAGACGAGTTACGCCGCTTTCTCTTTGAACACTTGTTTTCACTGTCTGTCGACTATGTTATTTTCAGCGCGCGAACCGCTCATTTTGGGGCTGTCTGCTGCTATTTTTTCTCCACTGGCTTTCTTGAACGCCATACGCGTTTGTGTGTTTAAGAAAACTCAAAAATGTCGCCGAAAATGTCGCAGTAATTTGTAAACTAATCTGCCAACAATATTACGTGTTGTAACATTTGGACTTGGCTTTGTTTTTCATCGATTTCGTGTCAAAGTTATCGTTTAGAAATTTTCTCCCAACATTTGAATGGGAGATGGCATTATTGGTGTTATGAGTTGAACAGCGGTCTGGTGATGCCTTATACTAGTGAACTGTGTACAAATGTTTAACAATTCTTATAGCGTACCCAAGAAACAATTCCTTGCGGGTACTTTAAGAGAAATAATTATCATGTCTAGTTTGTAGATGTTGTTGCGAAATTAAGGTTAAGATGATGTCTAGTTAAAGCGTAGGCATATTATGTATAAGTTGTTGGCGAGAGATGCTTCACCTATGGGCTCTTCTCAGTAGCAACAGCAACATTTTGTTTCCAATGTGAATCGATAAGTTAGTTGTGCGCATGATCAAATCAAATTGTAAGTTTAAAAAGTTCAATGGATGAAGCTACTTACCACGAATCTAACCAACAAATGCTGTAGTTCACCAGGCTGATGAGTATCTACGGTAGGGCTTGATCTCACTTAGACTTGCAACAGTTCATGTAAGATATCCAAGAGTAGTGGATCTTTGTCCCTTTCTTTCATTGTGTACAGTCCTTTGCCCATTGTTGAAGAGATTTATAGTCTGTCAATAAGGCGAAAATACAGTAGTCTTGTTGTGATGTATGGATGGAACACTTGTTTCACTGTTAAAAAAAAACATTAACAAATTATCGTTTGTAGTACAATTACTACATTGATATTAATGTTTGAACAAATAAAAACAACATATTTAATTATTATTTTGCTAAAAATACAGGTCTATATGAGGAAATGAGAACCAGCCTCACATTATTATAATGAAGTATGTCTTTTCAATTGCAATAGGCTACCATATGTTTATTATAGCACAGCAGTTTGGGGCATGTGTCTATCCACAGCTTCGTACGTTTCAAATCCTTCGGTCAAAGGGATGTCGCGTGCACCCCCTCCCCTTCAATCCCATCACCACCACCCCACCCTAAAGAATTACAAAACTAGAAACATTGATAAAAAAATTGAATCAATCATTTGTTCGTAAGCTTGGTACTACATATAGGTAATAAAATATTTACTACTTTCCTCCATTGACTAACTTAGTGTCTTTTTTAATTATATAAACACGTATCCAATTAAGTTTCTTAGTCGTGATTAACCGACTGGCCTCTTTTGCAATGCAATATTTCTGACCTTGACCATTGCTTAAGTCCACGGGTTTATATCAAAGCAGATATATCAAAACAAACAGGGAAATAAAACCACGCTACATTAGCTCACGAAGAAAGAAAAAAAATGTAATCCTACTGTATAGACGCCTGTAAGCTGCATATTTTTAAAAGCCAAAACTTTGAACACTTTCCTCAAAAAGTATTCACGTCACTTGAAATTTTCAGCCATTTTTCACCTTTATTGTAAGAGACTGACAGCGACTCCTCATTTATTTGGTGGTGGAGTCATGCAGGCGACGCGATTTGTTGTGACGCCACTGCCGTCCATTCATAAACTTGCAGCACCCCCGGGGCTCGAGAATTAGCAGACGCGGGGGGCACGGGGACGTCAAAATCTTCATACGAGAGCTAATCGCCCGCTGTCTTCAAGTCGCGAGTGATTTACTGCACTTGCAGCTAATTTTGCTCTATTTTGGCGAGGATCAGTTTTTTTCTAAGAGGTATCAAAGGTGAAGTATGGGATGGGAGGGGGCGGGGGAGGTTGGGGAAAATTTAAGATTACATGGAGAAGGAATAAACGGGTTCAAAGGACGTTTGCATTTTCAATTGGTTGGAATACTCAGACAAGTATTTTAAGAAGTAATATATTTCTTTAAAATTAATATTTCAAGATTTTGCGGAGGCACAGATTTTTAGTGGCAAAACTATTTCAAAACGTAATAAAAAGCCTTATAAAATAGCTTTACCAGACCGTACCCGATATCGACACTCTACACGTCTATGATTCGGCTTGATCAGCTTCTTTCTTAATTGTGAAGTGGGACGGGGATGTCATCTTACACAGTAAAGTCTAACATGTTAGCCTGTTATTTTAGACTGGTTTTTTTTTTTTTTTTTTTTTTTTTTTGGACTTGCTTCGTTAGCCTCATCCAACCAAGACAATCTTCAAGGCAGCAAGGTTTAAGTTAGGAGTTGTCTCTCCTAGAAGAGTTGCTACCCCTGCCGTCGAGCCTAATCTACCCGAGGTTAGAACTTGGTATTTTCGGCTCAGCAGCCCTGAGCTCACCGGCCCCCGACCACGGCAACACCTTGCTAAAGCTAGAACACTGTGTATTAACAGCGGTATTGTTGTATGGAACAGATGAGCTCTACTTCACCTACACTATTTACCATAACCCGAAAGGGTAACTTAACTAAACTCTTGAAGGCCTATAAAAGTAAAAAAAAACAATGTTTTTTTTTCTCTGTAGAAAAATTAAGTTTTTTTTTTTTTAAATATTCGATTAATTTAAAACTCTTTTATTTTAAAAATGATCTGGGAGAAACAAAATACCTGCATATTTTAAAAACTCGACAGGCGTTTAAATTAGACCCTCCCTCTTCCCCCTCCCCTCCCTCTCTCTCTCTTCACATTAACTGTTGGCCGATTTTATCCAGCTTCTACTTGACTTTAGAACATTGAATGAATTTCACCTGTACGGACTGTGTGTATAGCGGGTATCACGTGGCCCCCCACCAGTGACCGTAAGTGCGCCAGCTACATGAAGGAGAAATCCATACCGAATATAGTGGCGCCCCATCAGGGGAAAGGGACATCTACGCCTCAACTTTCAGCCTTATGTGACGCGGGGTTGTGACGCGGGTTTGTGACGCGGGGTTGTGACGCGGGGTTGTGCAGTGGCCCAAGTTGACTGGATTGTTTAAACAATGTCAGGTCACATTAAGTCCAGCTGACTTAGCGTCGCTAGGCTTTGTTGTACAGCTTTATTTTCTGACTCGGCGTTCGTTCAGCCGATTTAAGCCATTCAACATTTTAAAAACCCCGAAAGTAAGGGAGATCAGTAAGTCTGGTCTGAGGTAACTCTGCTTGTTTTTTTTGTTTTTTTTTTTGTTTTTTTTTTCAAGAACAAGAAAACAAAAGTTGATTTAAAATTAGCTTAGAAGGAATCTGTTTTCAGATACGAAAATAACTCATGAAGTCAAGCAATCTGGTAAAACATAGTTTTGTTAACGATTTGTCTTACTCTTCTAGATGTATGAAACAATGTAAACAGTATGTACAGTGGCAGGGAATATTTTGGATGAAATGGGTTGTTTCATCTTTACGCGAATCGAAATATAAAATATTTAAAGTATGCAAGGTGTTTTGTATTGTATTTGCTCGTGATCAGAAATAGCACGCGTAGTTTACAATAATTTAAAACGCACGATAAATCCACAGACGTCAAAAATTGGTCTACACTTGTTTAACTGTTTTGGGAGACGAATGTCAAAAGTCTGCCAACGGAGGCTCAATATTGTGCCTGGACATCCCATCCAAAGAATTTTTTTGTTTTAAATCCGCTTAACAAATCAGTTACATCATTAGAAAAAAAATTATGTGGAGTTCTATTCTTCATAGTGGGTTTTTTTCGACAAAGTCACAATAATGTCTTTTGAAAAGATAATTTATAGGTTACATATTGTAAAAAGTTGTCAAAAGTCGCTTGATCACCTAACTCAAATTTAAGGTCTTCCTTACTCAGAGCCTAATGCGCCAGTTTTTGGATCATCATTGGCGCTTTTAATTTTAAGATAGTAGCTAGGTCAATAACATTGGTATTCTTAGCAGGGAGGTAAATAAGTGGTATTTCCAGTAGTTAGTGAAATAGAAGTGGTATTTCCAGTAGTAAGGGAAATAGAAGTGGTATTTCCAGTAGTTAGTGAAATAGAAGTGGTATTTCCAATAGTTAGTGAAATAGAAGTGGTAATTCCAATAGTTAGTGAAATAGAAGTGGTAATTCCAGTAGTTAGTGAAATAGAAGTGGTATTTCCAGTAGTTAGTGAAATATTAGTGGTATTTCCAGTAGTTAGGGAAATAGAAGTGGTAATTTTGACAGCTATGGAAATAGAAGTGGTATTTCCAGCAGCTAGTGAAATAGAAGTGGTATTCTCCTAGATGTGTACGACCGACACACCAAGCTACCACACAAAAATGTGAGACCCGCTGCCCTAAAGCATCCCGCAACTTACGGCCCCTTACGCGACAACATATTTGTAGATTGAAATTGTAGAGCTGGAAAAATGTCAATATTTTAAAGACTATAAATCACGGGGCGCGGAGAAGAAAGGATGAGGCGAAACAAGAATCTCGGGCGTTCGTTGGGGTATTGTTCGGGGGTTGTATACCTACCAGTACGGTGAATCTCCCGATGTACGCCAACCCTCGCCTCGCCTCATTCAAAGAGAGTAGGCGATTTTTTTTAACACTTTGTGAAAAGAATTTTAAAGTAGTATTTAACAGAACGGGATACATTTGAAAATTATATAGTTTTTTATGTTTCTTTTATGTTATTTTATAAAAAGATATTTCGGCTTAGCATATTTACCTTTCAATATCTAAAGAAATATTCGACTTTCGTTAAAATTATGTTTAAAATGTTTTTAATAACGTAATATAAACTTAAAAAAAAAACATAACATTAGTTAGAACAGGAAAAAGATAATGTGCAACGTGTATTTTGTGTGTAAGGTGTTCTAAAAGTCTTATACACGGATAGATCTATTTTATAAAATGAATGCGCGGCAGTTAAAAACTACCTCGCGGCCGCGCAACCGCGGAACTTAGAGCTAACATGGGGTCGAACCAACAGTTCGTTCGCTAGAAATAACAAATCACACAGGCCATAGATCGGCAACTTTTTAAAACTTTAGAATACGGTCGTACTTTTAACAGTGCATGTCTTGGGGTTTAGGATCGAACTTGAGGCTATCATTATCGATGATACTATCGATTTGATTTTCACAAGACGGCCTGTATGTGTTCTGTTCACATTAGATGTCCCTCTTGAGTTGATTTAACCACATACTGTTGTCCACATGAAGTATATTTGTTACAGTACATATGTTTTCTTTTGTGGATATCTACTGTCGTATTTATTTCTTTGTCAGCTATAGGTGTCATTGTGTCATATTGTTATCAGGTGGTGTCATAATGTCAGGTAGTTGTCAGGTGGTGTCATGGTGTCAGGTTGTTGTAAGCCGTTAGGTCGGTGTTTCAGCACTGCTGACTGGGTCTGACCGTCTGACCACGGGGTACTGAGGTTAACGTCCACACGAGGCAATGCGATACCGACTTATCAGTAGTTTACTGTAAACCCCTCACTCCTCCCACCCCTCCCCCTTTTTATACAGTCACGTGACTACATCATCATGCTTTTTTAAAAAAGAAATACATCTAGATCTAACAGTTGATTAGTTTAAAATTGTTTTCACTCGCAAAACATGTTTCACATGGTAACATTGTATTAAAGAATCAAATACAATTAATTAATTTGTCTAATGTGTATTCAAATAAGCCGAGCAAAAAATAAACCTTTGTTTAAGAATTTCAAATTAATTAACAATCTCAAATTAATTATTAATACGCGCCCAACATTATCTTTTTTTAAGTTAAAAAAATAATCTTTAAATCAAATTTAAACAATAACTTTAACCTGTATAGTTACAATATCATGAATATGTATAGTTACACTACCCCCTTCATATACCTAGGTCTCTGAAACAGATGAACTCTACTTCATCTGCCCAATGTGTCTTAGGAAAAGATGATGATAGTTACTAGTTACAAGACACAGTTCACAATTGCCATTTAAAAATAATTTTTTTCTTGTTAAATTATTCTTCCTCCATTATAGTTTACTGCATCTCTTCGTGTGGCCTACTATAGACTATGCAATGTGTCAGTGGTGCATCAAAGTAGGTTTTTTAGTTCAAAGTGAAAATACAAAGCCACGACCGGCTAATATCATCGGCAAAAGTACAATGTAAATACAATTTTAACTCTGTTTCAGAATGTAAACAATAAATTGAGCTGCTTAAGAGACTGCTTAAAGAACGGCAACTACTGTTTTATGTTAACATAAGCCCACCCCTCTTTTCCTTCCACCTTCTTCAAATAAAAAAATCCGTGTTTATTAAGATATATTTGACACAAATTTAATCACATCCTTACCTTAGAAGAAGAAGAAAAAAAACGTAGCCTAGATATCCCAAACAAGTCAGTCACCAGGATTAGCCTTGGTGTCTCGATCGTTCCTCCTTTACCCAGTGGCACCTCTAGAGTTCTGTCCCCTGACTGAACGACTCGCGTGCCGTTAGATTGCTCTCCCCTTTTTCCTACCGCGACCGTCACCTGTCCCAATGGGGGCACGCTGGCTGACCCTGTGAAGGGAGGGGGGGGGGCGGTATTGTTGACAAAGCTTTCTGCTTGGTCTGCTTCTTTCTTATACCATCAGCTGGAGGTTTGACCACGGTGACCTGTCCTTTATTGGTCGTACTTTTTTTTTTTTAAACGTTCTTTCTGCTGTTGTCAGACAAAGTTGATGCTGATTAACATAGAAGTCATAGAAAAAGTTTACCTTAATGTAGAACATAGTCCTAAAATTATTATTATACCTTTAGCTGTAGGAATATATAGGCTACTGTTAGGGACAACGCACACATTTTGTTACGACATTAATCTATGGCATATAGTCCTAGCATCAACAAACAGGAACCTTAATCTTGAATATAAATCACAAGTTAAACCATGACCTTACTTTAGCCTATGCCAGGTAGATTTGTCTTCAGCTAACGGTGCTTTTAAAAACACTGACAGGTCTTATCAGAGTATCACCACCCTAGCTAAGCCCTGACTACATCAATATACCTGACTCTAAGCTAAAGCAACTCCATATCTATGTGGCTTGCCTTAACATTGATATCCATTTCTAATCTGTTAACATGATCATGGCCATAATATCAATACAGGCAAGAAAAAAATATCATTACGATATGGTGGCGTTTTTTTAAAATCAACTTAACCCTAACTCTAACACGCAAACTGTTAAAACGTGACATTTAAGCATTACCACACTATACTATAGCCCTTAACTAACCTAACCTTGTGGATGTGTACGTCTAACCCAACAGTTCCTAAACTCTTCAACGAATGTTTTACTCTTTGTTTCGTACCTTACACTTTACACTGCGGGATGTCTGAGTTAAATAAAAACTTGTACTAAGCTGAATTGTAAACCGTATAAGCATGTGTTGTTTTTTTTTATATATAACAAGCAGCGTAGGTGCGATATATCAGCAAACACGACATAAAGCTGCTCCGATTACACAAGGCCGTGTGTTGTCGTTGGATGACGTCACTACACACACCTGTAACGGGCAGCAGTGCAGGCATGGGTCAAGATGACCCGTGGCTTGATGACCCTACCAGGTTTAGAAATAAAACAGTCGTCAACCCGGTCATTACTCACGGTTAATTTACCCCTCCCACGCCGTCTGCTTACCGTGGCTATCAACTAAAGCCCCCGTCCCCGTCCCACACACCAACACACACACACACCTGTTGATCGATGACTAATGCTGATCTAGCGAGTGACCAAGTTCTGTGAGGACACCGTCGTGTTGACCCCGGTAAAGTAGGTCACGGGTTGGAGTCCATTAACAATAAGTCTGTAAAACCGGACGGATGCTCTGAATGTAAAAAAAAAAAACGGAATTGTTATTGCTGCCATCATTACAACTACCATATAGACTACCACCCACGTAAAATAAGTTATTTTATTTTTATTTTTTATTCATATTGTTATTTTATGTTAGATTTACGTTCCTTTAAAGTTTAAGTTATTTTAATCTTAAGATTACCCACACAAGCTATTTAAAAAAAAAAAAAAGAAATATTCCTATTTAAAAGAAGAAAAAATGAGCTTTCAATCATACTCATTTGATATTTTATTTTTGGAATATTTTCGGTTTCTTATTTTTTACTTCTGATTGTTAAATCATGTCTTGTGTCTGTCTGACGTTTCAGTATCCATTTTTGAAAAAAATATTTACAGTTATTTTACTTTGATGAAAAAACTTACTTTGAACTTCTACACGAAGTGTCAATGTTTTGACTGTGGGATAGATTTTCCTCAAGCAAACCAACAACCGACTACGTAAGCTACCTTTAAAAAATGCGATTGTTTTGATTAGTTTATGATAAAAAAAAAATTCGTATTTTTAAAACGTCCTTTAAGAAAAATGGTCCAGACCAATAACACACGATATTAATTATATAGTGTGCAAATACTCTTCTTGTCATTCGTTTTAAATCTTTTAAAAATATGTTTTAAGAAACGAATTACTTTACTTTAAGATTTATGAATTCTTAAACCGTTGACCTAAGTCACTGACTTAAGTCACATCCGTTCTTGATCAGGTGTGCTTGTGACTGACGTTCCATACATGTATCGATAATGGTGCTAAGGTGTGTGTCTTCTTCTTCTTATTATTATTACCGTTCGTGCCCAAGAAACATGGGGCAGATGAAGAAGAATTCATATGATTCAATGACCTCGGCATTTGAAGGGATAGTGTGGTCAGCACTACACGTAGCTGCCTTTGTTTTCCTTACGTAAGTTAGGTACCCATCAGAGCTGGGTGGACTCAGGGACGTTCCACTGATTTCAACCTGGATTCGAACACGGGTTAGCTGCCTAGCTCTCTACCGCTAGGCCACGTCGTCCAATGTGTTTGTAGGTCCACACATTCTTGACAAATGTACGGACCAGTGGAGGGGAGGGAGGGCAAATAAAATCTATGATGTACCACATACGTCGAAAAGGGGGGGGGGGGGGGTGGGGGGTATAGATACAAAAGTTGCAAGTAAAGTATCGTAAAGTTGAATGTCAATTGTGTACTAGAAGATAATTATTATTTTTGCCATTAATGATCTCCCCTACGAGATTTCAACGAACTGTATTTCCATGCAAGAATGTGTACTGAATATTGCCAAATTTTATTATTTTCCCAAACAAGGTTGTATCAATGAAAAATGCCATGCAAAAATGCACAGCGAATTCTAAGGTGTTATTTTCCTAATAATATTCCTCACCAAGGTTGTAGGAATGTAAATTTAAGAGAAAGGGGTTTCGTGGAGGTGCATTGTTTAAAAAAAATGTATGATATTTAGGTTAACCCGTAATTATAATAAATTACCGCTAAACATATGGATGAATGCATAAACAACTCACACATTTTTTTTTCTATTTTAACAGTTGTTGGTTCCCGCAGGGTGGGTTGTGGCAGACGAGATCGTTTACACTGTAGACAAGGACGGTGTTTGACACCTCTCCCCGGGTTGTCGGGTGGGGGAGTGGACGTGGAGAACAGTTCATTAAAACAACACGATATTTCTGGAATGTCACCTGTACGGGGGTCCCCTCCATGGGATTCGGCATTCCCGGAATACCTTCGACCCGAGGTCATGCATGTTAGTTGATCAACCCTTCGTTGTTTGGGTCACTACTGAAGCGAGCGTGTGACGTCGAGTCAGCAGTGTAGACTGGGTCTCGTGTGGGCTTCGGGGAATTTCCGTTCTTTTAGGGATTGATCCGATTAATTTTCTTTTTTTTTTCTTCTGAAGAATGGCAATAGGATTACTTAGAACTCCACAGGAGGGGGGGGGGGGGGGGGTGTCAAGAAATGTCATGGGGGTGGTGGAAGGGACGTCTCAGAAAATAGATTTGAAAGCCTGAAGAACAAGGATTCGAGTGTAGTCGGAAACACACACGAAGACAGGGAATTTAAAAAAACACTGAAAAATCTGTGCCCCTCTTTTCCATTCTCATTTTTCAAGCTGTGCCTGTTACCTATTTTATGGTTCTTGACTGGGTGTGAATACGATAAAATACCAACCGAAATGTATATAATGAAAATTGATTTCAATTAATTGTAAATGCTGTTCTATTATTATGGAGCAGTGTATTTGTGTGGTGTTGTCCAGATCCGCTACATCGAACTGATTGGACGAGAGGTACCAAGTATCTGCTCGTCCATAGTTCAGTAGCAGGATCTGGTGTGGACTGATGAGACTTCTGGGAGGTTTTGTTGACCGTTGGACTTGATATTGACCTGCATAACTACTTTAGAGTCGAAGAGGTCCGGCGCTGAATCATCTGATTGGTCTATGGCAGAGGCGTAGCGACCCTTCCCGGGCCCGGGGACAAACTTTCGCTTTGCACCCCCCCCCCCCTCGAACTTTTGATTTGCACCCCCCCCCCCCTCAAACTTCTCAATTTGTTTTTCCAACCCATTTTGGCGCCCCCCTTAAGGTCGGACATATGTCCCGTCACCCCCCCCCCACCCCCCCACCTCCTTCGCTACGCCTCTGGTCTATGGAGATGGTCGTCTTGGTTGCTGAAAAGGGTGGGGGCCCATGATTTCGTTAAGCCACCTGAACCGTAGTCCGGGTGGCTCCTTTCCGTGGCTCTCCCGGTGTATTTTTTTTTCCTGTATATTTTTTTTTCTACTTTTATTTACAATAAAACAAGTTACAACATATTTTACAGTAATCAAGAGAATGCTAGAATATAAAGATGTCAAACTCCTTCTCTCTATAATAATCCAGTTTGGAAATATTCCATATTCCAAACAATAATACCGGATTACAGTTTTTTCTTTTTATTTTAAATTAAAAGACATCGCCATATATTCCCCACTGACCTTAAATGGAACTTTCACAAAATGTACAAATTATGATATCAATATAATTTTTGGTTTTCTATCTAAACACCAGTTAATTCATAACTGTATTCCTTAATAATGATAAATATTACTCAAATTTTACATGCCAGTGTCAATATTCATATTTTATCTGATAATTTTTAAACTCTCAAATTTTGTTAAAATCAACAATGAACTTCTCTGTGGTGTTTTGAGAACATTGTAGTAGGTTATTTCCCCTTTTTTAAAAAAAAACTGAATGGTAAGTAACGTAGAATTCATTTTAGAATGACTATAACAATAATAGCAAGCGGTTTGTGTAGAAAAGTAGAAAACAAAACGATTTTCTTTAAATACAATAATGCTTAACTATTTTATATAGCTGAATAGAAAAGCGTGGGTCACTATACTAACTATTGAAAACGTTAAGAAATCAGTTGGTACAACTCTAATAAGGATTAATATGCATACTCTACGTATAGACCAACTTATATATATATATACATATACGAGAAAAATGGCCCGTTGAGGAAGGATACAACGGGCGCTAGGTTGATAGTGCTGTCTCTTTTCTCTAAACTAAAACCAAAACCAAAATCACCACCTTCACTCAATTTAACCGGAAACGAAAAATGACATTGAAAACGGATTTTTATCCAGAATCTGTAGGCCTACTTTAATTTATACAAAATATAGTCATAGGCATATCCCTAAACCATGCACCTAATCTCATTCATGACAAAAGTCGCATTTAGAGTTTCTTTCAGGCAACTCTACTTGGGAGGAGGGGGCTAACCCCCCCCCCCCCCCCCACACACACCCCCCAAAACATGTCTACAGTCCCATTCAACGAAATATAATTATATAATTTTTCCAGTGTCCGCTCCCTCCAAGAAAATTCTACCCCCGCCCCCGAAAATTTCAAGTACCACCACCCCTCTCTGGGGAGGAAAAAGTCTGAAAGAAACACTGGTCGCATTTGTAGATCATACAAACTAAAGGAAGAATCTGGGCGGGGCTTCGCCCCTACCGGAAGAGAGGAAAAAGTCTGAAAGAAACACTGGTGTCGCGCTTAGCCACTACCCGAAGAATTGCATTAAAGAAATTGCAAGAAAACCACTTTTTAGATTAGACACATTAATTAGGCGGTAATTTTATCGATGAGGACATTTCTTTTGAGTTAGGGAGGGGGGGGGGGGGGGGGGCTCAGACGTTCTTACGCGGGGGTGGGGCTTCGCCCCTACCCGATGAATTGTATGAAAGAAACTCTTCACGCAAACCACTTAGATTAGACAAAATTGCTTTTTTTATGATAGAAACGTAACTTATATGTACAAAGAATTAGTCACTTCATTTCTTAACTACACTAGCTAGATCTAGATAAACCTTACATATTACGTTAATACAATGGAATTCTTTTTAAAGGGTTGAACCAGCGTCGCTAGGTCGGGTGTCACCAGGTGCGGCCCCTAATGGTGTCACCCTCCCCCTTTTTTCACTATAAATTTTGCACTTGTTTGCACCTCCCCCCCCCCCCCCCCCCACACACACATACACCCCCCAGTAAAAGCTTTAAAGTGTTAACATTTAATACTAATAAGGTTTATCTATAGTTGGCTGTAAGTACAGCTGGGTGTAACATTGTTTTTCTATAGTTTGCATGTTTACGTCATGGTCTCACCCCTTCACCCCCCCCCCCCCCCCTTGTCGGGATCATAAATTTGTATTTAAAATACTTTTTAACTCTAATTAATCATTCATTTACTTGGTAAATAAGTAAAAAATGAATTCTATATATATATTGCATTTTTTTGTTTGTTTTGGTGTCACCCCCTAAATGATGTCAGCCTTGTACTATTTATTTTCTTAACTTTTGCTGTAAGGGGTCGTCCATAAATGTCGTCACACTCGGAGGGGGGTCCATAATTTTGTGACGGTGTGTGATGAGGGGGAGGGGTTCAGATGTTGCGATGTCACACTTTTGCATTATAAAAAAAGCAATGTTAGAAAACGACTTTTAGACGTTGTTTTGCGTTTTAGGAAACTGTTTTAATAAATTGCAATAGGAATTGATTAAAATACTCTATTTTGACAGAGTTCAGACAAGATTTTGGAAAAATATCGATGTTTTAAGAAAAATTCAACTGCAATTTTGAGGGGGGGGGGGGTTGTAGGCTGAGGTGTGACGTCATTTTAGGGGGGGGGTGGCGTTTTGTGACGATGTGTGACGGAGGGGAGGGGGGAGGTAAAAATCGTCAAAAAAAAGCTTGACGTCATTTATGGATGACCCCCTAATTCAATATTGCGGCTTGAAATTAGCTATCAATTCTTATGTTTCTACCCCTTTAGGTCTAAATTAATACAACAGAAGCGTCTTTATTGTTATTTAGTTGAATTAAGAAAAGAAAGCTACTTGAAAGTACTTGAAACAGTAAGGTGGTTGGGTTACGAAATAAACTATTTCATATCAAGTCCAGTGAAAACGAAAACTTTTGGTTATTATTGCGGTTAAAATCGATAACTTGCATTGTTGTCAAAAGTTGTTTAGGATACCATGATCCAAAATGGCTGCCACCGAGGACTCTGAAATTCCAGGTATATTTGCATTCTACTTTATTAAGCATATGCATTACATTCGCTTCGAAACCCTATTTAAGAAAGTATTTTAAATTACAAGATGGCATTTAAAATTCATTTCATTTTACAATTTAATGTTTGATGCAGATTTTATATTGCAATAGATTCTAAATAAAAACCGAGAGTGAATCTCCCGCGTTTGGCAAACAAGTTCTTGAGTTGTTTACCTGTCGTGTGCAGTAGTTCTATTCTAGATCTAGATCTAGATAGAATCTAGATAAGATAGCTCTATTCTAGATCTAGGTAGATCTAGATTCTAGATCTTGTAAGAATCAGTGATCACTAGGTTAGATCTAGATCTCTAGAGTCTAGTTATTTTTTTTCTGATTAGATCTAGATCTAGATATCTAGATCTAGATTCTATGGGCCTAGACTAGTAGTTATCTAGATCTAGAATCTAGATTAGATTCTAGATCTAGTAGTAGATCTAGTAGTAGTTATTAAATTATTAATTATTTAATAATTATTGGGCTAATAAGTGCATTGAAATTAAAGATTTATATTACTTTGCAGCCTAACTTAGACTATATAATCTGTTTTAAAGAGGTAAAGCTTTAATTTACTTTAAAAATATCTTTATAAAAGTATCTAGCCTACTTTATATTATATAGTAATGTAATCTTTTTTTATCATCCATACATAACAGAGACCGGGGCTGTCTTCACATTTGGAAAGAGCAAATTTGCAGACAACATACCAAATAAATTCTGGGTTAAAAATGACAGAGTTCATCAGATTGCCTGCGGAGATGAACATACAGGTCTTATTGCTGGTAATGAACAATTTTTAAAAATTCTTTATCTATTTTTTAACATTGTTATTTCTGAAGTCTATTTATAAGATTACAAACTCCATCGTTACAGGCTATTTTTTCAAAACAAACTAATTTTCAATATATTATTATTATTTTTGCCCCCAGTTTTTAACTTTTGATCTCTTTGAACAGAATCAGGCAGAGTGTTCATGTTTGGACCAAATGACTGGGGACAACTTGGGCTAGATGATAACAAGGGTGTAAACAAACCTAGTTGTGTCAAGTGTAAGTTGTTTTTGATTTGCAACTAAACAAAAATTGAACACGTAATAATTAGTCTTATGTTTACAAAATATAATTCAAAATTTATTTAATACATGGATATTTTCTCAGCACTGAAGCATGAAACAGCAAAGCTTATTGCATGTGGGAGGAGTCATACACTTGTAGCAACAGGTACATATTTTAAATGTGCATTTGTATGCTATATGGAGTATACAATAAATTGTTTTTGTTTTTTTTTTGTTGTTTTTTTAAGTTCTTCGTATTTTTATCAATGAATGAGTATTTTAAAAGTAAAATAAAAAATCAGTTATTTTGCTATTCATTTAATGTAATAGTTTTGGTTTGGTTTCAGAATCTGGTCATATTTACTCATTCGGGAGCAACTCTGATGGACAGCTGGGCTATGAAGGTGTAACAGACCAGTACCTACCAAAACAAATTGAATCACTTAGGCCCACTAAATATAAGATACTCTCAGCAGGAGCTGATAACTCTGTTGCACTGACAGGTAATGCCAAGAGTTTTTGTTTTTATCTTTGTATTCTTGTGAAAAATTTAAGTTCCCTTGATATATCGTTTACTGGTTCAGCTTGATATTTTTAAAAATCTTGTATTACAGAGGATGGCAAGGTTTACGTATGGGGAGGCAATGAGGAAGGAAAGCTGGGTTTGGGCGAGGATATAGAGATAGCCCACCAACCAATGCTGCTGCAGCTGGATAGACCAGTTGTTTGTGTGGCATGTGGCTACTACCACACTGCTCTAGTCACTGGTCAGTCTGTCATCATTGCCAGATTTTCTTTGTATTTGTTTTACAACTCCATTTCTTTAATCTAGCTCTACCTATGTAATTTTCTATAATTTTATTGAACATTTTAAATTATTTAGCATTATTGAAATTTGTTCTGTCCCTTGAGGCAAAAATAATAATTGTAGTTATAAATTAAAACAAGGCCTTATGAAGGTGTTAAACATAATAATTCTTAATTTCAAAAGGCTGTGAGCCTAAATCTCTTATATTACCACTATTGGTACATCCACTCATAACAAATAACTAACCCTGCACTCTAAGCCTAAACTCGAGGGTTAAAATAAAATAGTACTATCATTGATACCAACTATAGCTATATTTGATCTATAAGAACCCCATTAAGAGCTTAATATACTTAAGAATTTTTTAAACTTTAGATGATGGAAAGTTGTATACCATGGGGGAAGCAGATGGGGGGAAACTTGGACTGCCAGAGGATTTAGACGACACCAAAGTGCCACAGGAGGTCACGGCCATAGCTGAGCCAGTGAAATGGGTTGCATGTGGCAGTTCACACACAGTGGCACTTACAGGTTGAGCGGTCTTTTTCAATTTTAGTTGCTGTTGCGTCTTAATCAACAATTCATTAAGTTTTAACTTGTGTATCTTAATCAACAATTTATTCAGTTTCTGTGTCTTAATCAAAGACTTATTCTAATTTAGATGGTGTATCTTAATCAACAACTCATTCTGTTTTAACTGGTGTATTCTTAATACAACTTCCATTCTTAATCAGACTCATTCAGATTTCACATTTCTTTTATGTACTCAAAGACACATTCACTATCAACAAATATTCTCTGACACCCCATGTCAGCCAAAACAGCAACTGTATAAAAACAAAAAGCTCACTGGGTAACACTAGTGATGTTTATTAGTAAAATTAAACAGAAAAATCTGACTTAAAAAAAAAATTTAAAAAGCACCATGGTGAAGAAATTTTAGCATTGTTAAAATGACCACATGGGGGAAAAAAATGATCTCTTAACTACATTTGATCACGCCATTACTGGTTTTTCCTGTGAGGCAATGAATAAAATATAACATCACATTGAAGTTATCACACCTGTTATACTTTGTTTATGTAGAGTCAGGTAAATGTTATGTGTTTGGTGAGGGTGAGAGTGGTCAGCTTGGCCTCGGGACGGACGTTATGTCTCTGTCAACACCAACCCACCTGAAGCTGCCATTTAAAGTCTCCAGAGTCTACTGTGGCCAGGCCTTCACTGCCTTGATATCAGGTTACAGCTGTTTAAGTTTAATTATGTCTTGTGAACTTGAGATTAATGTCAGGTTATTGTTGAGTATGATGAATACGTTTTTAAAAGTTGTTGGATAATTTGTGTCAGCATGCAATGCCGCTGTTAGATTACACTGCAATTGAATGTTAAGTAGTGTTTTAAAAAGCTGTTGGGTGCTGCCATAACATTAGTCTGTGTCATGACGTTGATTTATCAAGACTTGGGACTGTGTCAATGCCACCTTATTATCTTTTCTTCAGTTTAACTTAGCCGATGTTAAGTGCTGGGTTGGTTGGGGGGGGGGGGGGGGGGGTGAAGAATATTTGGCTTTAAGCCAAAATTGGAATCCAGAATAACAGATTAATAGCCTTATACAGTACACCTTAACTATGTGTAATGGTTGAGTGTGTGTCTCTTAACCTTTTTGGAGGTACCGAACTCCACCATTTTCATATGGACATTATCAAACCCTTCTTAATGGTTTTATCATCTCCCACTGGCGAAATCCACTCGTGAAACATATGAGTCAGGTGTGTGTTTTGACCCCCTGCAGAACCCCCAAGATTGATTCACCAAACCCATGGGGTTCAATTGAACTCAGGATGAGAACCACTGGTTTAGTTGTTGTCTTTTCTGTAAATGTAGCAGTGTCAATTACAATCTGTACAAGAAACAATGTGGTTTTGTTTAAAAAGCTACTCACATCATGTTAAACATTTATTAGATTAATATTATAGTATAGTTTTGGGGTCAGAAAAAAGTAATTTCCAAAGTGATTAAGAAAATGTTTTAATATATTCTTCCATATCATCATTAATTACACCATTGTTGTCTTTATCCAGAAAAAGGACAGTTGTATACATTTGGTGATGGTCGACATGGAAAGTTAGCCCATGGCAACGACCAGTTCTCCAACCAGTACAAGCCTTATCATTGTAAAAGATTTTCTCATTTCAATGTTAAAAAGGTAGTTTTATTTTCGAGTATTCATTTCAAATTAATTGTTTTTTATATATTTTGTTTAAATTATTTAACTTCATATGTATTGTAGTTTTGGTAAAAAAGAAATCCTTTTGGATTTGGCAGTCTGTTTCTTTGGCTTCTGCGTATAAAAGGATAGTGTATTCAGCTTTTTGCCCAGCTTCCTTTACTTTTCCTAACATTAATCCGGTCCCCATTAGAGCTGGATCGACTCATAGAAGTCCAAATTAATTAGGGTACATACACACACAAAAATCTCTACCCTTGTCTTGCATCAATGCTGGCTAAAATATCTTGATAGGATACGTTAGTAACTCTACCAGCAAGAACCTTTTCATTAAAATTGAAGTGTTGCTAGGGAAGTGTTTGTAAACAAAAAGTGTTGACCTTTACTTTAGGTTGCGTGTGGTGGGTGTCACATGATAGTCACAGCCCAACCAAAAGCACACAGACACAATGTGGAGAGCGATGAGGAAGTGGATGAAATGAAAACGCTAGCAGAAACGGCGCTGCTGGACTCTTTGAATATGACCACAGGCTCTCCCACCTTGTCCAGGTCTCTCTCCGCAAGAGAGAAACGCAGGAACGAAGTTACTGTAAGTATTTCAGTTGTGTGTTTTAAAAATATTCTATGTTTTAGTTTTAGATGTTAAAGGTGACTAGACACATTTGTTTTTACTTCACTACTTGGTTTGTAAATGTGTTTGGTTTAAAACTTCAACTACAATGTGTTTCTTCATTTTATTATTATCTGTTTCAACCAATTAAAAATTATACATATAACTGAATCTTAGATTCTATTCTTATCAAATAATTAAATTAACCCCAATATGTTAAAATTAACAGTAATGAGCATTAATGGACTTGTGTTAATTCTTGACTAAATGTTCCTAGAGATCCTTGTCCACACTAAACCAGACCCTACCTGTCCTGACATCCAAACGAGGCATCCACTCCCTTAGTGCCACCATGCCTGCCATTAAACCCAACCATTCAAAAGCCAATGGCGATCTACTCCATGCAACCATAGTACCAAAGAGCAGGTCGTTGCCTCGAGGTGAGCATTACTTTCAGTACTTCAATAGCGGCTTCATTTAATGTAAAGATTCCTCCTTAGACCTAGTGGTACATTGGGCAAATGAAATAGAGCTCATATGTTTTTTGACCTTGGCATATGAAGGGATAGTTTGGTCTACACTATGTCCAACCGCCTTTACTTTTCCTAATGTAAGTTAGGTACCCATCAGAGTTGGGTGGAGTCAAGGACGTTCTACTGACTTGAACCCAGAATTAAGACTTGAACCCAGAATTAAAACTCAAGACTTTGGGGTTAGCAGTCAAGCGCTCTAGTCCTAGGCCACACCATCCCACAGTGGCTTATTTAGTATAGTGGCTTGTATAAGTATTTTGCAGCAAGATAAGTGGTTGGATTTCCCACTGAGGACCAGCTAGAGAGTCATGGTGAGCACTGTAAAGAACAAAATGGCTGCATGCAACTGATGGGATTGATGGCATATTCACCGCCCTGCCACAACATCACATATGAAAATTGGACAAAATTTAGTATTTGAGACACTTGGGGAGTAGCCTTGTGCCCTGAATCCACTGAAAGCACGACACTACTTTGCAGTACATATATTTTTACCGGTATTTTGTTAGTGGCTTGTTTACAGTAGTGTCAGTTTTAATTAATCTTACTCTAATCCTGTACCGCTTTGTTTCCACAGGTAAGACACTGGATATAGACCATGTTGTGGAACCAGAGAGTGCACATCACAAGGTAATTGAAATTTTTAAACCATTTGTTGAACTCAGTTTGATTTAGTTTTGGCTAGTGAATAACTAGGACTGTAGGCTAGGACAGACTCGAATGTTTTCTTTTTTTATTTTGCTCATCTTTTCTAAAACAAATTAAATTATGCTAGAATTTTTAAAAATATTTATTTTGGATGCTCTTTTTCAAAATTAGTTACCTTTAATTCATTTTAGTTGATACTTTTTATTTTATTTTTGTTCATCTTTATGAAAACTTAAAATTCTAGAGTCTCAATCTGTTAATAAGTTGTTCTGTTGTAATTCCACCTATTCTGCTACTTGTTAATCTTAGACTCAGGAGAACCACCTTCCAGTACCCATCCCAAGGAAAACATCTCTGCCAGCGCAGGTAGAAGCCATGATGTATTTCGCTGCTTGCCCATGTTCTAAACTCTTGCAGCTTAACTGCTAGTTAACTCTGGCATATGTTGTTCTGTAATGTCTGCGTGTCTGTCTGTCTGTCTGTCAGCAGAACTGTGCTGGTATTCCAGCAACTTATGCATCTTCTACTTCCTCCATGCATGTCGAGGCTCTGTCTTTTTAAAAAAAAAATTTAACAGCAGTTTACTAATTTGTTAACAAATTATTGGTCATTACAGTTTTACTAATTAGTTAATTAATATCTTAATCACAGTACAATTACACCATCTGCCATTTAATTTATTGCTGTGATGCAAATGTTTTTAACTATGTTCTACCTTATATATTTTGAGGTCATTTTTGGTTTAAAATTATTTCAGAACAGATGTTAAATAATTTGACCACAATAGATCCTTTAATGTTTAGCAACTGGCTGCTCGGATTAATTCACTAAAACTGACATTTTCATTAAACTTTGCTCATATTAAATGTGAAAGATTTTTTTCCTTGATAATATTTCCCAGAAGTACATTTGTTTTTGAAAATTTTCCGTTTCCAGATACTCATTGTTATAAATTTTTACCATTTTATGTCGTTCTATAAATCTTCAGTAAGTCATTCTATAAACATTCAGCACATTGCCCTTGTAAACTTTCACATACTGAACCTCATTGTGACACTCACTAGTCCTAAATAAACACAATGTACACTATTACTTTTTTTTTCTGTTATTTTTAATGTTTGAACCTGCATAGAAATATAACCAACACTTAATCTCTACTCTACTATCAGTAAGTGATGACAAACAGTTATAATCATGCATGATGCTTAGATCTTCTCCCTTTCTTTATCAAAGCATTGACTTGATCATCTGTTGGTTAAAGTTTCTATTAAGAAAACTTAAAATTAACAGTGAATCCAATAAGCTAAGACGTTAAAATTGGATTTGTTTTATCGGTGCTATTGATCTATAACTTTTATATTGTTGTTAGAATATTATTTTTTATTATACTTCTACTATATACATGTATATATTTTCTACTGATATATAGAACTAACTTGTACTCAAATATATCTTTGATGCAAAAAAAGTATTAGTTAGTATCCATAATATTTAAAAACATTTACTTTGGTTGTATACATGTATTATATATACATATATATTATCAAATATATCTGTATTAAATAAATATTTTGACAAAGAATTCTAAATCATGTATCTATATAATTTTTCCTTTTTTCCCTAGTACTGTTGGATTTGCATGCCTTTTCTTCTGCATATCCTAGCATGAGATATTCTTGTAGACTAGTCTTTTAACTTCCATGGGTTTCAGGGTCAGGCGGATAATAGTGATGATGGCAGTGAGGGAGATGATGAAGGCAGCGATGAGGGGCAGCACAGTGTAGGGCATCATGGCCCAAAGCAGGTTCTAGAGGAGGCTGAGGAGAAGCTAGAGGCTGATGAAGATGTCATGGCATTGACTGCGGAGCTGCAGAGTAAAATTGATGAAGGGTCCTCTGAGGAGGAGCCGTTGGATGAAGTTGATGAGAGGAGCGCTGGCCAGGATTTGCCAGAAAGTATAACCAATTCCGTGGAGGCTGGAATTCATGTAGAGAAAGTTCAGGAAGAGATGAGTAGTAAAGATGAGATAACTCCAACAGGAAAGGAGATAAAGGAGTCGCCAGTGCTTGGTGTAAGAGAGTTCAGAGTTGTTGCTGTTGGTTTTTTTTTTTCCATGCTTTGTTTGACCCACCAATCTTTTATTTTGTGTTCCTTTCATTTCACTGCAGTTTTATTTGATATCTGTTGCAAGAATTTAACATTGGTTTCCTGTGTTTATATCCTGTGTGTATATTTCATATCTAACAAAACCACTGATGTTAATTAACATACTTGTAATATATAGTAATTTTAAAAATCTAAATGTTCCAAACAAATTAATTGATACTCACAGAGAACTTGATGTGCCTTAATTTTGCTAGTTAAATTATTACACAGTGCTATATATCTAAGTAGTTGCAATTACAATATAAATTGCTTTCACACAAAATATTGTATCTTTAATTTTAAAACTGACCAATTCCATAAATTAAATGTACTTTTCTACATTACCTGTTTTTGAAAATATAATTATTTTTGCTTGGTGTTATGCTTTCTGCTTATTTTTGCTGTTTAACCAAAATACTGCTTCTAAAAATATTTTGATTTATTTCTCTCTTAATTCTCTCAAAACTTTCCACCTTAAATAAGTGGGGAACAAGATCTCTGGTTCTTAATAATATTAAAATAGTTCATATTTAGACACTTATTATTAAGGATACATGTTCAGAGCTTTTTTTTTTTATTTACACCCACTCACTCTAGATTTTATTCTTGTGACTGTATTTACAAATGTGTTTCATGTTCTATATTTAGCCTTTAGCTGCACTCAGAATATTAAAAAAAAAACTTAAGTCAGTAACTTTAAATTTGAATTGTAAGATTACTTATTGCCTGCCCTTTTTAATCTGAATATAGTGACCACCATAGTAATCTATATTTTATTGACATTTTTAATTATATAGGCTACTCCACTCTTTTCCCCATGGTCACTATTCTCCAAAAATGAATTACACAAAATGATATCCATTGTACAATTAGCATTAACAGCTGATGTTTGTATAATAGTAGCCAAAAGTAACTTTGGATAATTGTTGGGTTGTTGCACTTCACATAGATGTCTTATTGTTATCGAAACATCATACATCTTAATTGATTTACAATTTTAAAAAATGTTTTGTAGTTTCTTAGGAACAAGCTCTTAATTAAATAATTTCTTGTTAAAATATGCATCATTTCCTGTATATTATTAGGAAAAAATATTAAACTTTACTACACCTACTTAGTTTTTTTAATGACTACCTAATTTTTGCATGCAATTGTTCTTTTTGTATCAGAAAAAAAATCCACTGCCTCTACCTAGAAAAAAGCAGGAAAAAACAGAGGATGATGAAGAGGAGGAGGACGACGAAGAAGAAACAGAAGAGGATGAAGAAGTCAACGAAGAAGAAGAAAACAGTAAAAAAAAGAGTAAGATTATCTTCTGACAATGAAATATTAATGGAGGTAACATACGGTTTTGGATGGCTTAGTAGAGTACACAAAAGCTAGCCCTCATTACTGTGTGTTGGGAAATGATAAGTCGTGATGGATTTTAAGGATACCAGCCATCAGTTGGAGAAGGTTAAAGGGCGTAGTGCTGATGGCACAATCTTTTCATTTGCAAAAGCCAATAGAAACAGGAACTACATTTTTTTAAACCATGTGATGCATGTAAACCTCTAACGGAGGTGATGCATTTCCTGCTAATTTTATCGTACCTTTTATTTTTTCCAGATAAGAAGAACAAAAAAGAAAAGGGGGAGAAAAAGAAAAAAGATGGTAAAGAGGATGAAAAAGATAAAAAGAAAAAAGATGGGGAAGAAAATGAAAAAGACAAAAAGAAAAAGGATAAAAAAGATAAAAAGAAAAAAGATGATGATGACGTTAAAGATGATAAGAAAAAAGACGGCAAAGAAGATAAGAAAATTGATGATGATGATGAAGAAGATATAAAAGATAAAAAGAAGAAAGATGGCAAAGAGGATAAAAAGAAAAAAGAGGATGAAGAAAGTGTCAAAGATAAAAAGAAAAAAGATGGCAAGGAAGATAAAAAAGAGGATGAAGATACAAAAGATAAAAAAAAAAAGGATGAGAAGGAACCTAAAGATAAGAAAAAAGACAAAAAATCAAAAAAAGGTACATCCTATTAGATATCTGCTACACCTGGTCTCTTTCATGGTATTGGGGATGGCGTGGCCTACCCGTAGAGAGCTAGACTGCTAACCTGAAAGTCTTGAGTTCAAATCTGGGTTCAAATCAGTAGAATGTTCCTGAGGCCACCCACATCTGATGGGTAAATTACTCACATTAAGGAAACAGGTGGCTGACCACATTATCCCCCTCTATGCCAAGGTAGTTAATACTGATGAACTCTACTTCATCTGCCACATGTGTCTTGGGCACAAACGGGAAAAGATGATGATGATGATTCATGGTGTCAATAAAAAAAAATACCTGGCCTCGTTCATGGTGTGAGTCAGCGAACATGACCACATTCATGGTGTGAGTCAGTGAACATAACCACATTCATGGTGTGAGTCAGTGAACATAACCACATTCATGGTGTGAGTCAGTGGTTGAGTCAGTGAACATGACCACATTCATGGTGTGAGTCAGTGGTTGAGTCAGCGAACATGACCACATTCATGGTGTGAGTCAGTGAACATAACCACATTCATGGTGTGAGTCAGTGGTTGAGTCAGTGAACATGACCACATTCATGGTGTGAGTCAGTGGTTGAGTCAGTGAACATGACCACATTCATGGTGTGAGTCAGTGAACATGACCACATTCATGGTGTGAGTCAGCGAACATGACCACATTCATGGTGTGAGTCAGTGGTTGAGTCAGTGAACATGACCACATTCATGGTGTGAGTCAGTGAACATGACCACATTCATGGTGTGAGTCAGTGAACATGACCACATTCATGGTGTGAGTCAGTGAACATGACCACATTCATTATGTGAGTCAGTGAACATGACAACATTCATTATGTGAGTCAGTGAACATAACCACATTCATAGTGTGAGTCAGTGAACATAACCACATTCATAGTGTGAGTCAGTGAACATAACCACATTCATGGTGTGAGTCAGTGAACATGACCACATTCATGGTGTGAGTCAGTGAACATGACCACATTCATGGTGTGAGTCAGTGAACATGACCACATTCATGGTGTGAGTCAGTGAACATGACCACATTCATGGTGTGAGTCAGTGAACATGACCACATTCATGGTGTGAACATAACCACATTCATGGTGTGAGTCAGTGAACATGACCACATTCATGGTGTGAACATAACCACATTCATGGTGTGAGTCAGTGAACATGACCACATTCATGGTGTGAACATAACCACATTCATGGTGTGAGTCAGTGAACATAACCACATTCATGGTGTGAGTCAGTGGTTGAGTCAGTGAACATGACCACATTCATGGTGTGAGTCAGTGGTTGAGTCAGTGAACATGACCACATTCATGGTGTGAGTCAGTGAACATGACCACATTCATGGTGTGAGTCAGCGAACATGACCACATTCATGGTGTGAGTCAGTGGTTGAGTCAGTGAACATGACCACATTCATGGTGTGAGTCAGTGAACATGACCACATTCATGGTGTGAGTCAGTGAACATGACCACATTCATGGTGTGAGTCAGTGAACATGACCACATTCATTATGTGAGTCAGTGAACATGACAACATTCATTATGTGAGTCAGTGAACATAACCACATTCATAGTGTGAGTCAGTGAACATAACCACATTCATAGTGTGAGTCAGTGAACATAACCACATTCATGGTGTGAGTCAGTGAACATGACCACATTCATGGTGTGAGTCAGTGAACATGACCACATTCATGGTGTGAGTCAGTGAACATGACCACATTCATGGTGTGAGTCAGTGAACATGACCACATTCATGGTGTGAGTCAGTGAACATGACCACATTCATGGTGTGAACATAACCACATTCATGGTGTGAGTCAGTGAACATGACCACATTCATGGTGTGAACATAACCACATTCATGGTGTGAGTCAGTGAACATGACCACATTCATGGTGTGAACATAACCACATTCATGGTGTGAGTCAGTGAACATGACCACATTCATGGTGTGAACATAACCACATTCATGGTGTGAGTCAGTGAACATGACCACATTCATGATGTGATTCAGTGAACATGACCACATTCATGGTGTGAGTCAGTGAACATGACCACATTCATGGTGTGAGTCAGTGAGCATAACTATATTCATGGTGTGAGTCAGTGAACATGACCACATTCATGGTGTGAGTCAGTGAACATGACCACAATCATGATAAATAATGTTGGATCAGGTTTTTATTTTGTGTCAATAAGGGAAAACAACTGTATACAAATTTACTGTATTTGTTTCTATTTTTCAGACAAAAAGAAGAATGGAGATGAGGATGAAGATGAAGAAGAGGAAGAAAAAGAAGATAAGGTTATTGTTCAAATTTTGTTTTAATTGATATGAAAACATTAGACCTAATTTAGCTTTTGATAACTTCCATTGAAAGGGAGGTTGAAGTGTCTGTTAACACTGTCCTCAATTTTTATTTTAATCCATTTTTTCTAAAGTTTAGTCATTTTCTTAACCCTTATTTGTCATCTGTGTGAATAAAACAATTTTCTTTAAAATAACTAGTTGGTATTTTAGCCTACAATTAAAGTCTAATGTTATCTACTATACAAGGTGTGTATTTAACCATTTCTTATATTGTATTAACTTGGTTAAAAGTGTACAAATTAATGAAGCATATTTGTGTTTATTCAATGTTTTTTTGTTTTGTTTTATTTTTAGAAAAAAGACAAAAAAGGTAAAAAGGAAAAGGAAGACAAAAAGAATAAAAAAGATAAAAACAAAAAAGGTGATAAAGATAAGAAGAAGGAGGATGATGAAGATGAAGAAGATGCTGAGGATGAAGAGAGTAATGACAAATCAAAAAAGAAGGAAAAAGATACCAAGACAGAAGACAATGAAAAGAGTAATGACAAATCAAAAAAGAAGGGAAAAGATGCTAAGATAGAAGAAGATGAAAAAAATAATTCCAAAGTTGACAAAGACAAAACTGATGAAGCCTTAACAAAGTCTGATGAAAAGGGTGACAAAGCAAATGGAAAAGATGAAAATGAAAATGAAAACACACAAGTCCCAGTCACTGCTAAAAAGGTTAGTTTGTACCAGTAAAAGTTAATTTTTCCCAACAGATAGTGTTTTTTTTTAAGAACAATTACGAGCCAGTGTGACCAGTTTTAGCTTTATTTTTTCAATAGTTAATTTATGTCTTTGTAAACCATTATTTTATCAATCATCTGTCACTTGATGTGATGAATTCTTTTTTTTTTCTCACAGCAAGGTGCCAATTTCTATACCAACATTACAATTTATCTCTAAAACACATGAACATTTTTTCTCCTATAGTTGCTAGCAGTAAAAAAATATATTTTATATTCTCTTACAGTCACGTACCTGCAGTATATTGTGATGAGAGCTTCACACTTGCGTAGAGACCAAAACACCTGAGGGTTTGTGCTTCCACCCATGTTTGGCTGGCTGTACATCAATAGACAGACACTCTGACCAGAACCTGAGACTATTCTATATTGTTGAAGTATAAACTTGTGTTTTGTTAGAAATCTCTCAATAGACAGACACCAGGACCTGAGACTATTCTCTATTGTTGATGTTGCAGTATAAACTTGTGTTTTGTTAGAAATCTCTCAATAGACAGACACTCTGACCAGAACCTGAGACTATTCTATATTGTTGCAGTATAAACTTATGTTTTGTTAGAAATCTTTCAATAGACAAGACCTGAGACATTCTTCTGTACTGTTGCTGTATGTTAGAAATATCTGTCCTTAGTTTTGTATGTGTTTTTGTTCCTATATGTTGACATCCTCAACTGGCTGTAAAAAAAACTAGTTTACTATGTCTTATGAGGGAAGATAAAATGTATATACTATACAGAAAAACATACTATATGAAAATGATTACAGATTATAAAAATTTATATTTATCTGACCAAATAGTTGTACATTTCCCAGTGAAAAATTGTTGAATGCTTTTTTGTATTTGACAGAATTTTTATACAAATAATAGAGAAATTAGTTTTGTTATAATCGTCTTTTTGTAAGTAAATTTACATGAATATTAAAATGAGGAAAAGATTGAACTGAATGATAACAAACATTTTTTTTTTCATGGCCATTGTTGGTAATTTAAAGCCAGTTTTAAATGCCATATGGTTGAATTGTAAGAGTGTTTTTTTTCTGAATGTTTTTTAATGGTATGAGTAAAAAGAAAACAATGAAAAAATTATTTTCAACAAGGAATTTTGACACTTTTAAAAAATTCCAGCAGATTATGGTAATTTATTAAATTTAATATCTTATTTAGTATCCCTAAAAGTACCATATTTCCTGCTTTTAGACTAAAGTTATAATTTACTAAACATCTTTGTACAAAAGCTTAATTATCATTACACTTGCAACTGTATTGACAAACCACTTTATGTGTAATACATTCTTCCATGCTTGTTGAAAAAAAAATTCTTTGTGTTTTGCTCTTAAATCAAGTTCAAAGCTTTAAAAAAGGTAAACCATTTATTAGTTATTTATATTACTTTTTAACTAATTTCATAACTTCATAGACAAGTGGTCTAAAATATTTACTTTTATAATATAACATGTAGTACTGCATATACACAAATCTTGGGTTGACTACAGAATTAAAGAAATGTAAATTAGATATATACTGTGAGCCATATTGTAAATATATTTGATGTTTCAAGCTTTGATAGTTGACAAAGGTATTTTTTGGCAATACATTCTACACTATGTTCAGGGAATTTGCTCATGGTAAATATTTCACTAATTAATTCTTCTCAGTTATTAATTAACTTTTAAAATGATTCTATTAAACACAGTAAGGGACACTATTGTGCATTGTAAATTTTTAAAAATTGTCTATTGCCAAAAGATATCAGTTTTTTACCGTCCATTTTACTTGCTTCGTCTGTGATATTGAAGATAATGTTTTACTATTTTTCACAACTATTTGTGTTTGTTGATAATTTTTGTCTACTTGCATTCACATCTTTTAGCTAGAATTAGAAAATACACTATGTAGTGGATCAAAGCCCAAATGCTTTTTTTCAATAAGATCCATTTTGATGAATTGGTTATTTTTATTTAGAAGAATGAAATTAAACTATTTGGTTGATGAACACAAAAAAGCTGAGTAAAATCAGTGTAGGCTAAACAAAAATAAGGCAGAGTCTTGTATTTTACAGCAAATCTGTTGTATGTTTTGTCTCATCAGTTTTTTTTTAGTGGTGCTATCGCAACATCCAGTTAATAAATGGGAAACAAACTGTTGGGCAGCATAATTTATATTACTCTGATTGTTATGTTGTTTGAATCTCTAATGTGTATGTAGAAGAGTATCCTATCTGAAGTTTGTTTGTGATATTCAATTTGTCAAAATGTAAAATGGTTGTGTGGCATCTACTTCAAGGTGCTGACATTCATCTAAGACTTGTTTAAAAGTGTTTGACTGACTGACAACAGGATAAAGCTAATACTGTGTTAACATTTCATTTTATTCACTTTTTTTAATGCTCATATAAACACAGAAACATAGTTGTAATGAATAATCATGTACGATTTAATAAATAATACTGAACAAAGAGAATTGTATCAATTTTGCTATGCTTATTGTATTTAACTGTATCTTCCTAGTTACAAAAAAAATAGGCCCACAGATGTCAAATGGCGAGGTATAGCCACAATTTACACATTGCAACTGTCTTATTATTCAATAACGAAAACACTCTGACAATCATAAAAACACCTGAAATTATTTGTCTATCCTCACTCACACTGTGTCCAACTATTAGAAAAATATAATTAACATAATATTCCTTCTAGACCTATAAGAGAACATAAGTTTGTTAAAATTTTTAGTTCAATAAAATAATTATTTTCCTTCAACTGTTGAGGCAGTGGTTTTCAAAACAATTTAGGCCTGAAATTTTATTATTCACATTTTTTTAACTATTACAGCTATGTTTTTTAATTTATTTTACAAACTTCAAAAAGAATAATAATAATTCATTTATCTCGCTATAAATATTTGCTTAGCAGTTGCATTATTTTATCAACATCAGAAATACAAAAAACAATAAGAAAGTCAATAAATAATTTTCATAAAAGTATTTATTTACAAATATTTACAGATCACAAATTCTAAGAACGAAAAAACAAGACATCCAATAAATATGTACCATACAACTATGGAAAACTAATACAATCACTCATCCTTCTATCTTCATCTTGCTCTCAAATGTTAAATGCAACCCTAAAACAGCAACAACTACGTTGCTTTCTTAGCCTTTTTCTCCTTCTCATCTTCCTCTATTATATAATTAAACAAGTCCCTAATAGTCTTAAAATCACTTCGACCTGGATTGGGTGACTTTGGAATTGTTGGCAGAAATGATCCGACTTTCTGTCTGAATTCAACAAACTGTAGGGAGATCAGGGCAAAAAGTGTGTTATCAATTCAGGTTTTTTAAATCACTTTTCCATGTCTTTTTTAACAATGAATAAAACATGTAGCAATCAAGAAAAACAAAATATTGCATAGGTGTAGAGAAATGCATGATTAATCACAATGTTAGGTTACCAATAGAGGTAAAACACTATAAAAAGCAAAGGCAGGTGGGTTTATAAGTTCAGGAAACTAATAATATCAAGGGAAATAACATAGCTGTACACAAAGCTTACAAAATTTATCATCAAAGTCTTAATACACCACCCTACTTACATCACAGAGTAACATATCCCATTACTTACATAATTTACCCCACTAATTACACCACACACACTACAAACTACACCATGCACCCCCTCCTTACATCACCCCTTACTCCTTTACATTACACCCCCACTCCTTACATCACACACCCCCTACTGCTTACACCACCCCCTACTGCTTACACCACACCCTACTGCTTACACCACACACCCTACTGCTTACACCACACCCTACTGCTTACACCACACACCCTACTGCTTACACCACACCCTACTGCTTACACCACACACCCTACTGCTTACACCACACATCCTACTGCTTACATCACCCCACCACTCCTTACATCACCCCACCACTCCTTACATCACACACACACACCCCACTCCTTACTCATACCCCACACTCCTTATATTACACACCCTACTGCTTACATCACCTTCCCACTCCTCACATCACACTCTACTCCTTACATCACACACACCCCACTCCTTACATCACACACCCTACTCCTTACATCACATTTCACACACCCCAGTACTTA
Organism: Physella acuta; assembly: GCF_028476545.2. Classification (NCBI taxonomy): domain Eukaryota; kingdom Metazoa; phylum Mollusca; class Gastropoda; family Physidae; genus Physella; species Physella acuta. Next base: position 102,218 of record NW_026732940.1, read on the forward strand.
CATTGTGCACCCCCATGAGCTTCCAGACAGTAAAACAAAACAAGCTGAACCCAGCCACGGAGTAGAGAGAACCTCTGGCCAAAGCTCGGGTTGCCAGACTGATCCCACTCTCAGGGATCTCTCTGGTGCCATGGATCCCCTGAAACAGTGGGACAACAGAACAAATGTGTATTGTGTACTTAAGAGGGTTACATTGTGAAACAACTATTATAATGCTTAGGCTAGTTAAAAAAAAAAGAGGACCAACCTTAGCGAACATAGCAGGGTCTTGTTTCTTAGCCATGGCCAGTGTCATCCCAAACCCTCCCAATATGGACATGCCAGTCACTGACGTCAGGAAAATTCCAGCTAAACAAATAAAACAATATGGTTGTTAAACACAATCATTTTATGCTGATGGCTTAATATAGACACATTGCTAGTAGAAGCTGTAAGGGCCAAATACACAGACATCAGTGTGTCACTGTGAAGTTTGAAGAGATGCAGCTAGCATAGATGTGTGGACATGGGAACTGTTGCGCAGATCAATTATTGAAGTGATGAGAGGGAGGTTTGTAGTGTAAAAAGGGATACGCTGTGGTGTTTTTTTCTTCTCACCCACTACACTCTAGCCATATCGTTACCAAATTCACATTGCAATCGTACATTCGTCATGGGGTATTAAAACACTGAGCTAGCCCCACTCTACACTCACTGACCATGTGCATTCACATAGACCTAGCCCCACCCTACACTAGCTTAGCCCCACCCTCCACTAGCTTAGCCCCACCCTATATCGACTTAGCTCCATCCTAAACTGACCTAGCCCCACCCTCCACTAGCTTAGCCCCACCCTATATCGACTTAGCTCCATCCTAAACTGACCTAGCCCCACCCTCCACTACCTTAGCCCCACCCTATATCGACTTAGCTCCAACCTATACTGACCATGCCCCACACTACACTGACCTAGCCCCACCCTACACTGACCATATGTAGACCTACTCCCACTAACACTGACCATATGTAGACCTATTCACATACTGACCTAGCCCCACCCTACACTGACCATATGTAGACCTACTCTTACTAACACTGACCATATGTAGACCTATTCACATACTGACCTAGCCCCACCCTACACTGACCATATGTAGACCTACTCACATACTGACCTAGCCCCACCCTACACTGACCATATGTAGACCTACTCTTACTAACACTGACCATATGTAGACCTATTCACATACTGACCTAGCCCCACCCTACACTGACCATATGTAGACCTACTCACATACTGACCTAGCCCCACCCTACACTGACCATATGTAGACCTACTCCCACTAACACTGACCATATGTAGACCTATTCACATACTGACCTAGCCCCACCCTACACTGACCATGTGCATTCACATAGACCTAGCCCCACCCTACGCTAGCTTAGCCCCACCCTCCACTAGCTTAGCCCCACCCTCCACTAGCTTAGCCCCACCCTGTATCGACTTAGCTCCATCCTACACTGACCTAGCCCCATCCTCCACTAGCTTAGCCCCACCCTCCATTAGCTTAGCCCCACCCTATAGCGACTTAGCTTCACCCTATACTGACCATGCCCCACCCTACACTGACCTAGCCCCACCCTACACTGACCATATGTAGACCTACTCACATACTGACGTAGTCCCACCCTACACTGACCATATGTAGACCTACCCACATACCGACCTAGTCCCACCCTTCCCTAAACTGAGCAAATCGATCGCACACGTTGACATCAGCACACATTTTGGCAATACGGTCTCTAAAGCACAACAAAGTCGTAAAACACGGGCCAGTGAAAGATAACTCTTATCTTGTTCCCATACTGCCCCTGCTGTCTTACGTACGCCTAGGCTAACAGAAGCAATGCGGATTGACCAACACTGACCGTACGCCTGAACGGCCACACCGTGATCGCCTGGACAAACTTACCATCAGCAATACGCTAATGGTGGCCGTGGTCAGTGCACTGACGGACGAACAATTCACGAGGATCTAAAATTAGCAAATCAATAGCGGGCACGCGCGGGGCATGATGTACAATATTTTAAGCTCATTAGGGACCTGACATTTTCGACTGCCCCCCGCCCCCCCCCCAAACACGTTGTCATACATTCACATTAATGATCGTCCACCAACCCTGGACACCCCGATCACACTCTGTTCACCTCCCATCATCAGCACCGCGCCAATAAATTGTTGAATGACGTTCTCTGAACCCCGAGGAGAGAGGGGGGGGGGGAGATTTTTTCACATGGGAATTCAACAAGAATAATCCCTTGTTTTCAGCCACGCCACCCAGCAGTGCTCCTCTTTCCCTTAAACGTCCGCGCACAGCGCACAGCCAATTTGTTTTTTTGTTTATCTTTTGCATCATTTTAGGGATCTTGTCGTTCACTACATCGGATAAGTGAGTCACGTAAGTTTCGAATGCTAGTCAGTCAAGCTTTCTTGTCGGTATATTTTAACTAATAGCCAACTGTGTTCTCTTTTATTTACTTTTTATATTTTAAGACCAGATACGAATAAAGAAAAAGATTCTAATTCTAACATGTTCAGAAATTAAGAAAATGTAGATAGTTATCTAGTGTGTACCAGAAAACAAACGGTCCCAACTCCCAACACTAATATCGATTAACGTTTACACCCCCCCCCCCCCAATCACAGGCATGTTTACACTGGGTCCAACTGTATCCTAGAATATCTAGACGTGCAGTAGGCGTCTGCTGGCTGTACACAGACTGGACGAGGCGCGGGACATGTCAATAGGCGGGGTCAGTGCGGACTGCCGTGTGGGACACTACTTGTCTGGGCCACGGCACCTCTAGGACTTGTAGGGATATACAGCCTGTCTGGGCCACGGCACCTCTAGGACTTGTAGGGATATACAGCCTGTCTGGGCCACGGCACCTCTAGGACTTGTAGGGATATACAGCCTGTCTGGGCCACGGCACCTCTAGGACTTGTAGGGATATACAGCCTGTCTGGGCCACGGCACCTCTAGGACTTGTAGGGAGATACAGCCTGTCTGGGCCACGGCACCTCTAGGACTTGCAGGGAGATACAGCCTGTCTGGACCACGAGCAGGGAGATACAGCCTGTCTGGGACACGGCACCTCTAGGACTTGCAGGGAGATACAGCCTGTCTGGACCACGAGCAGGGAGATACAGCCTGTCTGGACCATTTCAGCTCTAGAGCTTGTAGGGAGATACAGCCTGTCTGGATCACAAGCAGGGAGATACAGCCTGTCTGGACCACAAGCAGGGAGATACAGCCTGTCTGGACCACGATTAGGGAGATACAGCCTGTCTGGGCCATTTCAGCTCTACTGGCAGGGTACCACTAGGACTGGCCAGGTACCATTAGACTCATATGTTACCTCCAGGATCTACTCATATTATGCTAGTGAAATATAACATTATTATGTATATACAAGTATTCCACCCAGTCTATGTGCTCAAGTGAAGGTCCAACTACAACTGATCCGTAAACGTACTTTACAAATCCGATGTGACGCCAGGTGAAGACCAGCATAGCGTGACATCATATTTGGGGGGGCCATGTGAAGATCTACCAAGAGCCATGGTGAGAAAGTCAATGCTGGACCAGCAAATTGCTGTGGCAGTAACGAGGACATCGGGCACCTTCTGTCCACATGATGCCAACAAGAAAGGTAACTATCTGTATTTGTAACTATGACTCTCTGTCTAGGGCAAGGTGTTGGGGCGATGGTTGATTCGGAAATTGTACACCTTGCTGAGTTCAGTGTCTGATCATTTTGTGAGAACCAGTCTACGAAAATGTAAGATTTGTGCAAATAGTTGTCAGCCTGTTGATTGGTGCTATGTTATTTTAGTCTAACTTGCTGGGAATGAGTTGCACTTGATTGACCCAGAATTAAACACTGAGCTATAATAAGAGCCTTCAGCTTTTTCCAAATCTACCACTGTGTTCGTGTATTTGACTGCATTTTTTTGTACTAGGAATAAGTTGATTATTGTGATTGTACTTATATAATTAAAATAAGATACACGTATGATTGATTGTTGCCTCCCTCCATAGGCAGTAGAAAAATAATGCATGTGCAATCTAGATCTAGCCATCTTCAAACCTTTTCTGTACAAAAAGTTTTAATTGTAGAGGTCTAAATTTAAGTGTACGTAGCATGATTTTAAGACTAAAAATCATGATGCAATTGCATCTTCACATACATCATCAGTTGTAGCTTATTGATGATTGTTTTTAATTTTTTGGTCAGCCTATGGCTATATAATATAGTATATATATTAGTAACATTAATATAGAGGCCTAGGCCTACTAAAATATGAAGTGCATATGGTGACATAAGATTCTACTTCTACTATACTACTCACGTACCTTTAATTTTAAAGTATTTATCCTCCAAATCTGATGAACCATTCTTATCATTTTCATCAGTGTTCATTTTTAGTGAGAAAGCTGTCAAAAACTTGTATTGTGATCAAATGCTGATGTCTCGCTTTCTTGGTGAATCTTTTATTCTTTAGGTATCAAAAGTCTTAAAGTAATTCTAGATCTAGATCTAAGACAAGTGGCACTAAGTGATTCGTCAATCACACTAATCAATCAGTGCTCACTTTCAAATAGAAAATGTCTGAAAATGAGAAATCTCCCATCTCTTTTTTTAAGATAAGGCAAATCTTTTAGGCCTACTGAAAAGTTTTAATAAAATCGCCTAAAAACTTAGCCTAGTTATTTTATTTTAATTTTTTAGGCGTACATTTTATCATATGATTTTGTACACACCAGTCAGTACCAGTACTACACACTCAGGCCTGTCACTCTCACAGTACACTGTGACTGTGCCTGCCCTGTGACCTGTGTGACACAGTCTTATTCTTAGGAATAAATAAATAATTATTAATAGGCCTACTCTAAGTCTAGATTTTTTATCCTAGTTTATTAAGTTTATGCTTCTACACTTTTAGATATAAATATCTATTTTTTTTTCTTAATCTAGATCTAGACTGTGTAGAATAGTGTAGATCCTAGATCTAAGCACTCGTGTAGATCTATTCGCTGAAATAAACAAACTCGACCTCTCAAATGACCTGGAAGCTAGCTGAATTAAGTTTCGAATAAATATAAACTATTCAACTAGAATATTTCTTTATAAAAAAAACGTTTCATATACATTAATATTTGACCTACTGTGAATATTTTAAGAATAAAATATAGTTAGCACATTGCGAAAATAAATCGCATAATGAGAAGATCGAGTTTCATGGCGCATGCGCAGTGGGGACATAATGATCAACAACAAAGTCTTGGCGACATTTCCTAGTATTAGCAACACAACGTTATAAAGTCCCATTCCTTTAGTCAACGAATTAAATTTTTCAAAATGTGGAGATTTTCTAATAATACATAATAGAGGCAGATGATTACTGTAATGTATTATTTAATTTTAGATGTAGTATTGACTCACAAACTGCGCATTTGTTTAGCTACTAATGAAAGACTATTACACAGCAGTGTCAACGACAGGCTGTCCGAAACCCGGTGACGACCAAGACTCAAGAGGTTCAGATTAAGATGGCCAAAACAGTAAGAAGATGGGAAGTATTTCCTGGTAAAAATAAGTTCTACTGTAATGGGAGGATAATGATGGCAAGACAAGCAGGAGTATTCTATCTTACGTGTGCTCTCATTATCATAACAAGTGGACTTTTTTTCGCCTTCGAGTGAGTACTTTTTGACTCAGGTTTGATCTAGTCTAGATTCTAGATCTAGATCTAGAAGATTTAGAGATCTAGATCTAGAATCTAGTTTTTTAATTTTCCTTACATATTTTAAGAGATCAATTAAGTTAAAATGCAAGTTTTTGAATTAGAAATATACTACTTTTTATAAATGTATCTAGAATTTAATCTCAATCTAGTCTAGATCTGGTTTGTTATCAATTCTAGATCTAGACCTCTAGTTCTAAAATCTAGAAATCTAGATTTCAATTACGACAATTAGGCACTAAGCCTATTTTTTAAATAAATTCTACATTTCTATATCTAAATCTGCTTCGTTTCAACTTCTTAATAAGATCTTGTCCAGAAAAGCCCAGACAAAAAAAAAAAGTTATCCCCCAACACCAAAAAAAAAAATTATTATAAAAAGGATATGGATCTTGGAATCTTGCGCATTTAGTTTTAACCCTAGAGGTGGATAAGTTTTGTTTATGGCTTGTGTTTAAATATTCAAATGTCTAAAAATCAGAAATAGGTCATGGTTGCGTGTGTCCATTAAATTGGAGTGCGCAAAATGTGGTGGGACTTAACTTTTCTCCTATGCACTTTTTGCATTAGTGGCGAGCTTACTGGACAAGATTCAAAACTTAATATATCATAAATCTAGATCTTGAATATAGTACCTGGCCCAGGCTATAGAATTTACTAGTAATAGGCCTAAGTCAGGCTAAGTATAGATTATAGATAGAGGGCAAAACTATATTAAAATAATAAACTGGGGTTTTGTTAGGCCTAATTAAGTTATGTTAATGTCTGATTATTGTTTATAGTCTCATTGCATTTTGTGTGAAGTATTTGTGTATTATGTTGATCTGTCTTATATAGAAATCTGTAAAACCTCTGCTACTACACTAGGTTAGTTTTTTAGGTTATTTATAGTAGAAGCCTGAAAAAATGGTCTAATAAATTACATTACTAATTACTTTTCACAGGTTCATATCTTATATTTTAGTGACATGGTTGTAGTTCTGTCTTTATTATGTGAAGTTATTTCAGGGTAATTGATTGTTTTATTTTATGGTATAACAAAATATCATTCTATGTCCAAATTCTGTTTGATACAACCAAATAATACTATCAGTACTTGATCTAATTGTGTAGATAATTCTCTTCTTTTCAATAATTGATAGTTTATGATAAAGTTTGGGCTTTAAATACCAGCTTTTGTTATGATGAAAGCTCAAGGCAGTTCTTGTTTGATTTTGGAGTTTTCTCTCCCTGATGGGTTGCTGTCCCATCTATTGTCTGAGTCTCGTTGAACTTGGGGTTTTCAGTTCAGCAAGTATGGGCTTAACCGTGAGCTTATTTTTACAGAAAGTGAAAGCTCATTGCTTTATTTAAAACCTATCTTTTCAATGATTTTTTTTATAAAATCAATTATGTTTATCTTCCTAATTGAGCTCACTTTTTTATTTGATTCAATAATTACTATCTTTTTCTTCCATTGTCTTCAAAACATCATTACATTATTAACAATTAAACTAAATGGCCTTTTTTATGATATTGATGCAGTAACTCACTTTTCTTTTGTGTTGATTTTTTTTCTGTTTTACTTTGACTTCAGCCAAAGTAAGTATGGAAAATAATCCTCCAATAGATGATACATTATGGAGGCTTTTCCATATGTTACACAGTGTACTTTTTACATTGCAATCTGGGAAATGTATGCCAGCTGCTAATTTATTATTCATGGATGTTAAAAATATATCTTGCACCCGCAATGGAAATGTAGACCTTAGTTTAGATATTTAAAACTTCTGTATTTAGTTTGTTTTATTGCATTAACTCCTAACTATAAACATTTAACAAGCCATTAGTTAAACTAATGTAAAAATAATAGGCAGTAATGATGGCACAATTCTGTAGACATGTAGATCTCTGTATAGAGTAGACTTCGCATTTTTTCCTTTGTGCACTGTACGTAAAAGTGTGTAGCATTTATCTCAGCAGGAGACCCTAACACAGTAAGCATCGATCAAACTAACACTCCACCCCGCATTTTTTAGGGGTTGGAGTGGGGGGGGGGGGGGCATATTTCTCCCTACGTGACTCTCTTTGACCGAGTGCCGATGAGAAAACGGGTAACTAAGATACGCCTTGTCGTTTGTCTTTGTCCTGGCAACAATCTTTACGCGATTAGCCTGTGTTGACAACCTGTGGCTTTTTTCTTTTAGTTGTGGCTTTGTTTGATCTTTTCGTGACCCGAACTACAGGCGGTAAAGGAAGCGTAGTGTCCGCTCACTGGGTGTAATTATTACGTCGTACTTGACGTTAACTTGGACAATTTGGTTTTTACATTGTTCTTCTTTTAGAAAGATATTTTTTGGCTTTCATTGTCATGTAGAATTTATATCTAATATAGCCTTGAACCACATAAAACATTCGCAAGAGAAAGTACGTCTTGCAGGAGAATGCGTACATGACGTGGTTAAAGAACGAAACCAATATAAGATCCGCTTTGTAATCTGGGGGAAAGTTTCAAATCAAAGTCCCTCTGACGTAATTGCCGTATTCCCCCACCCCTTCCCGCACGCACTGGACTGAAGTCCCGATGACATAGTTTCGGCCATATTGCCGTGCTCCCAGAGATCGATAGCCTCCTGCGTGCCGCTCATCTCTCGCTGACCCAATATAGCCGAGGCTACCTGACAGGGAGTGATGAAATCAATGGGGCCGGCGGGTGACTAATGATGGAATGAGGATATACTCACTAATGCTCATCAGCTTAATCCCACTTTTAGCAGTGGAGGGCTTTCTCAATGTTTCTCCATCTTAGCTGTCTTAGCCGTTTTTGTCGTTCAGATTATATCAGACTATTTCTAGAATCCGCGTTTTATTTTTACGGTTATTGATTCCAATATTTATTGATTTCATTCTTTTTTAGCTCGAAATTTGAGTACAATTCAACCCCAATCCCCTCCAACAACACAAAAAAGTGTTCTGATTAGAATCTTCAGCGTCCACGTCATATAAAAAAAAACACCCATGCTAAAAACGTCAGGTTAACTAACTTGTTGAACTGTGGAGTGGAGAGCGATTTCATGAATTATTTTGATAAAAATACTCGCGGAGAGACTCTCAAGTCAATTTATTCCTGACACTTTAACTACATTTAATTTGTTAGAATCTAACACTTAAAATGTTATTGACTTTCATCTTAGATTATTTCTTTGTTTGGAGTGTTCTCACCTGTAATAACAGAGCAGCATTTATTCTCTTCATAGCAAAATTTGCGGCTCCTTCGTCGCACGTTAAAGACAGTCGCCTACTGTTGGTTGCCCTGTTGTAAAACTTAAACACGCACCCATGGTGATTCGGGATGCTACGTGTGTATTTCAATCGTTTACTAAATCTGAAGCATTATATGCTTTAAGGGTCAGAGTGGAAGGGGGGGGGGAACAAGAGTAAAAAGTTGTTTTCTGCAAAAACAACGTGCAATTTAGTTATTTGCGACAACATAGGAATGTAGCAGGTTGATTCTAAAAAGTTTCTCTGTATTTGGGTTATCCTTAAATTTTTCCTTGTCTCCTTTTTTAACGTCGTTGCATGGTGTTCTTTTTCAACCAAGTCCGGGGTAAAACAGTGGCACACACAATTAACGCGACAAAAATAAAACCCTCTTTAACAAGTGTCTGTCCATGTATAAATACGAGACGCCAGAAATTATTATCGATATTATGATTTTTTAAAAATCACTTCTGTCTTTATTTTACATCTAATTCATCGTATGTGTGCGTCATTGCTATCACAAACTTTTTTTTAAATTGATCATGAGTAGATAATAAATGATAGCAGACGTTCTTTGCTGTCAAGTGGCTGGATGAGTTCTATTGTTTTATAAGTAGTCCTTCTGCGTTGTATATCCACGATTGTACTATTGAAATCTATTTTAGAACACTCGTTTCGTTCGAATAGAAGTTTCGTTTATATTTTCTGTTGTGCGCGAGGATTTACAGCCGTCTCACGTGAAAGGTTGTTTGTTTGGTGTTTTTCTTTTTTCATTCAACCCTAAGTCATTTCATTGTGTGTCCAGGTTCGGCGTTATTAACAGCTAGTATTCTTAAGTTGAGCTGTTTTAGGTGTACATGTGTGTTGTGTTGTCTTATCTTCTGGTAGTGTTCGATCTTCGTGTTCTCTGTCTGATTCATGGGGGAGGGGGTGCCTTTGTGTTCAGTTTTTAACGTATTCTACTCACGTCATTTGATATTGGTTAGTTTATGCTACATGATTATGAGTGGTTGGGGGTGGGGTCTAATGCTACTGATATTACGTGTTCTCTACCGGTTTAATGTTTTACCGCAGTATGCGGCCGGGTGGGGGGGGGGGGGTTAATGTTAGTGATATTATTTGTTCTCTAACGGCTTAACGTCTTACTGTAGTACAGGGGGGGGTCTAATGTTACTGATATTACTTGTTCTCTACCGGTTTAATGTCTTACTGTATTATGGGGGGGGTCTAATGTTACTGATATTACTTGTTCTCTACCGGTTTAATGTCTTACTGTAGTATGGGGGGTCTAATGTTACTGATATTACTTGTTCTCTACCGGTTTAATGTCTTACTGTAGTATGCGGCGGGGGGGGGGGGTCTAATGTTAGTGATATCATTTGTTCTCTATCAGGTCTATGTCATGCTGCTATACTAGGGCTAATCTCCTTTAAGCGCGTTTCCTACGGGCCTGTCTTCAGTTAAGAATAGATCTGCCATTAGGTAACCACCACTGTGTTCCCACCTAAACAAATCCAGCCTTATTTCTTCCTGGCTTGCTGTTTCATTGAACCATCGAGTAGCAGGTACGCTCTCCCAAAATAAAGCAGCTATTTTGTGTCATAAAATAACACCACCTTACCCACACACACACCCCTCTTTGAAAATAGCTTTATAATTCGTTTCTTAACCGCCATTGTTAACCGGTGTGAAATCCCACGATCTCATTACTTTAACGTTACGTGGAATACATTTACGGGTAACAAAAGAATGCATTAGATATCAAACTTTTAACACATAAGCTCTAAAGCGGTTCGTTGCTTGGCTTCTCCGTTATTTGTTACCTTTTCCTCTATTCCAACACTTTTTAAATTTGGTTCAGCAAATAGTTTTACCAAACATTAGTTAGTTCTTTATTTACCTTTTCCTCTATTCCAACACATTTTAAATTTGGTTCAGCAAATAGTTTTACCAAACATTAGTTAGTTCTTTATTTACCTTTTCCTCTATTCCAACACATTTTAAATTTGGTTCAGCAAATAGTTTTACCAAACATTAGTTAGTTCTTTATTTACCTTTTCCTCTATTCCAACACATTTTAAATTTGGTTCAACAAATAGTTTTACACAACATTAGTTAGTTCTTTATCTTTTTCTATCTTTTCCTCTATTCCAACACTTGTTAAATTTGATTCAACAAATAGTTTTACACCAAATAGTTTTACACAACATTACTTAGTTCTTTGTTTCTATCTTTTCATTGTCCTTCCGCCGCGCCCAAACACACCCTCTCAGTCCTACAGAATGTAAACCCTGTCAACTTGACTTGTTCTCAAGTGTCGACCATGGAACCATCCGTCCGCTATGGCGTAAACTTTGTGTTTTTCTCGATGAATATTTAAGCAGTTGGGTGAATGTTTTAGTAGTTTATGGTTGGTGGTCAAAGTCTGTACACCCAACTCGCTGGTTAACTGTCATTGGCTAGAACTCTACATTTGAATCTCCAACATGTCATTTGTGTGCTGTCATCCAGTCTGGTAGAATTGTGGCAAGCATGTTCTGATAGAATTTTAATTGATGTCATTTGTGTGCTGTCATCCAGTCTAGTAGAATTGTAGCAAGCATGTTCTGATAGAATTTTAATTTATGCTATTTGTGTGCTGATCCGGTCCTTTCAGACACCGGTTCAGAAATGAGCGGCTTCACCTTGAACTCAGCGAGCGTTGTTTTTGTATTTTTCTATCTCCATGCAGCTTAAGGAAGTGTTCTCTTAGTTTAGCGAGTGCTAGGCCATAATTGCTAATCACACAGGGTGCTGATTCCCGTCAAGTTTTTTTATACATGTCAATCCATATTATACATATTCGCTCGACCACTTTCTTTATTATTTTGTTCAACATAGTAAGACGGGATTAAATTATTTAGAAAGAAATCGCACGACGTACTATCACGACAGTCACTAGGCATTACTGGTCCACGATATAGAAATAAATCTTCGTCACAGCATGTGCATACACGACCAACTCACGCCTTTGCCTTTATAGACGACGTTGACACGATTCGCGACGCATGTGTCGTGACGTCAAGGGTTCGACGATATAGAAATATTACGATAACGACACGTGTTATCTCGCTCTGTCGCACTTTGTTACTATGTCGTAGTTGAACTCTCATCGGCGTTGATCGGCCGCGGCCTATGACAAAATCCTATAGCAAATCATACAAGTTGGGTGTGAATCTTGCTATCCGTCGAACCCCTGCAACCTACTCACCGCACCCAAGGGTTCGATTGAACCCAGGTTGACAACCACTGGTATGTGGTTATCAATGTTCCTTGATCAACTTTCTTTGGTCGACTAGATCAACTTTCGTAGCCCGGCTTGATCAACTTTCTTTGGTCGACTTGATCAACTTTCTTTGGTCGACTTGATCAACTTTCTTTGGTCGACTTGATCAACTTTCTTTGGTCGACTTGATCAACTTTCTTTGGTCGACTTGATCAACTTTCGTAGCCCGGCTTGATCAACTTTCATAGCCCGGTTTGATCAACTTTCCTTTTCCGGCTTGATCAAGTTTCCTTGGTCGACTTGAAGCTAGTATCCAGGTTTCCAGTTTGTTCAACCTGTCCCGTTAAATCTGTCAACTTGAAGTACCATTACAAAATTCACCTGACTAAAACTCCAGCCTTTTGTTTTCCTCTTGCTGGACCATGGAGATCGATACTTTTAAGGGGCGGCACTGATAGAAAAATTGTCCAACGTCGATAATTAGTAAATAGTTCCAGCTTGAAATAAACGGTCCATTACCATTTGTCCTGTTCTTTCATTATTCTAGAGACAACATCTGGTGATATATGTGTTGTAATTATTCCGACTAGTGCTCCGCTTCTAATATATAAAATAGTAGTCGATAACCTTTATATAATGCCTATAAGTTTTAGCTACTAGTCACCAATGTAGCTTAATTTATTCGAACCACAGCTCACCTGACAGGTTGGGGTGAGGGTGGTAACGATATACCTAGAAAGCGGTGTAGAACGGCTAAGCTGCGTGGTGTCTCGTATGGTCCCCATGAAGAGAATTATATATGTAGATGTATTTCGACTTGTACTTGAAAATGAAAAAGTATTGAGCTATTGAATTAATTTCTCATTCGATGTAGACTCGCGTGTTCCCAGTTGTGTTTTGTTTTCCCTTGATGCCTAATGTACTTGTAGCTGAATATATTGTGTTTAGCGCGAGTGTTTGTTTAATGCATGTGATTTACCGGCGTTCACAGAAACAAATTTTCTCTCGTGGAACTTGTCTCCCCATCCCTACAGCTGCCAGTGGTGTCAAATGCAATATTTCATAAACTTGCTTTTTTTTAAAAGAAAATATCTGGGCTCGCTAACTTCCCTCCTAATTAAATTTCAACTATTAGATCACGTCTGGGGATAGGAAGGAGGAAGAAGAATCGTATGGATTTATTTGCCCCTCCCCGCCCTGCAGTTCCTCTTGGGAGAGGCTTATTGATTTTAAAACATTATTTCATATTTTGTTCCTACGTAGGAAGTCGATTTCACATAACCAGTAGGCCTATATGGCAAACTGTCTAGAATATGGAAAAACTACTGAACATGCCAGTTCTACAGCCGACTTGATAAACCGATTTAGTACAATAGTTTGCCAATTTGTCTATTTTAAAAATGTAATATGGCTCATCAAATCTCAAACAGTTGCTTTCTAATACATTTCAAACATAACTTAAATGCTTTGTTTCGACATATAAAAACACTGCATTAACTCCTACCAAAAACTTTGATTACTTGCGGGCATTTTTTATTAAAACTGACTAGATGTATCATTACAGTTACATCTTATCATCTTCATGGACATCGTCATTTGTCAGCACACAAAAAAAGTCTTTAAATAAGATCACACATTCCCATCGTAAACACACCTTAAATGAGCATAATTCTAACATCAACATGTTTTCAGTAAGTTTGTTTTGATGTAAATACGGCGTCACATTTCTCAAGCCCCATCCTCGCCTACTTATACTTGAACACGTAGTCACAAATGTCTTTACATCCACTAGGCGTGTGACGTCATTTATGGAAGACTTCGAACCTGCATTTATGTGGAGCGTCGTCGTGAGATAATTATAACCGGGTGAACGGTTTTTCCCCCATTCGTATTTTTAATTAGATAACGTCGCGAAATCTATTGTCATTACATTCACTACAGGAAGCTCTTTGGAAATGTATCTTGCCGTGTTAAAAGCCGGCCTACAAACCTTTTCACTAAACTATTCGCATGTAGGTCTTTAGTAGGTTTTATCAAGCAGCGGGTGGTATTGGGGGGGGGGGGGCGCTCTAATTGAAAGTTGTCTCACGTAAAGTTACAACTATTGGCGACATTCTTTTTGTTGTTTTTTGAATGTCAAATAAACAGCAATTTGTTTATATGCTGTTCAAAATTGACACCCCCCCCCACCCTTCCGAAATGATCTATCCCGGCCTCAACAACCTTCTACTGACCTCATACAACTTATAATTTTTAGCGGTCTCTCATGTTTACACCGGGTTTGTCATCTACTGTATGTTTCTCCTATTTAGGTTAATTTTGTCATCTACTGTATATTTCTCGTATTTAAGTTAGTTTTGTCATCTACAACCTTCTACACAACTTGACAGTTGTTGTTAACTTTGCCATCCACTAACGTCTTACCACAATGGACTCCTTTCAGCTGTGTGTACCTAGCCGAGCATGTGACTCCTGCCATACCAGCCATAGGCGGCGCCCTCTTCATATTTGTCATGGCCACATTACTGAGGACAAGTTTCAGCGACCCAGGTGTTATACCCAGGGCTTCAGCAGAGGAGGCAGCAGAGATGGAGAGGCAGAATGGTAACTAGCATACATTAAGTGGTGGTGACAAACGTTGCATTGAACTACCATTAAGATAAGAATGTAATGTTAATTAATTGCACACAGCTGTTATAACGAATTACTTTGAATGTTTTTCCAGAAGTTGCCAATCCAAATTCCCCTGGGACATACAGACCCCCACCAAGGACAAAAGAGGTTGTGATAAAAGGACAAGTAATCAAATTAAAATATTGCTTCACCTGTAAAATATTCCGCCCTCCGCGGGCTTCTCATTGCAGTCTTTGTGACAACTGTGTAGGTGAGTAACACTAACAGGGTTCATGGCATTGTATCATTTAGTTTGTTCACACAACTTGTTGATTTTCTTTCTGTTTTTAAATTGTGGCTTGCAGCAATTGTTCAACACTTACACAATTAGCTCGGGACCAACTTGGGCACTCATAAATATATAGGGGTTTGGGATGGGGAAAGCATGCTCATTATATTTACTGTGTAAACTATATATTTTAGTAGTATTAGTGCTTCCTGCCCCTCCCCCCAAGAGATGATTGAAAGAAACTCAGAAAGCAAATATTTCTTAAGGATTACATTGAAGCTTTGACAAATTTCTTTTATACATGAATATTTTAAAGAAGTCATTAGTACTAATGGCATCACAAAATGTATTGTTCTAATAAGTCATTAATGTCCATGATGTGATGTACTTATATGCCTGTTATGTGAAAATTTGTTTGCTTATTTTTCCAGAGCGGTTTGACCATCACTGTCCCTGGGTGGGAAACTGTGTAGGGAGACGGAACTATCGTTATTTTTACTTATTCATCTTATCATTATCACTGTTGTGCATATACATCTTCGCCTGTGTGCTCACCAATCTTATTTTACGTAAGTACCTATACGTTTGATTTTAGACCTCTTAGATTAATTTCAAGTTTTTACTTCAAATTATTTTTTTTTTTTTTTTTTTTTCTGTTTAAAGTTCTATTCAGTGTAAGTACCTACTAGTTTTTAGAGAATGTCAAAAGGATTCCAATTTTCTTACTTACAGTACTGTTTCATTACAATATTTGATTCAACATTTTTCTTGTTTCGTTAGTTCTATCCACAGTTCTTGATTTGACTTCTCTCTGTGACAATACTGTTTGATCCACAATGTTTGCACACACAAAAGACTGTTTAGACTTTCCTATCTGTTGGATAACAAAAAATTTTTCCAAACAGTTTATTTCCTTATGTTTCTGTTGTATTGTATTATTTGAAATTGTTTTTGTTGTTAAGTTAATGCTATTCTCTGCATGACATCCAAAAATAAACCCAATAAAACCAATCAGCAGAACCCTCTTATTTATTTTAATGAACAGAAGAAAGAAAAGCCAATTAAACCTAGTGTATATCATATTTTGAGATTACATTTTTAAAAATTTTCAAACATAGAAGCAACACACATAGTAGGAAAAAAACATGCCCCTTACTTGAATCAGGCAGTCCATAAATAGCTCTTATAAGATCAGTTTGAGCCAGGCACAAAAATAATAAAAAGCCTTTTGGTTTTAGCTGGACTTTTTTTTTCTCTCAAGAACTGTGGGTGCTAAGCTGCCTCAGCCTGAAACATTTCAATCTCCTGAAAGGAAAAGATATTTTTTGTATGTAATGGATAAGCTTGTCAGCTCTGCTAGATTTTTTCTTGAACAAAGTTTACACTGCCTTTACAGTTATGGAGGCTTCTGTCTTCTATTTAAGCTCTTACAAGATGCTACTTTAAATAGGCACTTCAGAAAACTAATAGTGATGATCCTAACCAATGCCTAAACCACATATGTATCACTTTAACCATAAACCTTAGCTAAGTCACGACCCTAATATTAAACCTAACCCTAGAGGTATGTGTCCCAGGGTTGACTTCTAACCCTCAGCTAAGTCATGACCCTCATATCACACCAAACATAAAGCCTAACCCTAGAAATATCTCTGTGTCCCAAGTTTGACTCTTAGCTAAGCCGTGTCCCTCATATTAATCCAAACACAAAACCTAACCCTAGAGGTATCTCTGTGTCCCAAGTTTGACTCTTAGCTAAGCCGTGTCCCTCATATTAATCCAAACACAAAACCTAACCCTAGAAATATCTCTGTGTCCCAAGTTTGACTTAGCTAAGTCAGGTCCCTCATATTAAACCAAACACAAAACCTAACCCTAGAGGTATCTCTGTGTCCCAAGTTTGACTCTTAGCTAAGCCGTGTCCCTCATATTAATCCAAACACAAAACCTAACCCTAGAAATATCTCTGTGTCCCAAGTTTGACTTAGCTAAGTCAGGTCCCTCATATTAAACCAAACACAAAACCTAACCCTAGAGGTATCAGAGTCTTGGCCTTGGCATGTATGAGTAACAATGTTGCTACCACTCCTATACGAGACAAGAGGTTGGGTTTATATAATGTCTATTGATCCCATGAGGGCTGGTGAAATGGAACAGAGAGCATCAACAAATGACGGACCTACTTTCTCCTTGCCTGACCTATTTCTGTGGCCATTGATTTCCTCTTTGTATCAGAGCTGGGGTGCAGTCCGCTGTACATCACTTCTGTGGACAGTGGTTCTGTGGTCCCTTTCAAGTAGACACCTAATGAAATCAGTGGTTCTGTGGTCCCTTTGAAGTAGATACGTAATGAAATCAGTGGTTCTGTGGTCCCTTTGAACACGTTATGAAATCAGTGGTTCTGTGGTCCCTTTGAAGTAGGCACCTAATGAAATCAGTGGTTCTGTGGTCCCTTTGAACACGTTATGAAATCAGTGGTTCTGTGGTCCCTTTGAAGTAGGCACCTAATGAAATCAGTGGTTCTGTGGTCCCTTTGAAGTAGACACCCAATAAAATCAGTGGTTCTGTGGTCCCTTTGAACACTTTATGAATTCAGTGGTTCTGTGGTCCCTTTGAAGTAGACACGTAATGAAATAGTGGATCTGTGGTCCCTTTGAAGTAGACACGTAATAAAATCAGTGGTTCTGTGGTCCCTTTGAAGTAGACACGTAATAAAATCAGTGGTTCTGTGGTCCCTTTGAAGTAGACACGTAATGAAATCAGTGGTTCTGTGGTCCCTTTGAAGTAGACACGTAATGAAATCAGTGGTTCTGTGGTCCCTTTGAAGAAGACATCTAATGAAATCAGTGGTTCTGTGGTCCCTTTGAAGTAGACACAATAAAATCAGTGGTTCTGTGGTCCCTTTGAAAGTAGACACCTAATGAAATCAGTGGTTCTGTGGTCCCTTTGAAGTAGACACTCCTAATGAAAACATTGTACTAAACTACTTAGTCAATACACAAAGCTACCAATATCTGACCAACAAAATCCTCACTCACTGTCGCTAGTCTGCTACTCTCGACTTAATCTAGTACTCATGCTTGGTAGTGTTGAAGTCAGCCCGTTTGTTGTGATAATTAGGATACTAGACTGTAGCTTTCTATCGAGCCCGCACTACATAAACATGAATGGAAATATGGTGTCGCGTGAGGTGTTACGTAAATCAAAGTTCAATAAAATTGGTGACAATGAAAATATCACCCCTCTTTAATTTGATTCCATATTCAATGGAGACTAGCGAGTTGACGAGATTCCTTCCATAGTGTTGTTGACATGGAATAAAAACGTGCTTTTTAGATTTAGACCGTAAAAAAAATAAAAAATAAAAACTTAAGCCTAAAATTAATTTAGAAATTTTATATTTTTAGAATAAATGCTATAAAAGTTGCAAATCCAGAGAACTTGAAAATAATTTGTTGAGTTTAAGGCTACATTTCTATTTATTTTCATCAAGCCTAAGTTATAACCGGATGTTTCACTTTCGTAAGACAAATATTGATTGGCTGTACAGTAACTTAGCGATCGATAACTATTTGTTTACAAAACTTTGCAGATCAAGTTTTTAAATAACAATGCAAATTAAAAACCCCATGACCTAGTTTTCTATTTTTAGCTTACAATGTGTAAAATAAAATTATGTCGGCCTATCCAATAGCAGGATGCCATTGTTTATGTCGCCATTACACGTGAAAACCAAATTGTTTTTGCTTTTTTTTTTTAATTCTTATTTAGTTACCGAAAATATTAAAAACATCAAATACGTCCAATCTTTAGTAAAGTCCGAAAAAAACCAGACAGACAGGATTTTATAACCATGTTAATTGTAACTACGCCGTGCAAGATTTTTAAATTAATTTATGCACCTCTCAAATACCTTTGAGACTTTTCTCGCTTGTGTCCATTATCCACGTTATTTCTTTCCCCAACTAAAACTGATTATAAAATGTCTTTCTAAACCGTTGTTTAAGAAATCCAGTTCAGGTCGAAAGAAAAAATATTTTCTTGAATAGAAGTTTTTTTTTTTAAATCTTCTATCTATCTATATATATAATTCTCTTCTTCGAGCCGCTAGAAAACAAGCTGCAAACGCTCTCCCTACCTCCCCACCCCTACATGGTTTTAGTGAGCTGTGTTCACTCTAAATGTTTACAAGCAGAGCCAACGATTTTAAACGTAGAGGGGGGGGGGGGGGAGGGAAGGAAGGGGGGGGGGTTATGGTCCTTAACGAGCTACTTATAGTGTTTTAAAGAAATATTTTCAGTGTCAGCGTTGGTACTGTCGAATTCACAAATTATGAATTATTGAAAATTAGAAACAACTAAATAGCGGCGTATGTTATGCCGCGGGCCGGCTCGTATATATAATTCTCTTCTGGGAGCCGTTAGAAAACAAGCTGCAAGCGCGCGCCTTGCAGTCCCCTCTTTTCCTCTCTATCGCTACCACCGCCCCCCCCCCCCTTCACGTGGTCAGGTGAGTTGTAGTTCACGCTAAATGTTTAGTTGGTGACGGCTATTAGGGGCAGATAATTCAGTTTAAAACTATTTTAAACTTAGAGGAGGTAACTAAGAGGAGGCTGCTTTCACGGGGGGGGGGGGGGAATGGGGGTTTAGTGTGTTTTAAAGCAAATATTTTCAGTGGCAGCATTGATACAGTCGAATTCACAAATTATGAATTACTGAAATGTAGGAAAAAAAACTAAATAGCGGCGTATGATACACCGCGGGTCGGCTCGTATATATAATTCTCTTCTGGGAGACGCTAGAAAACAATCTGTAAACGCGCTCCCTACCATCCCCACCCCTAAATGGTCTTAGTGAGCTGTGGTTCACGCTGTTTACCTTCGTGGAGTCGGGTTTAGTGACGGCTATTAGGGGCAGATAATTTAGTTTGAAACGATTTTAAACGTTGGGGGGGGGGGGGGGGGGGGTTATGGTCTTTAACGAGCTACTTATAGTGTTTTAAAGAAATATTTTCAGTGTCAGCGTTGGTACTGTCGAATTCACAAATTATGAATTACTGAAAAGTAGAAGAAAACAACTAAATAGCGGCGTATGTTATGCCGCGGGCCGGCTCGTTGCTTTATATTCCTCTAACGTAGAACAAAATGTGTTTGCAGTATTTAGCATTTGGTTAGGGTTAGTACCTGTCAACTAGATTTCCTCAGTAATGTCCGAAGGAGCAGAATATGGGGGGGGGGGGGGGGGGGGAGAACGTAGTTTTTACTTTCTCGTATAGAGAAAGTCTTGTAATCGTGCAAAAAAAAAAATCGAGATATTTACAAATCTCGACGTTTTACACCTCATTGATACGGAAAAACATAATTTTGCAATCTTTTCCGTATGTCTGTGTGTCTGTCTGTGTGTAAACACGATAACTTGAGAACCGTTACAGCTAGGTTGATGAAATTTCATATATAAGTATTTTATCAAAATCGTAGATCCTGATCAACTTTTGAGCGATTTCCGATAACCGGAAGTGGTACTTTTTCTACTTTGAGTTTTTCAAAAGCCTATAACTTAAGTACTATTTCAGATAGATAAATGAAATTTCACATGTAAGTAAAAGATCTAATTCTCTGCCTTCTGTCAAATTTTGAGTAATTTCCGTTTACCGGAAGTACTATTTTACGCTATTTTCGATTTCTCAAAAAACGCATGTAAATTTATAAAGTACTAATAATATTGCGCACTATTATGCACATTTTGTTTTGGCGTTCGCTTGGTGAGCAATTCTTTTTTCTATGAGATTCTATTCTATTTTTTTAAAGTTTTAGTAATTAAAAATCATGTCTATATTTCAAGTTATATAAGAATATTCGAGAAAGTTTAGGGGAGATCACTCCCGGTTTATTTTAGAATGCATCTCTACCATTGCTGGCTCAGCATGAACGAACCTCTAGTATTTTCTTTTATGTAGAATACACAAATCCAACGAAGTATTTTAACAGTCGATAGCTTCTTTGCGTGTCTAGACCGATAAAGTTCATTATTGGAGGTACCACTTTGTTGTTGTTTTTTTTGTTGTTTTTTTTTTTAAAAAAAAACGTAATTTTGACTTAGAATTTAATCAAATTGAGAAAAATATTATTCTTTGCATCTTCTCCATCAGGCAACCAAATAGCTGAGCCTATTCCATCCTAAAGGGATATTTTATAATTTCCTCCCTTCCGCTTGGGCCGTACGGGGCTTATCCCTATTTACTTGTGTGTCTTATAGGTAGGAGTAGAGACGCCATTCCCTGTAGCTTTTGTCGCTTCCTGCCCACGTCATCTCAGCCTATGACGTCACGACAGCAGATATCGATTGTTTCATTGAAGTATTCTGGCTGGTTATTAAAGAGCCTCACAAGCTGATCACGTGTTCCCTCATTAGATTTTTAAAAAATCTAATCTGGCTTCTGTCTGTCCGTGTAAAATGTTTGTTCCTGTTGGATTTTTTTGGAGGGGGGGGGGGGGGGTTAAAGTTTAATCTCGTCTAATGAACGTCTCTCCGTTAAGAACGGTGTCTATCTGGTACTTTTGCCTTCCCCTGTATTTTCTTCCGCGGACACTCATACAGTGCTGTATGGCGTGAAAAATACATTAGGCTTAAAAACATGTCAACAAATGCTATGTATATAATACAAGCCCCTTATCTATGTCTTACCCATATGTGGTTGGTACCAGAAAATTTTGAGCATGTTCTAATAGATTTCACAAAGTGCCAACGTTTGCGGTCTAGTCTGGAGAAACATTGTAAGGGAGACTTCTTGTATTCGAGACAGTTGGTCTACCATGCTGAACTTGTTGTTTAATCCCCTCGTGTTAAATGTTAGAAGGATGAAGATGAAATGGTGGCAGGGGCTTAGCGACAGAACCTTTACATCCAAATGTTAGCAAGCCCCTGTTAAAATAAACGGTAATCCGCTTATTCATCGCTTCCATTCAACATGAACACCGCCTATGATATCTATTACCTGGAGCAGCTTACGTTATGATGAATGGCGTTTTGTCAGTAGAAAGGTTTTAATTCTAAAGTCATTAATAGAACTGACCGTCTTTCACGGAAACTTCTAGTCTGAAATAGAAATGACCAGATGTGACTGAAATCTCTTGAGCCTAATTAGTTAGAGCGACAAAGGCGTTTTTTTTTCTCGTCGTGAGAGAGGGGTTTGTAGCAAGTTTTAGATCTGGAGATGGATGGGGGCATGCTTTCCGTGAGCTGTATTTAAATAATAAATGTATAGATCTAGAAAACAAAGGGTGGGTTAGCGTGTTGTGTGATATAGAGATTGAATTACACAAGTCTAGATGGATTGGTTGAGATTTTATATGTGACTGGGTGTAATGAGTACGGTGGCAGTGGTGTGGAGAAAAATAAAACCCTAAAGAAATCTGTTTTTTGACAGTTGTGGAAGGGGAGGTGGGTGATAGATATCTGCTTTCTCTGCCAGCACCGTCTACGGAATTCCAAAAGAGGGATTAGTTACGACAGAGCTAGCTTCGTTTAAAATTAAAGTATTGATTCGATTGGGTTATATTTGATTAGCGTATATTTGCGTGGTGTTTTTTGTTCCGTACAAAGGCGTCCCGATGTTGTTTTATACCAGCCGGTCTTTCTCGTTCCTACTTGTTGCTGCGACAGGCCGCCATTGTTGCTCATTGTTTACCGGTCTGTCCACAGACCAGCATCGGTTTTCTGTGTAGCTGCTGTAATATATGTCTGGAGCAAGCCCAGTGTGTTGTAGGTTTTTAACTCATGCTAATGCTAGAGGGGGAGAAGTGACTTTTTTTATGGTAACGGAAGAAAACGGGAGTGTCCGTAATAACGCTGGAGTGCTAGATCGGCGGACAAGGGGGATAACGCTAGAGTGCTGGGTGGGTGGACAAGGGGGATAACCCTACTGACACGAAGTATCGATCGACTTTTGTACTGGGCCTCGTGTGTTTGGCTACCATTACCTTGGTGTTACCTCCCCTCGTCTCTCATTACCACGGGTTATTTTAATAAGCAGGACCAAGTTAACAAGCCCCGTGGTTAGCCCCAGGCTTTTCCCCTAATGTTTAGACATAACCGAATGAGCAGGCTTTTTGTTGATGTGCTGTCCTGTTGGTTGTTTACTGCTTCCCTTTGTTAGTATGTCCTTCCACCTTTGCTTTGTCACCTCAACAAGTTGTTGACATATTGTTGTTAAAACTAATATTCATTGCCTTATAAAACGTGGTCCAGTTTATCAATATTTCAAATGTGTGGTGTTATTACATAAGTTGGTAGCCTGTATTGATTTTTTAAAGTCTACTGAAGTATATAAAGGAAGGTTGAGTACAGCGGCTATATACCTTAGTTAATTATTTAAGAGATTATAATCTAGATAAGTAGCTTCAGCTTAAATGTATCTAGAAATATAACTTTAAGCCCAGAATTTTTAACTTGTCTCTACAGGATTCTGTGAACCCTGTATTATAAGAATGTGAAGTGCTAGAATACACTATTGTATTACAGACATGACAAGTCATATGTCATAGAAAACCTTACTGGCAGTTAAACTATTGTTGATTATGTTGCAACATAAAAATTTTTTTAAGAAACTCTAAGACCACTGGCAGTTAAACTTTTGAATATGTTACAACATGATAAAAACTGGAGCTCCTTAGACTGACTCAACCAGCATTCAATAGTTGAGTCATCAAAGATATGCTCTGAAGGCTGGCGCTTGAGATGTGCTCTGGTAGCTGTGTTGGCTAGAGATGTGCTCTGATAGCTGTGTTGGCTAGAGATGTGCTCTGAAGGCTGGTGGTAGAGATGTGCTCTGATAGCTGTGTTGGCTAGAGATGTGCTCTGATAGCTGTGTTGGCTAGAGATGTGCTCTGATAGCTGTGTTGGCTAGAGATGTGCTCTGGTAGCTGTATTGGCTAGAGATGTGCTCTGGTAGCTGTGTTGGCTAGAGATGTGCTCTGATAGCTGTGTTGGTTAGAGATGTGCTCTGATAGCTGTGTTGGCTGGTGGTAGAGATGTGCTCTGATAGTTGTGTTGGCTAGAGATGTGCTCTGATAGCTGTGTTGGCTAGAGATGTGCTCTGATAGCTGTGTTGGCTAGATATATGCTCTGGTAGCTGTGTTGGCTAGAGATGTGCTCTGATAGCTGTGTTGGCTAGAGATGTGCTCTGATAGCTGTGTTGGCTAGAGATGTGCTCTGATAGCTGTGTTGGCTAGAGATGTGCTCTGGTAGCTGTGTTGGCTATAGATGTGCTCTGATAGCTGTGTTGGCTATAGATGTGCTCTGGTAGCTGTGTTGGCTATAGATGTGCTCTGGTAGCTGTGTTGGCTATAGATGTGCTCTGATAGCTGTGTTGGCTATAGATGTGCTCTGATAGCTGTGTTGGCTAGAGATGTGCTCTGGTAGCTGTGTTGGCTAGAGATGTGCTCTGGTAGCTGTGTTGGCTAGAGATGTGCTCTGATAGCTGTGTTGGCTATAGATGTGCTCTGATAGCTGTGTTGGCTGGTGGTAGAGATGTGCTCTGATAGCTGTGTTGGCTAGAGATGTGCTCTGATAGCTGTGTTGGTTAGAGATGTGCTCTGATAGCTGTGTTGGTTAGAGATGTGCTCTGATAGCTGTGTTGGCTAGAGATGTGCTCTGATAGCTGTGTTGGCTGGTGCTAGAGATGTGCTCTGATAGCTGTGTTGGTTAGAGATGTGCTCTGATAGCTGTGTTGGCTATAGATGTGCTCTGATAGCTGTGTTGGTTAGAGATGTGCTCTGATAGCTGTGTTGGTTAGAGATGTGCTCTGATAGCTGTGTTGGTTAGAGATGTGCTCTGATAGCTGTGTTGGCTAGAGATGTGCTCTGATAGCTGTGTTGGCTGGTGCTAGAGATGTGCTCTGATAGCTGTGTTGGTTAGAGATGTGCTCTGGTAGCTGTGTTGGCTATAGATGTGCTCTGATAGCTGTGTTGGCTATAGATGTGCTCTGGTAGCTGTGTTGGCTATAGATGTGCTCTGGTAGCTGTGTTGGCTATAGATGTGCTCTGATAGCTGTGTTGGCTAGAGATGTGCTCTGGTAGCTGTGTTGGCTAGAGATGTGCTCTGGTAGCTGTGTTGGCTAGAGATGTGCTCTGATAGCTGTGTTGGCTATAGATGTGCTCTGATAGCTGTGTTGGCTGGTGGTAGAGATGTGCTCTGATAGCTGTGTTGGCTAGAGATGTGCTCTGATAGCTGTGTTGGTTAGAGATGTGCTCTGATAGCTGTGTTGGTTAGAGATGTGCTCTGATAGCTGTGTTGGCTAGAGATGTGCTCTGATAGCTGTGTTGGCTGGTGCTAGAGATGTGCTCTGATAGCTGTGTTGGTTAGAGATGTGCTCTGATAGCTGTGTTGGTTAGAGATGTGCTCTGATAGCTGTGTTGGCTAGAGATGTGCTCTGATAGCTGTGTTGGCTAGAGATGTGCTCTGCTAGCTGTGTTGTCTAGAGATGTGCTCTGATAGCTGTGTTGGTTAGAGATGTGCTCTGATAGCTGTGTTGGTTAGAGATGTGCTCTGATAGCTGTGTTGGTTAGAGATGTGCTCTGATAGCTGTATTGGCTAGATATGTGCTCTGATAGCTGTATTGGCTAGAGATGTGCTCTGATAGCTGTGTTGTCTAGAGATGTGCTCTGATAGCTGTGTTGGCTAGAGATGTGCTCTGATAGCTGTGTTGGCTAGAGATGTGCTCTGATAGCTGTGTTGGTTAGAGATGTGCTCTGATAGCTGTGTTGGCTAGAGATGTGCTCTGATAGCTGTGTTGGCTGGTGGTAGAGATGTGCTCTGATAGCTGTGTTGGCTAGAGATGTGCTCTGATAGCTGTGTTGGCTAGAGATGTGCTCTGATAGCTGTGTTGGCTAGAGATGTGCTCTGATAGCTGTGTTGGCTAGAGATGTGCTCTGATAGCTGTGTTGGCTAGAGATGTGCTCTGGTAGCTGTGTTGGCTAGAGATGTGCTCTGATAGCTGTGTTGGCTAGAGATGTGCTCTGATAGCTGTGTTGGTTAGAGATGTGCTCTGATAGCTGTGTTGGCTAGAGATGTGCTCTGATAGCTGTGTTGGCTGGTGGTAGAGATGTGCTCTGATAGCTGTGTTGGCTAGAGATGTGCTCTGATAGCTGTGTTGGCTAGAGATGTGCTCTGATAGCTGTGTTGGCTAGAGATGTGCTCTGATAGCTGTGTTGGCTAGAGATGTGCTCTGATAGCTGTGTTGGCTAGAGATGTGCTCTGATAGCTGTGTTGGCTAGAGATGTGCTCTGATAGCTGTGTTGGCTAGAGATGTGCTCTGATAGCTGTGTTGGTTAGAGATGTGCTCTGATAGCTGTGTTGGCTAGAGATGTGCTCTGATAGCTGTGTTGGCTAGAGATGTGCTCTGATAGCTGTGTTGGCTAGAGATGTGCTCTGGTAGCTGTGTTGGCTAGAGATGTGCTCTGATAGCTGTGTTGGCTAGAGATGTGCTCTGATAGCTGTGTTGGTTAGAGATGTGCTCTGATAGCTGTGTTGGCTAGAGATGTGCTCTGATAGCTGTGTTGGCTGGTGGTAGAGATGTGCTCTGATAGCTGTGTTGGCTAGAGATGTGCTCTGATAGCTGTGTTGGCTAGAGATGTGCTCTGATAGCTGTGTTGGCTAGAGATGTGCTCTGATAGCTGTGTTGGCTAGAGATGTGCTCTGATAGCTGTGTTGGCTAGAGATGTGCTTTGATAGCTGTGTTGGCTAGAGATGTGCTCTGATAGTGTGCTGTACAACAACATAAAAACCTAATAAACCTTCCAGTTGGAAGTGAGCACAAGATGCAAGTTATCACCCTGTTGACATGACTGGATGTGTTCAGCATCAAATATGGCTGCGCTTCCTATGCTAGAGATCAATACAAAAACTCATCTTTTAGTGGGGTTCATTATACCTGAAGGGTTAGCAGCCAATGACAAGTTTTTATTTTTACTATTTGATTGAAATTTTTTTGGTGAAGAAATCTATTGTGTGGTGAATAAGTTGAATAACAAATAAAATTATTTTTTTTGCTGATGCATTGTTACGATATTAGATTACGCTAGTTCTAATGAACTTGTTTTGTGGATGATATCATTGGAAAGATTTACATTTAAAGAGTCTCTAAAATATTGTTTTCTGTTTATTTGTATCCATTGGTTTGTTTCTTTAGTGCTACTTCTAGTTAACTTGTTTTGTCCATTGCATTATTGCTTCCATTTACATTTCAATGTGATGGTAAAAAAAAATTCTTTTTTTCTAGTTAGTCCATTATATTACTGCTACATTTACATTTCAATGTGATGTTAAAACAATTTCTTTAGTTCTAGTAAACTTGTTAAGTCCATTGCCTCATTGCTACCATTTAAATTTGAATATGATAATAAAAACAGTTTCTTTAGTTCTAGTAAACTTGTTTAGTCCATTACATTACTGCTACCATTTACATTTGAATGTGATGATAAAAACCATTATCTTCTACTGTTGACATTGAACAGTGCTTGTTCTCTGAGCTACTTGTCTAAACTGGTTCTCTGTTTCTTTTATTTTCAGGGGCACAAGATGACAATTTTTTGACTGCTATGAAAGATTCTCCAGCTAGATATCCTTTGATTAAGTTTATTTTCACCTACGTTTAGTCTTGTATCATCATATACATTGCTTGTCTAAATTCAGTTGTTTTTATAATCTACCGTTTATTTAATTTTAAAAGATAGTTTTTATTTGTATGTAATGTTGTTGATGTTGTCTTGGATACAGTGTTGTAGTGCATTGTTTTTATGTAACTCTTGCATTTATTGAACTTTTTTTTAGTAGGGTGTTTGAAGTTATGCAATTTTTTTTTTAAGTTTTCATAACTGTAGGTTACCATTTTAAAAAAGTGAAGTAGGTTTTTTTTTTGAGTATGGTGGTTAGTTTTATGATGATTTTTCTATCCCTCTGTAATGTAGAGGTTTTTTTTTTTGTGATTGGATTGAAATGCATTAAAAATAAAAAGACCAAAAAGGTTTTAAAATCTTAAAACGAAGTAGCCTATACAACAAAGGATTTAAAAAAAAAACAATGTCTGTAGAACTCTGTACAGGATTGATTTCCCCTTCTTTTTTTTTTTTTTGCTATATTGTGATTTAGCCAGCATTTCCTTGACAGTTTGCACTATAGTGGAGGCCATTATCTGCTTTTTCTCTGTTTGGTCTGTAATTGGGCTGGCTGGCTTTCACACATACCTGGCCACATCTGAACAGACCACAAATGAAGATGTGAGTTTTCCCCAGTTTTTGAGCCTGATCTCTTGAGTCTCCCATTGATTTGATGCACTCATTGTTTCATCACCTGTACACCCTCACCTTGCTTGCCTGTTGGTTCCACCGCTAGTGCAGGTCATCTGTTTGTTGTCACTGTCACCAGCTTTGTTCCAGCACGTCAGCCACAGCCTGGACGCTGTATTTTTCATGCGTTTCATGTCATTCATCATGTTAAAGTTATTGTTTAGGTGTCATCATCAGAGTAGTTTTTTCAAAGGCTCCTGGCATGGCAGTACAATATTCATCATGTTTTTTTTTTTCTTGTCTGTACTTCTGTTAAAGATTGCTCTAGGGTTAGGTTGAAATACCAGTACTAATTAAAAGCAATTTGACCATGACTGGGAAAATAAAAGTACAAAAATATAATTATAAACTATTCTTTTAATTTTATTTTGAAAACCATGTTATTTATTCAGTAAAATTGATGTATTTGTCATTGGTGTATTCCTTTCTTCTTAAATCAACCTGCATAAGTACTAACCATACTTTAAAAGGAATTATGTTAATTGAATTGAAAATTTAAAATTAAATAATTAAGCTTCTAATTTCTTCTAAACAAATTTGTTCTGACTTAAGCTAAATGTATTTTTTAAAAGCAACAAAAAAAAAAGAATATTTAAGTTAAACTAGATCTATATAAAATTTTGTAAGTAAGGTTTGTCAAACAGCTTTCTTACAGTCTATTATAGAGTAGAGCTTATGCATGTCATCATCTTAAATCAGTTTTTTCATCTTTGTTTGTTAGATCTGTTTGTGCTTGCTTGATGTTCTATATTATGTGTGTTATTTGTGTGAAATAATTACATTGAAGGAACAATGGCCTTTCCTTGACCAACATCCACTGTCATAGAGGCTCTTGTTTGCTTTTTTTCCATCTGGTCTGTGGTGGGCTTGGCAGGTTTCCATTCATACCTCACCGCCTCCGAACTTACCACTAACGAAGATGTGAGTAGGCTTAGTTGTAGTTTACATAGGTGCTAGAATAGTCACATTTTACGGGGTTAGAGTGGTATGAATGTATGGCTAGTCACATTTCATAGGGTAGAGTGGTATGAATGTATGGCTAGTCACATTTCATAGGGTAGAGTGGTATGAATATGTGGCTATAATCACATTTCGCAAGGTAGAATCATATGAATGTTTAGCTGTCTGTCACTTACAAAGATGTGAGTAGGCTTAGTTGTAGTTTACATAGGTGTTAGAATAGTCACATTTCACGGGGTAGAGTGGTATGAATGTATGGCTAGTCACATCTCATAGGGTAGAGTGGTATGAATGTATGGCTGTCTTTTGCTAACAAAGATGTGAGAAGGCTTACTTCTACTTTACATAGGTGCTAGAATAGTCACATTTCACGGGGTAGAGTGGTATGAATGTATGGCTAGTCACATCTCATAGGGTAGAGTGGTATGAATGTATGGCTGTCTTTTGCTAACAAAGATGTGAGAAGGCTTACTTCTACTTTACATAGGTGCTAGAATAGTCACATTTCACGGGGTAGAGTGGTATGAATGTATGGCTAGTCACATCTCATAGGGTAGAGTGGTATGAATGTATGGCTGTCTTTTGCTAACAAAGATGTGAGAAGGCTTACTTCTAGTTTACACAGGTGCTAGCATAGTCACATGACAGTGTAGAGTGGTATGAATGTATGGGTGGCTGTCATGAGAGTGTAGAAATAAAACTCACTAGAACTGAAGATGTGAGCAAGCTGAGTAAATCAGTTATTGGGAATTATTAAATGTTCTAAGTAAAGATGTAAGCAAAGATTTAAAAACGTAACAGAAAACATCACAGGAGAATGGCACATTTTAAAATGAAAGTAACAAAAAAGTGTGATGGGTTCTTTAAGCTTATACTGCTCAACGCTAATGATTTTTTAAAACTATTTTCTTCAGCCCACATCTAGGTTTGATAGGGCGTACTGCCTGCTATGTAAGAATTTTAATGCCATTGGATTTTAGGAGCTGTTATAGTATTTTTTTTTAATAATGAATAAAATATAGGGAATTATTTGGTTGCTGTTAAGTGTTTTAATGCTATGTGATTATTTTGCTTATCTTACATTTTCTTTTTTTTTTTACTATTTTATGATTATTATTTTTTATGTAATTTTTTTCAGATTTATTTATATAAAAAAATTTAATTACCAAATGAATTTTGCTTTTTTTTTCCTAGATCAAAGGAACTTTTACAGCCAAAAGAGGTCAGGATAACTTCAACCCTTTCAGCAAAGGTTCTCTCTTTAAAAATTGTATGGGAGTTTTATGTGGCCCAAACCCACCCAGGTAATTACTACAGTATTGATAAAAATTTAAATGTTTTAAAATATCATCAGAACAGATGGATTTGTAACAGTTATCTATGATTGTATTGTGTGTATGTGTGTATATATATATATATATATATATATATATATATATATATATATATATATAATTTATTTATTTATATACTATAAGTTATATATATTAGATATTTAATGTATAATAAAAACATATATGTTAATTTCTATTTACGAATGTTTCTTGTATTAATGTTTCTTGTGTTTATCTTGTCTCTGACAGTTTATTAGACAGAAGAGGTTATGTGATTCCTGAGCCAGAGCCCATGTCACATGTAAGTCCCTCTGAGAAAGATGGTAATGCAGTAAATGCTCACCACGAGTACTATGGGTCCACCCATATCACTACACAGAAAGTAGGTTCCTGCGGGCTCAATATCAGTGCCCAGCTTAGCCATGTTGCCATGCATGATATTCTGCCAGCCACCTCATGTAGTCGACCTTTTGTTTTTACTACAAAGTGTACACCTTGTTTCCATGAAATACTTGTATCCACGTTGGCAAGATTTCATGTCTTTAAAACAGGAGATTTGAAATTTTTTTGATACCCCTAAAATATCCTTCCCTTACTGCACTCCCCTGTACCCTTGAGTTGTCATCCATTTATGACATCCCCATGTGGGGGATAGGGGGCTTGCATAGTCAACTTGGCGAGGGGGGGGGGGTGTCCAAGTGGATATTCACGTTAAATGTGACATCGAAAAAAAATATATGTTGATGCTACAACAAAGCAGAACATTTAGCCAGCACACAAAAAATTCAAACAGCTGTGCTTTTAAAACAGTTGTTTGGATAATTAAATCACAGCATCTAGGCCTCTATTTTTACAATTAGTGGGCTACTTGGACTATAAAGGAAATATGATGAACCTGCTGTTGTCTAATGACTTTTTACAATGCTGCGTACATTTACAGAAAATCGTAATTGTTATGAGTTTTTTTTCTCACACTCAAAAATAAATTATATTTTGTGGATGTGATATATGGATGACACCCTTTGCATTTTTAAAAGTTTTTTTGTGTGCTTCGTGTAGAAAAACCTTTGAGTCATGTTTTAACCAAACCTTTTGTATGAGTTTTGCAAAGGATTTGCAAGTTTCTTGATAGGGGTTGTGTTTTCATTACACTTATTATGATAGAAAATGGCTTGAACAAAGCATATTTTATTTTTTTTTATGCTAGACTTGCCAATTTTGTGCCTGCCCTCTAGTTTGATTTTTTTAATAAATGGTAAAAATTGGTTGATTAGAATTTTGGTATTATTTTGTGTATTTCTCACAGTAGTTTTTTTTTTAAGGTTAGTAATGATTTGAGCATTATAGCTAGTCTAGTTGTATGCTGACTGTTGAAAATTAGTCAGGCTAAGTTGCATGCTTTACTTTTAGAATATAGTCTACTCTGACAATTTGGGGAGGGATTAGTTCAGGTTACTTGTTGAGGCGTACATCTATCAGTAAAGGCACCATTGGGTTAGGTTTAAACCTAAAGTTTGATGGTTTGCTGTACCTATAAAATGTGTTTATACTCCTGGCAAATGTCCACACTTTGATTATTCTATTTATTTTATTGTTTTTTTTCTAAACACCAAACTGTCTCCCACACAAAAGTTTGAGCTTTTGCTTTTCTGCTTGTGTTTTTTGATGTTGTACTTTTTTTCCTAAAACATAGAAGTTATTTATCCCAGAAAAGCTAATTAATTAAATATATCATGTAAGCATAAAATTCAGTTGTCTTTTTATGCTGGAATTAAGAAAATATATTTTTAACATGAACGGAATTTTTAAGCAGATTAAATCTTTTTTTTTCTCTTCATGTAGAATCTATGATTTGTTGTTTTTTTTTTTGTTCATAGTTTTTTTTTTTTCATTCTACTTAGACCAACAACATGGGTACGACAACACTACAGGACAGACCAGCTGTTATTATGACAGATGAGACGCCACCAGAGGGGGTGAAGAAACGTGACATGATCAGCTACCAGAGCTCAGATGGCTCCATCAACAACAAACTCCCACCAATCAATGGAACAGGTGTGTAGCCATTTGCTATCTCAACTTTAACTGGCCAGGGGTTTTTTCTAACTCTGTGTGGATAATTGGATGTGTAATTTCTTTAAAAATGTAAATGAGCTACGTTTGTTCTACTTGTATGTAAAGTTTCATGAAAATTGAGTGGGGCATAACTTGAAAGTGCTGTTTTCACTAATTTTGCCTTATTTGAGCTTTTATCCAAGCTAAAACTGATCTGTATAATTTTCCTACTAACTGGTATTATTAAGGCAGTGTGTTCTATTGTTATACTGGTAATACTGTAAATAAATGTCAAAACATTGCAAAAAGTGTATCCTATAATGTATTGCGCCCATCATTTTACTTGACAAGAAAAAAAATATTTACTCTTCTACTCCTTAGAATTTAGTTTCTTCTTCTGTAGCCTATTTGATGCTTAACTTTATATTTATATGTAACAAGTACTGCAGTGATAATATTTTTTAAATTGTACAACTAATTCCTATACAATGTAGTTCTTCTTGTCTGAAGCCTAAGCTTTAGATTGACCTCAGGTTTAGTACCCTGGGGAAACCCCAGATATTTGTAAAACTGGAGCTCAGTGTAAACTTCAATGTAGCAGTTTTGGGAATTATACCTAGGAGAATAAGATCAGAATGTTTTAGTTTAATGATCTATATTTGATTAGTTCACACATTATTTAAAATCAAATTCAGTCAAATATATTTGTATCTTTTACGTAAGTTTATTGTATTTTTTAAT
This sequence comes from Physella acuta, assembly GCF_028476545.2. Classification (NCBI taxonomy): domain Eukaryota; kingdom Metazoa; phylum Mollusca; class Gastropoda; family Physidae; genus Physella; species Physella acuta. The sequence goes on from NW_026732940.1 coordinate 135,846, forward strand.
TGATTGTTGCATAATTTAACGGAGTGACAGATGGTTTGATTAGACATGAGGCAGAAATTGGAAGTGAGAGCTCTGGAAAATATACCATCACAGAACATAGCTATAAACATTTTATTCAAAGGTTTACTTTATATGTCAAAGCCTAGAAATTACATTGAGCATTTTAAGATGCATTATTTGCTTAGTTTGTAAACAATTAAAATTGTACTTGGTATGTTATAAAGAACAAAATCTCAAGTGTAAACACCAGTTTAATTAGGTAACAGAATGAATAAGGTAAAACTTTAAAGACTGACAACACCGTAGTTGTTGGTGATGCTAAGAAAACTAACCAGGCTCTTGGTGAGCTCATTTTTAGTGAAAAGGTAGAGTAGGTTGGTGGAACTGTGTATTGTGATGGTGGTGGATTGAACAGGATGAAGTTAAAATGGTAGAAGTGTGGATTATGGATGTGGATAAGTACTGCTTGACCTGAGAATGACGTCTAACAGACAGTCAGATGAAACTTGAGGCTAGCGCGGCTGGAGTTCTCTCTTCATTACATTTATTGATTTCCTATACGAGTGCGCTGCTGTCATATATTATGGCTGTCATGTAATGTCCTTCTATAAATCTCAGTTGCGATGTAACAGTGTTGTAATTAATCTATGATAAAACCCTTCAACTGACACTACTTTGTTTCTTCTGATTGCATCAAAGGAGTGATACCAGCCCAGAACTGTATAGGTATAACATATCCAACACTCCCTTTGTTTTTTCTAGACCTTATCTTTCAGTACCCATGCTTCTTAAGACTTGGTTTTTAGTGTTTTTTATTTTCCAGTAAGCTTTGCTTGTTTTTTGGAGCTCAACAACAAGAAACAATGCTTTATATTTACTACCAGGTTTTATTTTTCTGTTATCTCATGTGTGATATAAAGCAGATTTCTACTTAGTTTTCCTGTAACTATTTTATTATTGTATGTATCATTAGTATTTGTGTAAGCCATACAACTTAAATATTCAACTTTTAAAAAAAATAAATTGATTTTTGTTTTATAAATTGGTATATTTTTTTCTTTCTTTTAAGTTACTAGTGTGTATTTTTAACTTGACCCAGGCAATGCAATTTTTTTCTGAACCATTTTGTTTTTAATACTGCTAGTCTGCATTCTGTTTTGGTTTTTATGTTGCTAGTCTGAGTTGTTTCTCTTTGGTTCAATCAAGTCAGTCATTTCATTTTTGTTTTTATTGAGGAGATTTTTCTTCTCTACTTTCATTTTTAGTCATTTTCAATTTGTTTATGTTGTCTCTGAGTGTCTTTCTCTAATTACATTTTTGGGAACCAACTGCAATTTGTTTTCTGATACAAATACTTTAACTTAAAAGGTCATAATGAGGACTTGATAGTTTTTCAGCAGTTACGTGTAGGCCATACTAAACTTTGTTTAACCCAGCAAGGTTTTGAAAAAAATCTGTTTTAAGAAACGGCCAATTTTTTAAAAAAAAGTTGAGTTGTAGAATGGAACTAAAAGTAACCTTTAACATTCCAGGCAAGAAGAACCATATTTGGGATATGACCCTTAACCAGCTAGACTATCTTGGTAAGATCCAGCAGTGCTTTACATTTTCTGTGTATTGTAGCTTGTTGACAGGCATGGCCCTTTGCCTACATTAGCACTGTTTCATGTTGTTTTATATTCCATGTGTGATTTTTTTTTTACCTTGGTGTCTAAGTTTTTTGAGCTGTTTCTAGGTTGTTGACCAGCCTAGTTTCTTGGATATTTTTTTATTAGTGCAGTCATCCAATAAATGTTAGGGACATCTGATATACTTTGCTTACAGACTTAAATTTTTAGGTGCTGAACTTTATCAGATGTTTTATTTGTATGTTAACCTTTGAACTTGTATTCCCGGCATCTATTTTTAGTATATGTAATGACTTCACAGTGGGGGAGGGGGAATGTTTGTCAGAAATGTTCAATTTTTCATTACTTTTTGGCTTTGTTTGCTTTTGTAACAATTTCAGAAAATGATTTTTCTAATATTGTCTGTGTGTGCTTCATATTATCTATTTTATTTCATTTTCTTTATTCTACAGTGCTAAATACAAGAATGTGAACCCCACTTTTCTAAAAATGTACATTGTTCCATTTGTAGTTATTGTCTTATATCTCCATGATACAGAGGTTTCCACTTGAGATTTAAAAAACTGTTTTGTTGTGTTTGCAATTATGGCAGACACTAAATCAGCAAAATTAAGAATATTCATACCCACTGGGCAATACAAAATCTGTACCTGCTTTGTGGATACTCAATAAATAATAATATACACAAAAAAGTGTCTTTTGTGGCCGCCTAAATATTTTAAATAGAAGCAGCTGTTTTAGAAGCTATTTTGCTTTCACTTTTTTTCCTATTATATTTATGTTCTTATAGAAAAACTGTTAGTTCATAAAGAAAACTAATTTAATTTTGTGTAATGCTATATGTGGCTTTTTTACAATTGCACTTAAATTATTGTCAAACACTAAATAGCTTTAACTGTTTTAATTTTTGTTTTGTTATTGATGATATAGGTAATTAAAAAGAAGATGAGTTAAAATTAGCAGGTAGGGGACAATACATATAATTGCATGCTCACATCCCTCCCTATAAGCAGTTGTTTGAACCCTGTCTTGATGCATGCTCAAGTCATGTTGGTGTTTTATTGGAAACTTGCATGCTACCATCTGCACATGGTTCTTGAGATATCTCTTTAACCTTTTTATTTCTTTATCAATCTTCTCCAGCTACATAACAATAAATAGAAATAATTAAAAATAAAATAATAAAAGTAGTTTGATAGAACAATATAAGTACTGTGCAAAATTAATCTGTAGTTAAAAAATTTAAGTTAGATAAATGTGAACTTAAAAATGTAATTTGTGTTGACTTATATATTTCTAACTGGACTTGCACTGATTCGTCTATAAGTGTAGTAATATGTTTCCAATCTAATGTTTCTTGAGTTAAATTTGTGTATACTAATATTTCAGTACTTCAGTTGGAAAACGTTTGCCCGCACAACTTTCATTTCATGTGACTTTCTTTTTTTTTTAAACTATTTTATTACAATATGCACTTTATTGGTTTTTTTTTTCTATTATTTCAATATGCACTAAAATTCTTTTTTTTTTTACTTATTTTATGACAATCTGCACTTAAAGACTTTTTTTTTCTTCTTATTTCAACTTTAAGCTTATGGAGAAAAAAGTTCCATTGTGGGATCACTTTGAAAAACTAGTGATTAAAAAAGGAACAGCAGATCTTGAGAAAAAAGTGTTATTCTTATTACCTAATTTCTGAAAATGATCACCAATCATTAAATTAGACTGGTCTGGAATATCATCTATGTGTATGATAAATTTCAATGTAAGCAAGAGTATCAGCGTAGTTGACAGATGACACCACTCATAAGTCATGTACATACAAGGGACACTCCTGAATATTCTGTGTCGAGTGCCCCCAATAACGCTTAGTATAAATGATCATGTTGTCACCACAGATCTTGAACCCATGTTCTTGATGAACATGCTTGCCATTTATTAGACTTGACAGCAATGGCTTAACTTTACTTATGATATACAATTTGAGTCTTACAGTACATTATTTAAAATGTAAACCTTAGAACAAATCATTTGACTGCAATTTTTTTCCCATCAGGCCACAGGGTGAACATCTACCCAGTCAACCAGGGCGGGGGCAACTACTACAGAGACCAGCACACGCCACGACACCCAGACCAGTATGTGACATCGCCAGGGTACAGGGTAGACCTCAATCAGAAAGCTATTGGGTACAGAGAAGACGTAAATCAGAAAGCTATTGGGTACAGAGAAGACGTAAATCAGAAAGCTATTGGGTACAGGGAAGACGTCAGTCAAAAAGCTATTGGGTACAGAGAAGATGTCAGTCAAAAAGCTATTGGGTACAGAGAGGATTCGAACCAAAAGGCGGTTGGGTACAGGGAGGATTTGAACCAGAAATATGTGACATCACGTGGAATCAGTACAACAGATTACCAAGGTGTCAGCTACTAAAACCATATCTTTGTTGCTAGAATTCTTTGGTCCATCATTCAGATAATCATTGCGCTAAATTATCAACCTAATGACTTATTTCTGTGTTTGGCTTTCAGTATATACATATATATATATCTATTTATTATTTTCAATACAGTAACGTAGTTGTATGGAAATGTCTGCTTAAGTTTAAAGCCAAGTTGTAATTGTTAACGCCCAGTTCCCTACTGAGACCAATTGTTTCCACTCAGTTGTTGTTTCTTTCATCTTTTTTAATGTTTATTATTCTACTGTATACTTGTCTCCTCAACTCTACACAGCTAAATTAGTTTTTAAAACATTCATAGTATGTGTGACCATTCACTGGTTTGTGTATATTGGATGTTATTTGCATTTAGCTCATTTTCACCTACAACCCTTCTTTCCCTCTTCCCTCAACACTGAGTTAGTGTAAATGAAAAAAAATCTTAGAATATGTGTACTTAACATCTAGTCCTTTCCAGTGCTAAACATACAATGCTTCTTTCAGCTTTTGTTAAACTTATTACTTGAGCATTTTAAAGATTTAAATATCAATTACAATTTTTAGTTTTTATTTTTTTTAAATAAACGTGGCTATTCTAGAAATAATAAAGTAAACATATTTGAGTTTTTGAAATTTAAATTGTATATTTTAATTTTGTAACTTCAGCACAAGGCACTTTTTAAATAAATGCTTTTCTCCAGTTATCTCCCTTACGTAGTAACACGCAGTAACATACAAATACCATATGTACATGTTTCTATTTTCATACTTTTGTTATGCATGTTGCTTTGTTCTTTTTCATAGATTGGTTTTTAAAATGTCATTCCAATTTGTTAGTGTTAATTATCTTCACAGTAATATGTGGATGATTTTCTTTTATTTATGGATTTTTTTTTTAAACTAAGGAAACTATATTATTATTTTTTTTTATATTAAGTAAATTGTGAATGCACCTTTTATAATCTTAAATGAAGTCAGTCATTACATCACTTGGATGTTCTGCATATATTTATGTCCATCATTAGCTTTGAGATTACAGTTGATAGAATTGCGCTCATATGTTGTGCCCACAAACCACATGGTACTACTTGGTGTTTTAAATCGTAAACTTTTGTCATAACTGTGTTTACTTAAACCAAATTGGGGGCACAATGCAACCTAAGGTTTTATATGTAGATGTTAGGGGGAGATGAATAGCAACTAGCATAATGTGTCCTTAGTATATAAAAAAAGAATGTTTGTGGTATGTTGCTGTTTTAAATTTCATGGTACCAAATCTATACTGGCCAGATAAATGTATCAATTTAAGAGACAATATTGGCCAGATAAATTTATCAATCTAAGATACAATATTGGCCAGATAAATTTATCAATTTAAAAGACAATATTGGCCAGATAAATTTATATATCTAAGAGACAATACTGGCCAGATAAATTTATTAATCTAAGAGACAATATTGGCCAGATAAATTTATCTAGCAGATTAACTGGCAAAATGTTTTTATCAATTTATTCACTGAGAGACTACCTACTGGCCAGATTGCTCTTTCAATTATCATTGAGAGATTATACACACTGACATGTGGTTTACAGTTATCAGGAAATTATTTTTTCAATGCTTTAGCATAATTACATGTACGTACTGTGTTATTGGGTAAGTTTTCATTCGGCTGTATGCCACGAAAATAGCTAAGACAAGGTTTTGAAATAACATTTCAGTAACTTTGATATATTGATGTAATCATATAATTTTACACATGTTTTTAAGACCATTAAAATGATTTTAACTGTCATCATTTTCAAGATGTACTTTTAGTTGTTCATTTATGATAACCATCATTAGTTTCAAGCTAGACCTTGTCACCAATGGAAGCTTCAAGCATTCATTTATTTCTGTCTCATCCTGCCTGAGGCTGTTGTGTACTAAGACAGAGTGTTGACTGTCCTATTGATATCCCTTGTACTTAATATTAAGCATATCTCATTTGGAACAAACTACACTTTTTATCGGTAGTCAATTATGGAACAATTTTTCTTTTGTATATACTTTAGATCTATCTTTCTTTGAAACACTTTTTCTTTTTACCAAGTTTTCTACACAACTGTACCTGCTGCTCAATGAGACTTTTTATTTTTCTTGTAGATACAAGTTTTGACTCTGTGTGTTTCGATGTCCTTCTGTGTCAGTGAATATATGTATAGGTCCCACACCATGGGGGACTGCCGTCTACATTCATGCTGGGTATAGCAGCTGGCTAGATGGAACTAGATTGAAACTTAGAAGAATTTGTAGCATAGAAACAATTTGTGATATCAGCTGCCAGTGGCTGGGAGATACAACATTGGAACTTTTCCTTAAGTCATTTGTTTTGCATCATTGAAGCTGTTGTTTTTTTTAAACGACTTTGATCTTTATTTTTATTTTTTTTCATTAGAGAAATTTGCACCTTACACAGATAGATTCACAATTTATAAAATTTGTTTGTCAGAGTTGAGTAGCGTAGTCAGCTATGTGAGTTTTTTCCCAGGGACATTATTTTTATTCTTACAAAATAAAATAATAAAAACAGCTATCACTTACAATGCCATGACTTGCTGTGCAATTTGCATAATTATTTTTCATGGGTATATTCTTCATATTAATGCAGTCATCCTTTTGTTTTACTGTTGCCATGGTTACCTAGCTGAGAGTTCCTTGTTTTCATCACAGACCTCCAACACTATTCAGCTCTCTTCTTGGTCCATCTCTCTCAACTTGAGTTGTATTGTGACTTACCAGTTGTCTTCAGGAGTACCTACAATTCTAGGTTACATGCTATAACTTCATTCAGGCTTTTTAGATAACTTTCCACAAATTTTAATTATTTTTTTCTCAAGTAATCTATTCAGGACGTGTTAATCACAGATTTAAAGATGAAAATTAGTTTGTTTACGGTTTTGTTTTCTTAATGGAGGAAATGCCTGTATTATTTAATATAGTTGACAAAAATATCATTGCCAGCAACATAAGACTGTACATAATGAATGGTCTCAACTTCTCACTGTGAATATTTTACATCTGTGTCATCATTCATTCTTTACCTTTTTGATTCACCTTTTTGATCTTGGTGTGTTTGGGTAAATTAAGTGTGATAATGGTTCTCTCATTTAGTATGACCTAACGTAAGCTGGGCACATACTACTACACGTTTTTTTTTTTTAAATATTCCGGTTATGATTTTTTTTAATAATATAGTTCTAACTAATTTAACCCTAAACAGTTTAAATTAAGTTTTCTAAAACTGTTCTATTTCCGACTTCTGCTTTTCTTTTATTTCTTTTTTTTTTTTTAATAGAAGAGTCCATGATGCCAATATAAATAGTTTTGAAGCGCCTAAATTAAATCCTGACATAGCTGAAGGCATATGGGTAAAGCTGGTAAGAAAATAAGAGAAACATTACCACACGTCTCTCATATTTTTAATGTAGTCATCCAATGTTGCCTATATTCAATAACCTTATCTGTGTACTCATTGGTTACTTGAGTGTCAATCATCTCCATCACCATAGCAACATCACTGTACTGGATCCACCCATTATTTTAGTGTTGTTCCAAGGGTGACCACGCCATGTGGGCCGTGTCTGTGTTACAATCTCCTGAGTCAGTGTTAGTCTTGTCTACACACCTACAAGTCTTTGGTTAGGGCTGATGAAGAAGCTTATGTCAAATAAAGATGATCCAACTCATGAGTCGTGTTGTTGATCTTCTCGTTGGTAGGACTGAACTAGATGGGGGAGGGTGCCGTAGGGCAGGATCCTAGGGTGGGGGGGGGGGGGGGACTCATCGGACCAATAGCGGCATCCTATACACTATACATCTAAACATGGATCTGTGGAAGCACTATCAGGACAGCAGGGTTTCTTTCAGCATGTTCCCTCAGACGAAATACAAAAATCTATTATATATAGTTAATATATACTTTAGCCATTGCCCCTCCCCCAGGAGAATAAATGTCTGAAAGAAACCCTATATAATGGAAGTTAAGACAGTCTTCGGGTGTTTTATCACACAAACTTGAGAAAGACTGATTTCCCTTACTGTTTTTTAATGAAACTGATTATTTTCAGCATAAAAACCTACAGTGAATTAAGTCCAAATATTTTACTTCTTAATTAAAGTTGCTATAGAATAATAGGCATAGATCTATACAATAGCCGTAGCCATCAAACCCGTGTTGTTGTTTGTATTATCTCTCTGTAGGCCTAAAAAAAATGTGTGAATGCCCACATCAGGCGTACATTTCTTTAAACTTCACAAATTTAAGAAATATATAGGTTCATAGTTTTCTTTATAAAGACAAAAAAAAAATGGCACAGAGAGGCACTTGGACACTACTTTATCTCACAGTTGTCTTTATTTAATTAACAAATGCTTAAGATCTTTTATGTAAAATTAATGGTTCTGCGGAGCTTAAAATATGTTAGCTGTCCAGACAGTCGCTGCAACTGAACATTGATAGCCATTAAAAGCGATAGTTAAGAGACATTAAAGCTGACAGCTTGCAAAAAAAATGACAGGCATTTAATCACAACAAACCCAATCGTGGAACTAGACATCAATGCTAGTAATTTTTTGTTTTCTAGAGCTGTGGTTCTTAACCTTTTTTGAGGCACCGAACTCCACTATTTTATGTGCGCATTCACAGAACCCCTACGTAATAACTGTTTTACTAAAGTCCGCCTGTCTATACAAGTAATGTCGAATTCTAGATAACGTCCAAAAACGTCAATATTAATGATGTCAAATTCTAGAGCGTCTAGCAATTTGTATTTGCCAGTTAATATCAAATTCTAGATCGTCTAGATATGTGTCTATGCCAAAATGTTGAATTCTAGAGCGTCCAAAAATCTGCCTGTGTTTGGCTTACTCCCAAGACAACTGTGAAAACGGATTAAAAGCTTTGTCTTATCGCCGCTTACCTTCCTCAGATAACCCTGTCAGTACCTAGATCTCGTCTGCTGTGTGAAAGCTTATTGATTTTAGAATTAGTTGATCGGCCCGTCCTGTCTGCTTCGACAGATATTTGCGTCAGACTTTGAAGTCACGGTGACTCTTGAGTCTAAATACTCAAGACATTGCGATCATTGCTAAACGCGAAACGTTTGATTTATTGCCGTATTTTAAAAATACTTTAACACACTTTTCCTGATCAGAATTGCGAGTAATAAATATGAGGTATTAGGAATTTAAAGCTTGGGTCTATTTAAAACTGCTGTTGATTATGAAGTGCTTTTTATGACGTCTTTTTGAAAGGGCTGCTGTGTGTTTCCAAATCGGTCATGTACGTGTCGGCACTGGTTCTGGTGCGTTCTTTTCGTAAAGATAATTTGATTTCGTTTTTGGGTGACTTTGGTGAACTTGTTTTAAAAACTTGGTTCGGATTTTGACTATCCCTGGGCGTTAGGTAATAGTTTTGGCTGTGGGCATCGGCGCGAGTAAAAAAGTAGTCAGAAGCTTCGTGGCGATGTTTTGGCGAAAATTCGGGCGAGTCCAAAACTTGTAGAGAAGAGATGAGACTTGTCGTACCTTCGAACGCTGGGTTCCTGATTGGTGAGTTCGTATCTTCTGTCAAGAAATTTGTAAGTGAAGGAAATCGTGTTTTACTAGCAGCCATCTCATCCATCTGTTTAAAAGTATTCGTTTTTGAAATATTTGTTTCATACTTCAAATGTTCAGAACCTGGCCTGATTATTACTGGTTTATTATTTGCAATGTTTTCAGAAGCTGGTCTGACGATCGGGGGTTTATTATTTACAATTGTGTTGTGGATGTTGAAAGACTGCGGTCGGTGGATTTTTCCAGCGAGGTTTGAAGTAGTTCCTTTATCTTTTACACCGTTTTCAGCGACCTGCGCAGTTAGCGTATTACTCCGCTTGTTTGCGGCAGGAAAAGTAGTACTCTCGTCATCCGAATCCGCATCGAGATAAGCGGTCGGTAAACAAATAACAGCCGTTTTATTCCGGCTTTGTTGGGCGTCTTGCGTATTCATTGCATTCAGCGAGCCTTTTTGTAGAAATGTATGTACAGTAATGGGCAATATATCCTGACTTGGTTCAGGGGCGTTAACTCTTTTGGTATCAGGAACGATTACTTCAGTGTGACTAGATAGCTTGGTTAGACCCGCGGTGAATTCAACACGATCTGTTGTTGTTTTGTGAGTGAGTTATCGAACTTGGGTTGTTGTGAACTTCATTGGAAACTGTTGGGACAAGGGTCAAGAATCGGTGAAGACGGAAAGGTTTTTTGATCCGGTTCTCTGACTGTTCGAATCTAGGAGTTGACCGCCATTGGAGGGAGGCTGGCCTTTTTAAAGGGTCAGAGTTGATGTTGTAGGTGGTGTAGTCCGAATATTTCGCCAGGGAGTGGTGGCTGTGTGAACGATTACCCTCCGGCGGCCATTTACGTTGGTTATTCGGGTCAGGGAGGGAGTGTGTGGTTTTGGATTTTGTGTTCCGCAGAGGCGTCTTCGCTGGCTGGGATTTGGTAAATGTGGGCGTGTCCGGAACACCGCCGGAGTAGCTGCCCTTTAATTGGTCAAACGTTATCTCCCTTGTTCTCTTGATAGAAAAATACTTTACGGGTGACGCAACTGTGTCGTGTTTTTTGTCTGTTCTAGAACTTTCTTCGTGATCCTGAATGTCCAAGAACGCAATCACGTGGTTTATGTTAAGCTTATCGGGGTCATTGTCTGGAATGGGAGTTTTACTGCGCGGAAGTTCTTTCACGTTCAGCTTTAACCTTCTGAAAGTGCCTTCAGGTCTGGTGCTGGTCTGAGGTTCCATACTGTGTAGAGGTTTGACCGGCACTGAAGCACTTTGTAAAACCTCGTCTTCAATCATCAGCTGAGGTTCCTCCGACGTGTAAAACGTGGTTGTTGGTAAAGTTGTTGGCACCTTGCCCTGCCTACTGACAGACTGTCTACTGGGAGACGACTCTAGATGCCCAGCTGTCTTTGTGTTAAAGTTATCTAATCCATGTTTTTGCTCACTTCCTTCTACCGATGCATACAACTTCAGATCTTTAGCCTCGGGCCTGTTTTTATTACCCCGTAAAATCCGCTCCGAATGTGTCCTTATCAGCTTTTTCCGCTGGGCAGCTGCGTGATACGCTACTAAGTTATACGCCTGTGACGACTCACGTGGTTTGACGCATGCGCTTTGTGACCGAGCTGTTTCGGTGTTTGTCCGGGTCACCGCTAGCACAGGGAAATTCTTGTTCTTGCTGGTTTCATGTCTATTTATAGGGTTTCTCGAGGTGTTTGAATCTGCATGGTTGCTGGAAAAAGGCAGAAGTTGTAGAACTGCTGGCTGGCATCGCGTGGTAAATATTGAACCATTGTCCACGTTCATCGTAAGGAAAGCACTGCCTCTGAAACAAATAAAAAATATTAAAAAGCTATCGTTTTTTTTAAACATGATCAACATACATTATTAAAAGTTTTTAAAGTATGTTTCTGTAATCTTTGACCAGATATTTTAATTGGGGTCGTCCATAAATTACGAAACGCTTTTTAAACGATGTTTACCTTCACCTCGGTCACACATCGTCACAAAAAGCCAGACCCCCCCCCCCAATCCCCAAAATGACGTCACACCTCAGCCAGCAACCCCCCCCCCCCTCAAAATTGCAATTATTTTTTTAACAGATTTTTTTTTCTATTACGATTTATTAAAACAGTTTTCTAAAAAGAGAGGAAAAAAGCGGCTAAAATTCAGTTTCTAACATTACTTTTTTATAAATGCAAAAGTGTGACGCCACACAATCTGAATTCCCCATCATCACACATGGTCACAAAATTACGGACCCCCCCTCCCCATCCCCCCCCCCCACTTACGAGCGTGACGTCATTTATGGATACCCCTTGTCCAAGTACCTAAAATCTAAAACATCAGTAGGCTTTTAGGAGAGTACAGGACAGCTACCAGTGCAGCAAGACATCGGAAAAGAAGGTGGGGATGTATAGGTCTAATGTTTAGGAAACCGGCTACAAGTATTAGCAGACAAGGCGTATCAAAGAATCCACATGGATCAAGTAAAAACGAAGACCCCATTGTAAAAAGCACCAGGAGTAGAGAACAAAATTAGAATTATCGCGACAAGTCGGAAAGAAATGGGAAAAAAATAGCAAAGGAAAGAAAATCATGGAAGAATGTTGTAAACGGCCTATGTGCCAGTGTGAGTTGGAATTCGCAAAGAAGGAGAATCTTTGTCCAAATTAGCCTACAATACTACAAGACTACACCAACGGTATTTTTTTATCGCCTCAAATTACATTGCATTACATTAAAATAGAAAAAAAAATCAATCATTGAATTTGATCAACATAAGTGTCAAATTAATTAAAAAGCTGAAAAAAAAAATCAGCGAAGCGTCATAAGGGCCGAATCCTCGAGTTGTTTCGTCTTATTCAGTGAGGGTCTAACGGTGGGTGGGAGATCTTTGACGTGGTCTACACTTTTTTTCTCTGAACAGATCAGCGCGTTTGAATGGATCGTTTGTAGGGACGTTCCTTGATTGAATTTAGTTCGGTCGACTGCAGGAAGATTTGGTGCTGTGTGGAAATCATTAGGCTAACAAGTGGTGGGAGGGGGGGGGACGTTATTAGGCTTGCAAGTGGGGGTGTGACGTTATTAGGCTTACAAGTGGGGGTTAGGTGGAGGGGAGGGGGTGACGTTATTAGACTTTCAAGTAGGGGTGTGACATTATTAGGCTTACAAGTGGTGGTTAGGTGGGGCGGACGTTAATTAGCCTTAAAAATGGGCGTTTGGTGTGTGTGTGGGGGGGGGGGGGAGTGACGTTATTAGCCTTACAACTAGGGGTGTGACGTTATTAGGCTTTCAAGTATTAGGGGGGGGGGGTGACATCTAGAAACGTCCAAAATACCTGCATGTTTTTGTGTTGTGTATATTTAAAACATCATCGACGCTAGGCGGGTGCGGGGGGGGGGGGGTTGGACGGTTTAATGGGTGAAACCAAATTTTAAAAAGCGTATAAGGAATTGTCAAAACCATGATTTATATAGTTAAGATAATAAAATATTTAGTGAAGAGGGGTGACGCCAGGTCGAAAATTGATTGAGGCAGAGGGTCGACACAATCAATTATCGCACCGAGCTAATGACGCCACTGATTTTTATGTTGGTAAAAAAATAGTTTTACATGCAACATTTAATGTGTATTAACGCTTCAATATGAATTTAAACAAAATTATTACAAATTACTCAAAATATTTTTTAATAAAATGCTACGGTATTTTTTAAAGAGAGAAATAGTGGTAGGGAAGTAAGCCTGTTCAATGGTTCGTTCATGGCACGCCACCTGGCAATAACATTGTTCAGAAATTAAACGCTTAACTGGCCAGTGTGTGAACAAGTGGTGGGCCTATCGCACGAAAGAAATCAGCCATGACTTCAGTTAGATCAAAGCTAGGCGAATCCCCTAGAGGAGAGAGTTTTCTCCCACGTATCTCGATTAAAACCCTATTAACGTTTGGACTGTTGAAATTCTGCGTTAGGTGTTCACGATCAATCACACAAATTACGTTCACGTACATGGGAAGGGGCGGATCAGTGTACAACAGATTTGGTCCTCGTTCGCATCCAACACGAACCGATTGATGATTGGTTCGTTTCTCGGTTTTATGACGTATTTAAAAAAAAATGAAGCTGCTGTAGCTTGTGTTACTTTATGTTGATCAGTCAAGATGATTGGTTAGTAATATTTTATTAGATGAGCCCGGGGGTGGGTGGGGGTTGAAGCTATTTTATTGGTTACTAATACGTTGAAGAGGGGGGGGGGGGGGGTGAAAGTTAATATCTGCTCATCTTTGAGTATAGCGTTTCTTTCAGGCATCGCCCCCCACCAGAAAGCACGTCTACCTCCCTCCTCCCCCCCCACCCCAGTGTTTCTTCAGACTTTTTTCTCCGGGGGGGCACTTGAAATTTTCGGGGGGGGGCGGTAGACTTTCTTCGGGGGGGGGGCGGACACTGTTAAAAGTATATATTTTCTATATAAATTATATAAATTTCATTTCGTTCGGGGGGCGGTAAAAAATTTTCGGCGGGCTTCGCCCCCCCCCCCCCCCCCCAAAGAGATGTCTGGAAGAAACTCTGCCCCCCCCCCACAACGAAATAGAATGTATATTCAAAATATAGACGTAAACCATTGTCCGCTCCCCCCCCCCCACTCAACACTAGTTTGATAGTAAATTGGGTGCATAGGCATACTTGTATCTAACCCTAACCCTACTCCTAAACCATAAGACAGCTAGTCTACGAGAAAAAACTATTTCTTTTGGTTTCTAGTTTAGTTAAAGAGAATGCTACCATATGTAAAATGAATGACATATATGCAAAAAATCGAAAACGGCTAATAAAAATGGGCACATTACAAACGGACTCTAAGTAGACATAGTGTTTTTATTTGCAGAAGTCGCAGACTGATGTCTAGTTGTTTCGTTATATTTGGCAGGTCAGTGTTGTTGTTTTTTAAATCTAGACAAAATTCGACATTCACAACCGATACAGAATCGAATGTAAGGTTTATTTATTCACGATGACGTCTTAAGATCGTGTGAGAAAACTAGGGATCAAGCAACCGGTCTATGAAATAAACATGTATGGGAAAAGCATGAGAAGGTATGCTAATTAGGAGCTTAGTGATTGGCGGTTACGAGACGACTTATTAAGATGTGAGTGAATGTGGTTGTCAGGGAAGCCTGGTCCGTGTGCTCAATAATTAATTTATGACGTCATGTGTTGTTTATATGGAGTGTGTAATTATGCGATGTATGTCATTATAGAATTTACGTACATTATGTCTGAAATTATTTGTTGTCTGTTGTTATATAGTATCTACTCTGTAGCTGTATTGATGTGAAGTTGTTGTTATATATTTCTATTTATATGATGTTTGTATTTATATATTTGTGGTTATATGATTTTTGTACGTATATGATGTTGGCATTGATATGTTTATTGTTATTTAAGTGTTTATTTGATATGAAGTTTGTATAAGTTTGTATTTATATGATGTTTATAGATATATGAGATTATGTAGTTGTATGAAGTCTATAGCAATGTCATGTAGGTACTTCTTTGATTGTAGTTATATAATGTTTTTAGTTTTATGTAGTTATACGATGTTTTAGTTATATGATTGAGGTACTTCTATACTTGTAGTTATATGATGTTTTAGTTGTATGATTGTGGTACTTCTATACTTGAAGCTATATGTTGCTCAGTGCTATGACAAATGAACTGAGAAGTGACACAAACCAAATGACTAAGTTATAATTAATGTAATTAAAAACGTCTCTCGTTTTGATCTAGGTTCTCCATGTCTTAAATCACGTATGTAATGGAACTCGAGGCCATATTAAACTGTTTCATTAGACCAATAAGTAATCAACGTCACCTGTTTCCCTTTGCATTGACGCAGGTGTTTTACCTGTGTGTATGAACATGATAACGTGTTATATGCAATTAGTCCATATAGCACGTGTGCTCATGAACATAATAACGTGCTGTATGCTACTAGTCCATATAGCACATGTGTTCATGAACATGATAGCGTGTTATATGCTACTAGTCCATATAGCACATGTGTTCATGAACATGATAGCGTGTTATATGCTGCTAGTCCATATAGCACATGTGTTCATGAACATGATAGCGTGTTATATGCTACTAGTCCATATAGCACATGTGTTCATGAACATGATAGCGTGTTATATGCTACTAGACCATATAGCACCTGTGTTCATGAACACGATAACGTGTTATATAAAACTAGTCCATATAGCACATGTGTTCATGAACATAATAACGTCCTATATACAACTAGACCATACAGCACCTGTGTACATGAACATGATAACATGCTATATTCAACCACGGCTCGTTAGAGCTGAGATATGATCTGTTCTATTAACCCATTGTTATGAGATCAGATTGATTAATGTCATTAGCACCTGGCGTACTTAGCTCTAATTGTTGAGAACGTTTGCCTCAATAAAACAGCGAGAATTATTATGAAAACTCAGCTATTTTAAGGGTTTCAAACGTTGTAAACGAGAATAACCTCAACCCCCCTTCACCATAGATCCTCTTATTGCTAGCTATAGCCTACGTGTGTGTGTGTGTGTGCGTGTGTGTGTGCGTGCGTGCGTGTGTGGTGTGTGTGTGTGTGTGTGTGTGTGTGTGTGTGTGAAAAGAACGGGGACGACGACGACATAAATGACGTCATAACCTTGAGAGAGTGATGTCCTGACTTTCGTGACGATGGGGGACGAGGGTTAAGAAGAATCAAAATCATGTGTGATGTGGCATTTATTCAGTCTATCTTCATGGTAGTTCCGCCCCTGTGCTAGGCAGAACTAAGCCAGATATAGCCCGCAATGCTAAGCTCGATAGCACTAAACCTACGCGATTATGCGCAATGCTAAGCTCAATCGCACTAAACCTACGCGATTATGCGCAATGCTAGGTCTGCGTTGCGAAGACCAGTGTCAATATTGCACTGGTCGCTATTGTCACGGACATAAATTCATGATCTTATTTATTTACCGACCCGATAGCTTTGATTGATTCGACGATTATGTCTACACGCGGGCCAGTGAAATACGTGTGGATAGATCCAATAGACCCGTCTGTGTGTCTCTTAGAGAGTTCTCGGAGATTTTGGGAGATTAACGGGTTAATGTCATCGGAATGGCTCCAGGCACGCAAGTGTTGGGATAGCGATATCTGGCTCAATAAGGGTTGGAATAGCCGGCTAATGTAGAATGGGAGTTATGGAATAGCCGGCTAAGGTACAATATAAATCCTAAAATAGCCGGCTAAGGTACAATAGGTATCCTGAAATAGCCGGCTAAGGTACAATATAAGTTCTAGAATAGCCGGTTAAGGTACAATTGGAGTCACAGAATAGCCCGCTAAGGTAGCATGGGAGTTATGGAATAGCCGGCTAAGTTATCATGAGAGTCCTATAATAGCCGGCTAAGTTACAAATAGAGTCCTGGAATAGTTATTACATTTTTTTTTACAAGCGAGTGTTAGGTATATTCATTGTTCCCCTTATGTCGTGCGCATTGGTGTGTAACTTTATTGTAGGCAACATATCGATCCACGCCCATTATACCAATCATCTGATATGGCAGTAGAAGTTAAGTGTTTGTTGAAGAGTGAAGAGGGAAGGTTTAATCTAATCAGGCTTATTTGTTGTTGGCAAACTACATTTTCTGACTTAGCCAATTAAGACTAAATATTGTCTCATTATCTTATATTATTTTCTTCCCCCCCCCCCCTCGCCCCCATGTTACTCCCTTCCACACTATCCCGCACACCCCGCCCCCACCCTCTAGTAGCTAAGTGTTTGCTGAAGAGTGAAGAGGGAGGGCTTAATCTAATCAGACGTATTTGTTGTTGGCAAACTACATTTTCTGACTTAGTCAAATAAGACTAAATATTGTCTTATTATCTTATATTATTTTTCGTCCCCCCCCCCCCCCATATGTTGCCCCCTTCCACACTATCACACACACACACACACACACACACCGCCCCCATCATCTACCAGATAAGTGTTTATTGGAAAGTGAAGGAGTTCTTAATCAAATCAGACATATTTGTTGTTGATAAACTACATTTTCTGACTTAGTCAAATAAGACTAAATATTGTCTTAATATTTTGGAATTAATATCTAGGTTATTTTCCCTTCCGCACTATCACACACACCCCATCCCTACACCCCCTCCCCCCAGGCAGCTAAGTGTTTGATGAGGACTGAAGAGGGAGTGCTAATGATACATATTTGTTGTTGATAAACTACATTTTCTGACTTTGTCGAATAACACTAAATATCTTACATTATTTTTCTGCCCCCCCCCCCCCCTCCCACCATGTTGCCCATTTCACACTATCACACCCCTCCACCCCCACACCCCCTAGCCTGGCTGCTCAGGCTAGTTACTCAATGTTTACATCCTAGGGACCGCTCAAACACGTGTCGAACACGGAACGTTAAAAACACATCAACCAGCGAGACACGAGACCGTTACAAACGTTTATCTAAGTTTGACGCGAAGTTTGCATGTTGACGCTCAATGGCTGACAGCCCGCTGTAACACGGTGGTTAAAAAAAAGGTGTTTCTAAGTTCCGACTTCAAAGTAACACAACACTTCACTCGACTCGAACAGTTTTACGATTGTCTTTTCTTCGGTATTTGTTAATGCCAGTGGTTCTTACCTTGGGTTCCATCGACCCAAGGGATTCGGCAGAGGTCAAGACACAAACCCGGCTTATAAGATTCACGATCGGATTTTGTCAGTGCGGACGATAGAAGTTAGAACTAGTAAGAAGGGTTCGTTGAATGCGCATAGTGGGGTTCGGTATCTCCAAAAAGGTTGAGAACCACTGGTTTATACGAATGAAGCTATTCGGTTCAAACTGTTCGTAGAGGGCAGTCAACCCTCACTTCACACATACAGATGACTATATATACATATATATATAATGTAATATGTACAATGTTATATATATATATATATATATATATATATATATATATATATATATATATATATATATATATAGTCATCTGTGTGTGTGCGTGTTTACGTTTGCCAATATCGATTCAAAGGAAAGTAAATACGACAAAACTAATAGGCTATCTGAAAGTATTCATTTTTGTTTAAAACTCCCGACTATTAATACACACGACGTAAGCGAGACAGCTAATCCGACGTTTCTAGTTACACCCCTGGAGGTATTCAATTAATTTCAAATATCAGAACTTTGTGGTTGGTGTCGTTGTCAGAAAAAATTCTGTTAAAATTACAAGCGACACATTTTTTTTTGTGAAATTCAATTCTTAATCATGTACATTTTTAAAGGGATTGTATTTCGCATTTACATTGCTAAACTGTTTTTGTAAGGTTTACTGTGCTTGCAGTCAATGTTGTAAGGTTCATATTTGGAAATTACTAACAGTCACTGGTGTAAGGTTCACATTTGGAATTCAAGTGTTTTGTATTTCTAAAGTTTAACCTAACGTAGTACACAATATGTACAATTATTTCCACATGAACTTAAAATTTCTCTTAAAATACGACTTGCTGCATTCGTTGTATTTTTATGTGTGTCGGATCAGTGTATGTGTGTACAGTGTAATTAAAATGTTATGTCTGGTCAAGTTATGTGTTATTAGAATCTTCAGATTGGGCATTTTCATGTATAATTAGAATAAGTCGTTTACCTGTGTAATTAGAATGTTTAGACTGACGAGTTTTAATGTGTAATTTATATGTTTAGTAAATAAATATGTTTATAGGAGGTAGAGCAGCAATTATTACTATTGGAATTACAAAATTGTCAATTTGTGGGAGCGATCATTGACCGACGAAGTAGAGTGCATCTGTTATGTAGGCGCAATGAACCCTATGTCGCAATTTATTTTGTCCCACTAATGAAAGATTTAACTGGCGGTAGGATATATCCTAGGAGATAGCAGCAGATAAGGTTAGGGCCAGACAGTCTTAGGGCATTGTATGACAATTAAGATATGAACAATTACATTGAGACAGGGTAGGACAATTGAGATATGGACAATTAGTGGGAGATATTGAAGGATAATTTAGATAAGAACAATTACGTTCAGACATTCATTGCATGATAATTAGGCTATGAACAACTAAATTTAGGCATTGCATGATAATTAGGCTATGAACAACTAAATTGAGGCATTGCATGATAATTGAGATAGGAACAATTAAGTTGAGACATTCATTGCATGACAATTAAGATATGAACAATAAAATTAAGGCATTGCACGACAATTAATTAAGATATGAACAATAAAATTGAGGCATTGAATGACAATTGAGATATGAACAATTAGGGTTGGGACAAACCCGTGCCCATAACTCAGATTGTTCCGTGTCGATATCCTGTACTAAGCGATAAGGACATTAACGTCCAAACATTCGTCGACTTGCTCTAAACAGTTTGGTCCCTAATTGACATTTATTGATCATACACTTCAACCTGGGCCCTAACAACCTGTAAATGACTTGACGTCGCCTTCGACAGATAGGCTTGCATTGTGCCCCTCCTGCTCGTGTGTGTTTTTCATTAACGCTATTAAAACCGCAGGGGGAAAAAAGTTACGTACAAGTTATATCCTTACAAAAAGAGTTTGATTGTTTTTTTTTTTTTGGTTTTTTTTTGGGGGGTGTGTGGTTGGATATCTGACTGTGAAGATAATCCATACACGCCACCGTTTAGTAGGATTCCCACCAACATCCACACCACGTGGATACGGTTGTCGGATTAGCTTGCATGACGTCTATTATATTTATATTATTATAAATGCTGTTTGTTGGGAGAGCTCATGATGACTAACCCCAAAGTCCCGAGCTCAGACCCCCAGGCAGATGAGGCTCGTTAGCTGGGGACAACAAGCCATCTAGAGATAGAAAACTCATAAATAAGAGTTTCTTCCAGGCATCTAACCCCCCCCCCCCCCCAAAGAAAGTCTACCCCCCCCCCCACCCCGAAAATATCAAGTCTGAAAGAAACACTGTCCAAAATCAAACGAATGCAGCTGGTATCATAGATGAACGAAAGCTATGGAAGCAGAATAAAAAGGCTGAAGGCGGAGTCACCTGGCCAGATATGTTAGATGAAATTGCTGCCAATATTACGATTAAGTACAAAGAAGGAGAATAATCTAGGACAGCTTGTCAGTTAACAAATCTGACAATGAAGATTGGCAAATAAAATATAACCAACCAGACGGGCATATAAAATTTAACCAACCACTGAACCAGATAGGCATATTAAATTTAACCAACCAACTCTGATTTTAAGTGGCTCCAATTTAGTTGAAAAGGATAAACGCCAACTTTATTTGCTCTTCTTCTCGACGTAGCATTATGTATGGTATTGCGATTATTTGTTAATCGGGAGTATAAACGTCAGGGGTAGAGCTAATGGCATGATTAAGGCAATAGGGTTACAGTTATGGCCTGAACTAGGGTAGAAATACTCTCAAACATAAAGCTTCGATACACTCAGCTCATCCTCACTATAGGTACCCACGACCCCCGTCTTGGAGGTAGTGAGTGACCTCATGTATAGAAGAGCTTAACTGGAAGTAAAAGTATGGGCGCGGCGTAAAAAAGTGCACTTTTTATATTTCCTAAACAATTTTCTATAGATATTAGAACATTCGTCGGAGGATCATAATATGATATTGCTTATTTGTTGAGAATATTTTTTTCACGACTTCACGACTGTTTCATCTGATCAGGAAACAACAGCACATATTAGTTTTAGTGTGTTTTAGGTGGGGGGGGGGGGGGGCGAGACGACGACATTAACAAACACAATGGTTGAAAACGTGTGGTAATGTGACTCCCCCGCCCCCACCCCCATACTTCACCACACACAGAGACATCAATTTAGCTTGATCCCCCCCCCCCCCCACATATATTTTAACAGCCCGGAATAAAAATTATTAGTAAAATAATTCAATTCAGTGTGCGGAAAACGTGAGTCTGTTATTGTGTGTATGTGTTTATAATGACTAATTAATTTGGTTATAATATATAATTATTTTTAAGATCACTAGATTGTCTATAATAATAACTAATTAATTTTGTTAAAATGTATAATTATTTTAAAGCACTAGATTATTTGAAAAACAAATTGTAATAACATTTCCGATTAGGAAACTGACAACAGATTTGAAAATTATTCAACAAGGTAGTCATGTCCATGACAATATGACGGTAAATACATAATGAAATAATTAAAACGAAAACAATAATAAAACAAAAATTAGAGACAGATAAACATCTGGATTTATATGTACATGTAGGGAACACAAACACACACAGACAAACATATATATATATATATATATTAATATATATATATATATATATAGGCCCTATATGTATATATATATACATACATATTATATATATATATATATATATATATATATATATATATATATATATATATATATATATATATATATATATATATATATATATATATATATATATATATTGTATATTGTATATATATATATATATATATATTGTATATTGTATATATATATATATATATATATATATATATATATATATATATATATATATATATATATATATATATATATATATATATATATATATATAACGAGACATTGTGTTTACAAGCCACTTTAATTTTATATTACACATCCTTACCTTTACTGTAAAAACTCCATGAAAACCAAATGCCTGTAGCGAGATTAAAGTTACGAAGCTTCGAGCCCCTTAGGCCGCCTTTGAAGGCATTAGATAGAGCAAAATTACAAGGTACCCAGACGTCAACTGGCACAAGCAGTGCTGTGGCGCGTCGATCAATATCTTCCCAAGTTTTTTAATCCCTGTGACTTTTAATATTTATCAGCCCAGAGTTCTCCCCCTTATGTTTTGCACACCCTCCCACTGAGTTAAAAATGAATTGGCAAATAATCACAACAAGGGAAATAATTTAACAATAATTCTTCGGGGTCGTCCATAAATGACGTCACACTCGTAGTGGGGTGGGGGTGTGTAATTTTGTGACGGTGTGTGATGAGGGGGATGGGGGGAGTGTCAAATGGTGTGACGTCACACTTTTGTATAGTAAAAAAGCTATGTTAGAAAACGAGTTTAAGCCGTTATTTCGCGTTTTAGAAAACTGTTTTAATAAAGTATAGAAGGAGTTTATTAAAATACTCTATGTTGACAGTTCTGACAAGATTTTGGAAAAAAATATCGATGTTTTAAGAAAAATTCAACTGCAATTTTGAGGGGGGTTGTAGGTAGTTTCTTTTCCAGACATCTCTTGGGGGGGGGGGGGGCGAAAAAATTCTACCCACCCCCCCAGGACGAAATGAAATTTATTTGATTTATATAGAAAATATATACTTTTAACAGTGTCCGCACCCCCCCCCCCCCGAAAATTTCAAGTGCCCCCTCTCCCGGAGAAAAAGTCTGGAAGAAACACTGGTTGTAGGCTAAGGTGTGACGTCATTGGGGGGGGGGGCTTTTTGTGACGATATGTCAAAAATTATGGATGACCCATTATTGCCTAGTCTTTCTTAACTTTTTTGTAGAATTACAAAGTGAATGTCGGTACCACACATGGACGAAAATCCACCAGTGTGTGGGTCTTTAGTATAACGTCGTGAACACTGTTTATGTACTGCTAAGACGCAATCCGGAATGCGCACGAATTTAGTTCGTAGCCTTTTCAATCTTTGTGTAAATAAAAATCACTTTCCCCTCATCATTTCCCAATACACTTTTTAAAAATATAGTGTGGCCAGTAATAGGTTTTGTCCTAACACCATGAGTCAGGTACCCACATGAGCTGGCTAGACTCAGGGACGCGAACTCAAGACTCTAAGGTTAGCACTTGTGCTCTCTAGCTCTTTGCGGATATTTATGATCTATTTGGCCTAAAAAATATTTATACCCTTTTTTAAATATAAAAAAAAAGAACAGAATTTATACATTTTTTGGTGAACGGCCTTAAGCATCAATTCACACTCCACAAATATTTACCAGCACTGATCCACCACTATCATTACATTTTATTCAACATTTAATCTTTATAAATTTGTTTTGAATATTTTAGATAAATACTTTGCAAAAAAAAATAAAAACAAGCAGTATCTAGATTCTATATAATAATATAATGCCATTGGCAGTTTTTAAAGGTTGCAAAAAGATGGGAATTTAAATTGAAAAACAACAAAATTTTAGACTTAGGACCCACAACTTTTAATCCATATTTTAAATCAGCCATAACAGGGTAGACAACGCGTCTAGCTTGCCGGGGCAGGCTGATTTGTATTTTGCATAGAAACATATCGCGAGATATTGCGTTACGAGAGT
The DNA here is from genome assembly GCF_028476545.2 of Physella acuta. Classification (NCBI taxonomy): domain Eukaryota; kingdom Metazoa; phylum Mollusca; class Gastropoda; family Physidae; genus Physella; species Physella acuta. The sequence continues at coordinate 159,894 of NW_026732940.1, forward strand.
TGACAGTGCGAGATAATACGAGAGTTATCAACATGTCGAACGCCGGATTCTTTCGGGTTAGTATTTCGATATTAAAATATTAAACAGTCAAAGAGCATCCACTGTTTGTCTTAGTTCGCTTATTACTAATGCTTTTTCATTTTCAATTCACTATTTAGTGAATGCAGAAAAGATGCCTAAATAACCTGCATTCCTGTTTTCACATGCGAAAAATATTGTAACTCAAGTTGGCTTGTTTTCAATTTTTATTCCTAATTTCAGTTGACAAAAGTAACAATGTAGACTGAATTTACATTAAATATTGTTTATATACCGTAAAACATGTATTTAACTGGCTATAGTTTATTTTGGGACTAATTTCAGTGGATATATTTTGAGGTTGATCTATAATTCTATCTAGTTTGGCAAGGTGGCGTGTCCTGTAGACAGGCAAATGAGTTGCCAGATCAAAATTGGAAAAATTAATTTAAAAAAAAAAAGGCCTATTAATTATTGAAATTGTGTCAAGTAGAAATATAGACCTGACAACTGTGTTCAGTTGAAATAAATATTTTACCTAGGGCCTAAATGTATTTTTTTTCCTATTTAGGTTTTCTAGTTGCATCATCAAATCTTCCAAGTTATTTAGTTACGCTCACCAATAAGGCTTACTATTATTAATTATTATTATTAAGCCTGAATAAATAATATTAGGCCTAGATCTAGTATTTTCAGCCATATTCAAGTAGATTCTACTAATTCTAGAATCTAAATAACATTTTCATCAGAGCAATTAGACTCATTATATTGACTGCTTGCTCATTTGAGTGGTGAAGATGAAATGAAAAAAAAATGTTAGATGATTCGTAGAATCTAGTAAATACAAATATGATTAGCTATTGAAAAGAAACCCTTACACAAGTCCTACCATAGCTCAGAACATAATTTCCAATCATGACACTAGATCTAAATCTGAGATTACAATACTACTAGATCTAACAAACAAATGCTTATTTTTAGAATCTATTGTTTTTTGTCAGAAACTGGTATTATTTTATAGCAATAGGCCTACTCCTAACAATTCTTTTTTTTTGTACTAATCAGCTAGAAGTTACCTTGCTCTGTACTCCATACATTTTCCATGCCTTGACCACAATTTTTTCATGGACTAAGTAGTAAATTTAGTAGATTAATCAAAATTAGTTATCAATATCGTCAGATAATTTACATTGAAGTACTATAGTTTTATCTTCTGTTGCTCTATTGAGTGTTGCCTACTTTACCAATTAGGCTACATACTAAACAATGTGTAGGTTTAACTTCCATTAAAACATTTTAAACGCTCCTAGTTAAGTTTTTGTATTGTATTAGTTATTGTTAATGAATTATGGATCCAATTGAAGTGGTCACTTTTGTCTTTCATTTATTCAGCTAATTTTTTAGAGATAGTTTAGATAGCAGAATAGAATTGCAGTATTGTCTGCTTATATAAGCCTACATGAATTTAAAATTGCTAAATGTCTACTCTTTATTATAATTGATAATTGTCTTCCTAGTTTCTTGAGACATCTGTTGCAGCTCATCTCTTTCAGTCCTGAGCACTTACATTTTCATTTTTTGTTCTATTGCTCTCTTGTTTGGTCATTTAAAAAAGCACTGGCTTGGGCTAGTAGATAGGAAATTTTAACACATTTGGCAAAATTGTTTTGGCTGTATATATAAATGAACAATTACAATTTTGCTATTGTAGTTTGTTTTTTTACGTAATTATTTAGCACACTAGAATCATTCTCAGCATTTTAATCACTACTTTACAGTGTATCAGTTTCTTTTAGTTACATCTGATGTAGATCTATAAATCCCAACCTATTCAGTGTTAAAATTAGAAAAGTTAATCAAAGATTATCATCATGTGTGATGTTAAATCTAAAAAAAATGACATTTTGATTTACCAGCTTCTGTGTATTCATCCTAAAAATTTTCATTAGATTTAGTATTTTTAGGGGTGGTATTCTGGCATACTGCGATGAAAACATATGTGATGGTTGGGATAAAATTAGGTTAGTGAGATGTATTTATTTATGGACAACCTTTAGCATCTATTAGGTTAGTACACTCTTCACTTATGCCTGTGATTAGTTTTAGAAACAATTTCATCACACTTTTCATAGGTTGCCTTATTTGGCAGCTGTCTCCTTTAAATTTGCTGTGGTGATCTATCTTGTAATCTCAAAAATAAAATTTACTGGCCATAGAATGAATAGCAGCATGGTTCATTCTGCGAGTGGTAAATATTGTACATTGACCAGGCAATTATACATTACATAATTAGAAAAAGCTTTGTGCAACATTTTCTGGTTTGGTTTTGTATGAAAGAGAACATATCTCCAAGTTCTATAACTGGACCTGGAAGAATTTTCTTTGTGTTTTGTTTCCTGCCCATCAAATTAAGTATATAAAAAATAAACATCTTTTAAGTTGAATAATTTGTTACTATGATATTATGTCGACTGTCCTTGAAAGACTAGCAAGTGTCAGCGTTTGGCTTATTGAAGCCCAAATTATCAGAATTGCCAATTATTTTTGCAGTCATGCTAAACATTAACTATTCTTGTAATTGTTTACATTTTTTTTGTCACTGTTTGTTGTCCTCCTTCACTAATCAGCCCATAACCCATAAAAATTGATGTGAATGCACTTTTATGCCCACTCTGGTTAGATGAGGCATATCCCAAAGTCACTAGGCCAAATAATATTCATAGATCAGACATATACAAATAAAGAATGGGTTGATTACACCATTAACATACTGTTGAGGTAAATAAAAAGGTGTTATTTTTTTTGTCAAGAATTTTATAATTACTGCAGTTTATGTGACTGTCTGCTACCAATGTTTACAGTTTACTTTGTAATGTACATAATTCAAATATGGGGTTATCTAATGTTGAATAACCGCTAAAGGCATGATCTTAAAAAAAATTCCATCTCTTTGGAATTCAAAAGTTTATCATTTTAAAGTATCTTTAAATAAAGTTATCCTTTCTCACCTAATGGGCCATTGGACAGATGAAGTAGAGCTAATCTTTTTCTTGACGAACAGCATATAAAGGGTTTGTGTGGACATCACTGTGCTCAACCACCTTTATCTGCCCGAGCTGGGTGGAATCAGGGATGGTCCTACAGGCTTAAGTCCAAGATCTGAACTTGAGACTTTTGGGTTGGCTATACCACCCAGCTGTAGTCACATACAGCATCTCTAATCTTTGTATAATTGAGTAGCTGTAAACTTGGCGTGCCATTTTGAATTTAAAAATGTGTTGAAAGTTAGCAGTCATTAAATTTTGCTAATATTTTGTTACTATTATTTGCAAAGTGTTTTTGGCTGTACTTATTTTTGAAAGTAGATTATTTTAATCATTCATCAGGCAAAAGTTTAATTGCTTGTCTTGAACATTCTTACTAAAACTTTTTTAGCCTTGTACTTTGAGACGTTGTACTTATATAATTTTTGATTATGTTGTATGGTAAAATTTCCTCAATTGCAATCAATGTTTGCATTCAGGCCAAAAAATTTTAAAAGATGAAGAATGTAAAAAGAACATCTGAACAATGCCCCAACTCAGGATACTGGCATCATTTTAAATTTTTATTTCAACCTTTTAGTTTCCCACTGTGAAAATAATTTAAACAAGGAATTTTTTAAAACTGCTTTTAATGCAGGGGTTTCTATTCAAGACAGGAATTTTAGTATGAAAAAAAAAGTCGGGGAGGGGTCGCTATAAGTATAAGCATGCATAAATAATATTGCAATGCTGTATAGAATTGCCAGTACTTCTATTTAATTAAGGGTTGTGAAGCAACAAAGTTGAACCAATTCGTATCTTCCTTATTGAAATCATAAAAATTGAGTTTGTACTGTTATCAACAAGGTAGTTTGTTTTAATTTTTTTGTTGATTTTTAATCATTAAGTTAAGTATACTTATGTAAGGACATTCTTTCAGATTTAAGGAGGAAAAAGGTATATTGTATAAAAAATGACAGAAAATTGTGTTGACAGGCATGTTTTTAATTTAAATTTGATAAAGTGGAGTTTTGAGGTTTCAAGTGTATTTTCTCATACATAGTATTATGACTTGGCTTTGTTACTAGAAGTAACCCCAAAATTAGACACAGATCATTCTTGTTCTTCAAGTTTTTAACTGTATTTGTACAGGTTGTCATATTAGAGGTGGTTTTTTTTTTAAACAAGATATTTTTAAAATTACTACTACAGAGTCGTAATATTAAATTTATTAAATTACAAAAATCGAAGTTAATTACATTTTTTTTAATTGAACACTTTTGTATATTGAAATGCAGTGTTAAAAAATATTTAAGACAATTTCTGTGCCAATTTTAATGTTCAAATTGTAGAAGGAAAACAGCATTATAATAGGAGCTCTGAACTAAGCAATAAATACAGAAAAAGATTAAAATTATCTTAAGTTTAATTTGCAGATTATCAAAATTACATTTTATTCAGAAATTTAAAAACTTATTATTATTATAGATTACTTTCCACCTTCTAATCTGCAACTTGGTATTTTTTGCTTCAGTTTTGAGGCCCTATCTGCTGTTGATTGGTGTTAGGTGGGTTTTTATTCTGACGAAGGAGTAACTCAAGCCCAAGCCAAGATGCATAATTATGCGGTAGGCATCCTAGTCCATACCAAGAGTTGAAAATATGTACAATTTTTTACATTTCAATACCTATGTTCACACATTTTGTTGCTATATTGTGAGGGGGCAGTTTTTAAACAAGCATCAGTTTTTTCTGTGTTTAAGATGGTAAAAAGTTATGAAGTGTTATATTAAACAAAAAAAATTTTAGTGCATGTATGCAGATTTAAAAAATTGCCCTCTTCCAATGTGTATTTAAAGTCCTATGCAAGTGAAATGACCTCTACTTTTTGTTTTGTTTTAGGGTACTACTGCTCAGCAGGATACAAGATTTTCTGATAAAAAGAAAAAGTTAATGAAAACAATGAAATTTGGGGAGGGCCTTGAACGCAAAGTAGGTTTTAAGATAAAAAATTGATTTCATTTCTATTTTAATATTATTTGTGTACTATACATATATTTTTGCACTGCATTTTTGTGCACACACAATTTTTGAGTAAGTAGATATGCTATGGTTTCCAGCATATTTCTTGGCTATAGTGTTCTAACCGGTGTTTACTTTTTCCTGTGAAAAGATAAAGATACAATAAAAAAAGGAATGCTCCCCTTTCATACTTAAAGATCCATAGGGCAGATTAAATAGAGTTTAATGTTTTTTGACCTCTGCCTATGAAGGGATGGTGTTGTTGGCACTATGCCCAGTTGCCTTTACTTTCCACCAATGTGAGTCAGCCAAATGCCTTACTATTCAACCACACCATCCCATCAAAAGGCAAAGGCTTATTATTAAAAGGGGATATTTAAAATAGTTATATTAAAGAAAACCAAATCCTCTATGCACTTTTTTAAATTTGTAAAAGAATTTAAACTTTAAAATTAAGTTAAAATTAAACATTTTATGATTATTTATTTGTTTGTTTTCATTGCTGCATAATGTGTACTTGTATTTTACAATAGATTAAATATGGTTCAATTTTATTTTCAAGGTTGACATGACTAAAGTAAATGTTGACAGTCTTAAGCCTTGGATTGCCCAACGTTTGACGGAGTTGTTAGGAATGGAGGATGATGTTGTTGTAGAATTCGTCTACAATCAACTAGAAGAAAGGGTAGGGCTTTGTCACTTGACTGTGATATATCTTATTTGTTCACTATTGGCTTGTTCATTGTTGAATACTTTTTATGGAGTGAGTGAAAAATGTAAACTCATCGAGCATGAATTTTTGTCTAGGTACATTGTTCAATCCCAGTTGTATCAGCAGTGCTTCAGGTTTTGTTTTTTTCCATAAAAAGTTGATAAATGAAATCAGATTTAAAGATTGGTTTGATTTTTAAATTCCTATAAAAAATAATTTTAAAAAATTAACAAGACCCCCTTAGAATTGCCCTATGGAGATTAAAAAAATCATTTTCAAGAGAAAATTCATTGGAATCAGTTTTCAGGCTTAGTAGAAGAATTTCATCAAGACGTTGATAAGCACGGATAGTGTTGAATGTATTCTCATTTGTTGACTATTTCCTCTTATGATCAGAGAAGCACTATAAACAAAATGGCCTCCAAGCATAGTCACTCTCTACAGAGCACAGATGCGGATGCTCCCAGTTTTCTCAATGCTTTGGTAGCTAGATACTCTTATCAGCTGCCTCAGAGATAAATCATCTGCTCCACTCAATGGTGGGTTTGTATCATTATTATCTATCCATTTGGTTTTGTGTCGGTCTAGTTTAGCATCTGCTGCTTTTAAAAATTCAAGACAGGTATCATACCTTTTAAAGGTTTTTCTTTGAGGTGCTTAGTACATAACCCTGACAATTTAAAGAGACTTTGGAAGGAGAAATGAGGGTGCACATGCTTCCGCTGTGTTACCGTTGTCCTTTATGAAAACTTCTATGGACAAAAGGACAACTTGTTCATTTGGAAATATTTCTCTACATGAAAAATGCATTTTCTTTCTGATAACCTATGCCATTGAATGGGAGCTATGCAGGTTTGTCTTGAAGCAACAACAACCTCAAGGATTTCAAAAAACGGTATTTTAATTGAGCAGTCAACATGGCAGGGAGAAATATAACACAAAATTTTAGTACCTATAACTTAATCCTCCCTTGAGGTAAAAGGTTAAACTGTTTTTATCTCTGAGATTTAGGCAGCTTGTGTGATTGATTGTTGAGTGCTCTTTTGTTTATTTCTGTTTTATTGTGCGTGCTGGTGTTACTGATAGGGCAAATCTTTTTTGCAGAGATAACGGACATTTCATTTGCTTGGTTGGATGCCTAGGTTGACCCAGGACAGAGTTGTTTTAGTACTTTTGTCCTGTGTGGTGCTGGAACTTACAGCCTTAACGTTTACTTGAGGGCGGGTGTCAGAGCGAAGCAAGTGAAGTTCTGTCCATTGAAACATCCTAACTTTTGTTTCACCGCAACTATTCATTTTCAATTAAAGGAAAAATAATGGAAGCCTGATGAGAAACCTGTTACACGAAGATTGCCTTATTAATGCAGTTTACTAATGTTATTAGTGTGAATATGTGTGCTTTGTTTTAAACAAAAAACCATGTTTTCCATGTTTAGGGTGAAAAATAATGGTTTTTATGACCCCAGTACAATTTCATGAGTTACTAATATATAATAAGCAATTAATTCTAATTACGAGAGCATATGATCTTTAATTTGTGTGCAGCAATTTTTTTGTATTCTCTAAACTCTGCACTCAATTTCTTGTGATGCCCTCTTTAAGGTTAAGGTTTTTTTTTTCCGTTACATTATATAGTCATAATATTAAAAAACTCGGTTAAATGTTAATCATTTACTTATGCATGCCATCTTCCCCTCATGTATCTTCAGCATCCAGATGCAAAGGAAATGCAAATCAATTTGACTGGCTTTCTGAATGGAAAGAATGCAAGAATATTTCTTAGTGAATTATGGGATCATTTGTGTAGTGCTCAAGAAAATGTTACTGGCATTCCCAATCAGTTCTTAGAACAAAAGAAAAATGAAATTAAACAGCGGCAGGTAATAACTTATAAGTACATTCATGTTATTTACAGATATTAATTAGTACTAGCAATATTAAATTAAACTAATTACTAATAGTACACGTGTTTAAGAAAATTAAGTAAAAAGTTACATCTTTTAAAATCTTGCCATGACCTTTTTTAACAGGAAGAACAAGAAAGGATAAAAGAAGCTGTAAAGAAAAAAGAGGAGCAAATAAAGGAGCAACTTGCTAGAGAAAGAAGAGAAGTGGAAAAGCAAGAGCGGGGAAGTAGATCACCCAGTAGAAGAAGGTAAGAGATTTATCTTATTTTGCCAAACTTTTTGCTTTGGAATTGTTTAAAGTAGTTGTTATATAGAATAATTTTTAAAAAATTAACACATTCTTTACACAAAATATGGTACTTTATTTTTCTATGTAGCAAAAGTAGAGATAGAGATGACAAAAGAGATAGAGATAGAGATGACAAAAGAGATAGAGATGATAAACGAGATAGAGAGGACAAAAGAGATAGAGATGACAAAAGAGATAGAGAGGACAAAAGAGATAGAGAAGATAAGCGTGAGAGAGAAGATAAGCGTGATAAAGAAGATAAGCGTGACAGAGATGAAAAAAGGGAAAGAGATGAAAAAAAGGAATCAAAGCCTGTTTCTGATCATGGTGATGCTACTTCAAATGATGACAAAAAAACTGAAATAAAAACTGAACTTAAGGAAGAGGAGCAAGTTGGGTAAGCTATCATTTTATCTATTATATTAATTCACCCTAAGAGGGGAGGGGAGTTGACTGTATATGTGATAAAAACTTTTTAAATACATACATTAATGAAAACACTTTCCCGAATTCTTAAGTTTTATTAATTCTTTTTTGTTATATAGTTATAATTTTTAAAATTTAGAAACATATTTTATAGAGATGCAAAAACAGAAATTAACGAAGAAAGCAACCTGAAAGAAAATTCTGAAAAAGATAAGCCAAAAGACAGATCTCCTGATAACAGAAGAGACAGTCGAGACAAGGATAGAGATAGAAAAAGGCGTTCACGGTCTGGTGAAAGGAGACACAGGGGACGATCCCGTTCACAAGACAGATACAGGGGCCCAATGGCTCGTCCAAGGTGATTTACAATAATACAAGAGATATTAATTTTTCTTAAAATGCACTTTCTTGTGATGGTATTGCTTTTATTGTAATGATGCACACTTTTCCTTTTAAAAAATCTGGATTAACTTGATTGTTTTGTATTTCAGACCAGGGTTTGGGCGTAGTCGCTTCACACCGCCATCTATACGACGTAGATCTCGTTCACCCAGACGGTCTAGGTCTCCCAGAAGAAGAACACCTTCGCCTAGGCGACATTCACCCACACCAAGACACCGCACACCACCATCAAAACGACGTAGTCCACCTCGTAGATCAGCTTCCCCACCATCTCGCCGACAGTCTTCACCTCACAGAAGTGTAACTTCTAAGAAGAAGACTAGGTCAGTGTTCAAATTATCAGAAGTTTCAAAAGTTCTTCCTAACCTAAATTATCTAGATTAGAATTCTTTATCTGGGTTTTTAAAATTAAATCTTTTTTAGTAATTTTTACTAATGCTATTCCTTATTATTTGTAACCATTTTTGTAGGTCAAGTTCAGAGGAAAGCTCCAGCAGTTCTGAAGATGAGGAAGAAAAGCCAAGAGGGGCTGTGAGTCATTAGTTTTACTATTATTTTTTTTTCTTCCATTTTTTGTTTTGTACATTAAATAAGCATGTTTAATTAAAAAATGTATTTTATTAGAAAGACGCGTCACCTGAGAAATCTGGAGTTCAAAAAAGAAGAAACTACAGAAAGCATGATGATGAAAGTGGGAAAGAATCGTCTAGTTCATCATCTGGGGATTCTAGTGATGATGAAAGAACTTCTGCTCAGCCTGTAAATGGTAAGAATTATTTAGTGAATTGTGATATAAGTTTTTATTTACAAATACAGTATTAAACCATTATATGCGAATATTCTCAATATTTAAATTTATTTCTGATACGGGAAAGATGATAAAATGCTAGGCCTTACTTTTTCTTTATAGGAAGAAGAGAAGAAGGAAGGAGGACACCTTCTCCGTTTGTTCGACGTCATAGAACTCCTGAACCTAGAAGACGAAGTCCATTTCCTCGAAGATTTCCTCCTCATATGAACAGAAGGTATAATAAAAATTTTATTACTTTTCTTCTTGTAATCTGTAGAGTAGAAATATAATAATTTCTTATCTAAATTTGAACTATTGAGAAACAAATGATATTTAACAAGCTTACGTCCTTGTTATCGATATGGGTATTGCTTTGACAGGAGAAGTCCTTCGCCCAGACGCAGATCACCACCTCCTAGGTATTCTCCACCCAGGTATAAGTTTATGTAAAGCCTTCGACTACATATTCTTAATGCCTCACAGAAATAAGTTCCCAGGCTTGAGATTTTTTAAAGAAAATGGTTTCATACATTTTCCAACAGTTCATTACTTAGATCAATTATTAAAGGGTTGCAGTGGGTAACCTGCATCTTCAAGTAAAAATTATTTGAAAATGCCACATTACATTAATATTATTGGTTATACTCTTTCAGAGTATACTATGGACAATATTTAAGGGGGTTTGATTAAAAGTAGTTGTTTAATAATTTTCTTTCTTACTTGATTAAAACAGCCCATCCATTTTGTTGAAAGCCTTTTTAAAGTTATCATGACTAAATTTTAAAAAAATATAGATACTTTAATAGAGATAGAAATAATTTAAGTTTAAAGAGGTCAAATTGTGCACATTTCAGAACATGGGCTGAATTAAAAATGTTTAAATTTTTTCGCACCCTTTTATTGAAACATCCATTTTTTTCAAATTACAATAAAATCTTTTTAAAGTTAATCAAGTGATAAACATTGATAAATATAGGCTCAAAATATTTCTGTATGCAGCTAATTCTTTTAAATGAAATATTTAACAAGCTCTTTGACATTGTAGGCGCCGGCGATCACCTTCACCTCCAAGGCGAAGGAGAATGTCACCCTCACCTAATCGTCGACAAGTATCCTCACCACCACCACGTGGAGGCAAATATTCATTATCCCCATCTCCTATGAAGAGACAGCATTCTCCTGTTTCTTTATCGCCACCTCCAGTAAAACAAAGAAAAAAGTCTCCAGAATCAGAGGATGAAAGCTCATCTGAGTCAGAGAGAGAGCCTTCCCCATCTCCAAGAGCAAAGCCTGTCAGAGCTAAAGAAATAGTTAAGTCCCAGGCTTCACCAGTGAAGAAAGCTCCCTCTAAGAAAGAGTCTTCATCTTCATCAGAATCTGACAGTGAGGAAGAGTCTGAAGATTCTGGCTCCCCCTCTCCTCCAAAAAAAAAACTAAAAGCACCTTCACCTTCTCAAAAGAAACGATCGCCTAGTCCAGACAAAACAAAATTGTCCAAACGTACTGCTGACACCCGCCCTAGTAAGAGATCTTCACGGAGCCCTAGTGCAGGCAGCAGGAACAGAGCTGGATCTCCTCCCAGAGGTAGAAAAGACATTGATTCTTCAAGATCAAGTGAATCTCGCAAAGACAAAAGAGAAACAAGGTCATCTCCCAGAAGAGACAAAAACAGTTCTCTGTCACCCAAAGGACGAAATCTGTCACCCCGGTCATCTCCTCGTACACGAATTAAAAATAGATCACCTTCACCCCGGGGTAGAGGTAAAAATGCCTCCCCACGCAGACCTTCACCAAAGCAGGCACCTAAGCAGCGTTCAGAAAGTCCTGTCATGCCATCAAAGCCGGCTCAGCGAAGAAGACCCTCAGCATCTGGCAGCAGTAGTGGTAGTAGCTCAGAAGACGAAAGCCCAAGGAAACCTAAAGGGGATGGCAAAAAGGAAACTAAGGTGACTAGTAAATGGAGTCGTTCTCCATCTCCATCCAGGGCAGCTCCCCCCTCTAAAAAACTGAAAGAAACTTCATTGAGTCCTCCAAAATCAAAAACACGAGATTCCAGAGAATCCAGGAGAGATAGATCCCCAGCTACTAGTTTGTCAAGGGCCAAGTCAGCTAGAGATGACAGAGATGATGAAAGGAGGGAATCAAGGAAAGGCAAAGAGGGAGAAATAAAATCCAAAGATAGAAGTCCTAGTTCTCCACGTCGAGAGGCTGATCAGAAAGAAATAGCTCAAATTAGTGGGAGTGACTCAGGTGTAAGTAGTTTACCTTTTTGGAATTATTTACTCACTCATTCCAAATAATAGAAAAAAATTCATGCTCACTAATTTTAAACAGTCAACTGTTTTAAATTCTTATTTTAGACTAGTATTACTTTATTGAGGTTTTGATCATTCCAAATTTATTTTTGACTGTTTACAACACCATTTCAAGCCTATCTAATATGTAAATCTACTTATATATGTATGCATTTGTTTCAAATAGGAATCTGATTCTGATAATGGATCTAAGAAAAAGAAGAAGAAGAAGGAAAAGAAACATAAAAAACACAAGAAACATAGGAAACACAAGCATAGGAAAGATAATAGTGATTTTCAGGTATGTTATGCTTAGAAGTTACAGACTTACAGGTGTTATTGTTTTATGTTTTGTCAACTTAATTTTGCCAATGGTATGGTTTATAAATTGAACTGTCAGATGTGAGCTCAGCACCGACCCTGGATACTTTCATTGCAACTGTCTTCTATTTGATTAACCATTAAACATATCAATTGTTCTTTCAGGAAAAGGGTGAAGAGTTGGAGCGCCGGCTGAGAGAAAAAGCACTTCAGTCTATGAGAGCTAAAGCTACAACATCTGAAGACAAACATACAAGCAACAGTGAAGACAGCAGCAGCAGTAGTGAATCTACCAGAGCATAAGTTTACCTTATTTAGTTTGTTCATAGGGGTCAGAGTCTAAACATTTGGCATGAATTTTTTACCTGTACATTTCCATTTGCATATTAGCTATTCTTGGATTAGTTTCCCAATTTCAGTTAATGGTATGTTTTTATACTTTGTTCCCTTATGCAGAGGTTAATTAATTGGTAATATATTGATTAGTTATGAGGTGTATTTTAAACAGTTGAAGGTATTTTTACTTGTGACATTTTTTGTTAATCTTTTAAATAATTTTAATTCTTCTTCAGTACATGATTATACTTTCAGCACAATTTAAAGCTATAATTTTTTCCCCAGCTTAAATGTCATCTTTTAAAAACTTTGAGTAACTTTTTATTATAATTTTTTTTTTCTATTAATTTTGGTTAATTGGAGAAGGTGTAAGAAAATAAATAAATGTTTATGCATAGACATTACAAGAAGTAATAATGAATATTTGCTTTTTCTCAGTTCAGATATTACATAATTATCAATTAGCCATAGATTTTAGTATAACTGATTACTCACAGGTATTTAGTTAAATAAAATTGTTTTGCTCAACCTTAGTGTAGAGTGGATAATTTAAAAAAAATAACTTGTTTTATTCTGATTGTAGGCTGCTTTTTGTTTGAGGAAAGTTTTTAAACCTAGCTTTGTGTAAAATAAGTTATTACCATGAATACTTCAATTTGTTGTGTAAATATTGCTGTCATGTTTATAGAAATTTTAACATTAGTTTTCTTGTAACATGCTGAACTTAATACATAATTAAATGGTAGCATTGCAAGATGATATCTTTAAAAAAAATTTAAATGTGTATCAGAGAAAATGTGCTACTGTTTTTATTTTTCAACTAGGAAATATCAAAACCACATGATTTTGGTCAAACCCATTAAAAATATACTCGCCTTCATAATTTGCTCTTAATAATATATATAAAGCTTAAAGAATTACTTGTCCCTATCAACTTTAGTGTTGAATTGTTATTTGCAGTATTTGTTTTATTTTTAAAAATTAAAGCATGTTTGAACAAACAACCATGTCTGTTTGTCAAAGTATGCCATGTGAATGAAAAATTTGAAACAAAAGCACTCAGCACATAAAAGAAAAACAATTGGCCATGTTTTGTGAATAACATTTTAATTCATTTGTATAGTAAGAAATGTTAGCACAAGTTAGATCTCACACCACATGCACACATTCATGGAGTCCAGAGCATTAGCTCCCATACAAAAATTGAAAAATTAAGCAAAGACTGAAAATGGTAATTGAAACAATGCCTTACAAAATTTGCTAAACAAAGCAGCAGTTTATAAATTATTCAAGTTACCATCTAACAGCTAGAGAAGAAGAATTTGCAGTATCAAGTTCCACTTGTGTGGAATGTGCATATAAGATGCATTTTTTTTGTTAAATCCCACATGCAAGCAACAACTAATTGTTTTTGGAAGTAACCATTTAAATGCCTAAACTATTAGCTAGCATATTGTAATGAAACAGTTAAGTACAAATATCTTTTTTTTTTTCAAACACTCAGAGGACAGGACTATTTACAAATCACAGGACAATGGCTGAGGTGCATTTATATTTTTCAGCATTTCATTTTCTCTTCCATCATTTGAGGCTAAGGAGTTATCTTAGCTGTGCAGTCAACTCTTTCTTACCTAATTTTATTCAGGGAATTCATCATTCAAACTAATACAGTAATTGTATGTTGAATATATTGAATAATAAATAAATTCACAGGGTTTTCTATGCTAACTACCACACTGTAGCAGCAGAAAATCTGATGGCTGATACATAGGCTTTTTTCTTTTAAAAAAAAATCTTGTTAAAACTTGTGTGAAATAAGACATTATTTTTTCCACCTAAATAAAATTTAGTTGCAGGAATTTTTAAATAAATTCATACTAAAATAGAACCTAATACAGTAGAAAACAGATAAATTCATAAACTTAACATTGTGTAAAGTTTGTAAAAATCTGAGTATCCCAAATCCAAGTTTCATATCATTGTTTTAATAATGTACATCTGATACCACATGATATCCAAGCCATTTTCACAAACCAGATACTTTAAAATTGCTAGTCAAAAACTTGGTTACATATTATAATGTAATTTGACCAATGATACCCACAACTATGTAGTGCTTGATAAAATATAACAGCAGGCCAACATTTACACTTGGTATAAGTTATCATCACACGTCATATCACATTTTCAGTCATGGGGGTTTACATTTTACACATTAAGAAAGGCAAACAAAACACCTGCATGTTTTGGAAATTGACCACAACATGAGTAGTAATTCCTCATCTTTACTGTAGTACTTCTTAAATTTGATTTTTTAATTTTTTTTTTGTACTACCTGTTTCTAAGTAAATAATTTTTAAAAAACTAGGCCAACATACTGAGTAATACAGCAAAAATTGGGACAATTTATATTGAATGTTTAAACATTTTAAAAACAGCTAACCTATTCAACTGAAAGATTGCGTTGTAGCACCTGCCACACCCTCTCTTCTTCTGTCTCCCTGTCTTTGTTGTCTCCTCCCCCTCCTCCAGCTTCACTGTACCCTCCCAAAACTTGCTGCACCTTTCCCTGTTTGGCTGTCATTAATGATTCCACTTTGAGCCACAGCATTTCTATTTCATCGAAATTTCCACCAGATTTTTTGTCGATTTGGTTGGTCATTAATCCGGTCGCGTCATGATCCGAAAGTAGTGGAGGAGCAGGGTGATGGGATGAGCCAAGAATGTTAGAATTAGCAGTCGACTTGTTTACATCACCGCAGCTAGTCGCATTGAGCTGACTGTGCTCTTTGTTCGCACGTTTAGCAGCAACTGGTTTTCCCTGGTCCAAACTAACCAATCCTGGGTTTCTGCTTGTGGAACCGAGTTTAAAGTTGTTGAGTTCGGTGTTTTTATTGATATCGTCCTGGGGATGAACTGATTTTTCAAAAGTCACTGGCTTGCTGTTGTCCAGTAGTTCTTCATTTGTAGAATTGAGCAAGCAGGGTGAGGTAGAGGTGTTTGTATTACCAGTCCAAAGCTCCTTGAATGCAACTTCACAGTTGCCATTTGCATTATCGCTTTCCAATAATTTCTCCATTGTTAAATTTTCTAAATTTTCACCGTCTATTTATACTGGTGGATTTTTCTTTCCCCCACTCCCGTCATAAATAAAATAAAAATGGACACAAAAATTGTTGCATTAAAGATCATATAATGTTGACAATCACATAGGGACTATAAGAAAATGTGTGATTGACCCATGACAATTCACAGTAGTGCACAAGTACATATCTAGAAGTTGGAAACAAAGTCCACACCAATGGTATTAGTCATTGTCCTCAGGTTTTGTTGACAGCAAACACAGATGATGATGATCATCAGACATCCATAGAGAAAAGCCTGCGTGGAAGCGGGCAGTTAAAACAAAGTCCAATGTACAAGACAAAATGTGTTGGACCTCTGCAACTGTGCAGACGAGCTTTCTGTTTACTTCACAGTCCAGGTGTTGAAGATTTCACATGAGACAGTCTACATGAACTAGGCCAAGGTCATGACAGGAATTCTGGGGAGTATAAATGAAAAAGAAAAATAGAACATTTTTGTAAGCCTAAGTTTCAATTTTCTTTTTTTTACTATCACACTGGCCCTGAGTAGTAATACTAGCAAAATATTTACTTTGATACGCAATTACCAACATTTTTCAAGTACCAGGTCTTTTTTTTTCAGTCTAAAAATGTTAAACATATCCTTTATTAACCCTTATACTTATTTATACACTGATTTTTATTGGTGTTTTTTAAAAAATTAAGGATCATTGAGCTAGATGTATAGCTAAATTTTCTATGTAACTACTAATTTAAAAAACTGGTAATTTCAAATTAAAAAAAATATTAAGTACTACTAATTAAAAAAACTGGTAATTTCAAATATTAAAAAAATTAAGTCACTGCATACCAGAAACATCTGCTCTCCTGTTATTTTCCTCAAAGGCTCTGAGAGGTGTCCCACCAACAATGGTTTTGCTGTCTATCAAATTGATCACTTCCTCAAATGGGCCCACCTCCCCGAGGTTATGGTGGCCCATCTGGTGGCTCCCCTCTGATGCTGGGACATTTTCAAATAGGAATCCAGATGCACTGTGGGAAACACTTTCATCTACAGAATGTAGACTTATGCTGTTCAGATGAAAAAAAAAAGAACAATAGTTACTAAATACTAAATAGGAATCTAGATGCATTGTGGGAAACACTTTCATCTACAGAATGTAGACTTATGCTGTTCAGATGAAAAAAAAAAGAACAATAGTTACTAAATACTAAATAGGAATCTAGATGCATTGTGGGAAACACTTTCATCTACAGAATGTAGACTTAAGCTGTTCAGATGAAAAAAATAACAATAGTTTCTTAAAGAACTATTTACATAATTACATTTTTAAACAGAATTTATCATTTTTATATTCAAATAAAAATGCAACAAATATAAACAAGGCACTTCTGGGGATCAGTTGTACATAGGAAGCAAAGGCAAAAAAATTAGGAAGACATAGCTAATTTAAAAAAAAAAAATTATGTTCAAGTCAAAGAGATATTTTTTCTAAAGACACTGTTAAAAAAATGCAGCAGTTTAATTATTACATCTGCATAGGCATACCTGAATTCCTTTAGGTATAGCTAGGGTTGTGCCCCCTAAGAATTGTTTACCAGGCTTTCCTTAGTTGTTTATTTAGAAGATGTGTAATTAAGTATACGAGCCGGCCCGCGGCATAACATACGCCGCTATTTAGTTGTTTCTAATTTTCAATAATTCATAATTTGTGAATTCAACAGTACCAACGCTGACACTGAAAATATTTCTTTAAAACACTATAAGTAGCTCGTTAAGGACCATAACCCCCCCCCCTCCCCCCTACGTTTAAAATCGTTGGCTCTGCTTGTAAACATTTAGAGTGAACACAGCTCACTAAAACCATGTAGGGGTGGGGAGGTAGGGAGAGCGTTTGCAGCTTGTTTTCTAACGGCTCGAAGAGGAGAATTATATATATAGATATGTATTTTAATTGATAGGTGAAGAATTGCCAATACATGGCAAGGCAATGCATCAATCAAGCAGGTCAGGAAAATGTCATAATTTGTGACACCAAAAAAACCAGACCAGTTTGCTAGGGCTGGGGCAAATGAAACATTTTATGTTCTACGCTTAGGATTAATGGTCTATTTTAAAATATATGTGATGATGGAGTTTTGGGATGGTTAAGCATACATGAGCTATTCAACTTGTATATTGACAATGAAACATAACTTGAATATAAAATATTTTAATGGAAGTAAAAAAAACAGATCAACAAATGATGGAATGTTCAATTTATTTGACACTAAAGCAAATTGGCTCAAAAATTGACTTGGAGAGGGGGTGGAGAAGGTAGAAAAAAATATGCCCAAACTAATTAAACAAGGATAACTAGTAGATATGGAGATGAAAGTTCTGTTACTACTTAAGTTAGTACAGTTTCTTCTCTGTTCACTGTAAAATACAATTTGGCTTGTAAATTTAAAACAAGAACTACAAAAAGAATTTACAATACCAGTAATAAATATATATTACCTGTGCTAGAATAAGAGGATGCTTAGAACATAAAGTAAACAACATCAGCCATGAACTATGTCTAAATATACACATGAACATCAAGACAACCTTAGCTGGAAACTAAGTCTGTTTAGACATGAACATCCAATCACTACCTCAGCTGTGAACTATACATGTATGAACATAAGTATACCTCTGCTATATATAGCATGAATTACAATTTCTTATCCAAGACACAAATCCCCTAGGCAGGATAGATTTATTATGAGATTCAACCGCCACATCAATTGCTAAATCTAATTCCCATAGAGAAAGCAGGCACACCCACACCCTTATAATATCAAGGTAGTCATCCATGCATCCAATGCACAAGTTCATGAACTGAATGCAGTGTTGACCAAGAAAAAAAAACCTGTTCTGTGGAAATCTTAAGGCACTCAAGTTTTTTCAGCTGTCTATCCTAACCGGTAGCACTCATGCATTCAGTCAAGTGACTGATTTTCTTACCATGATATTTGATATGACTGCAGTCAGTGAATAAACTCCTGAACATACAGCCATCATCTGTGTGTAAATTAAATAGCCTGAACATACAGTCATCATCTGTGTGTAATTAAATAACCTGAACATACAGCCATCATCTGTGTGTAAATTAAATAACCTGAACATACAGCCATCATCTGTGTGTAAATTAAATAACCTGAACATACAGTCATCATCTGAGTGTAAATTAAATAACCTGAACATACAGCCATCATCTGTGTGTAAATTAAATAACCTGAACATACAGCCATCATCTGTGTGTAAATTAAATAACCTGAACATACAGCCATCATCTGTGTGTAAATTAAATAACCTGAACATACAGCCATCATCTGTGTGTAAATTAAATAACCTGAACATACAGCCATCATCTGTGTGTAAATTAAATAACCTGAACATACAGCCGTCATCTGTGTGTAAATTAAATAACCCAAAGGTTGTTTTTTTTTTCTGACAGTTTGCTCAGGTGGTGGCCAATTATAACAATGGTTTAAATATTTAATTTATATTTTAAGATGATATTTTTTCTTCTTATTTGTCTGTTAGAGCAGGGGTCTCCAAACTTTTCAGTCCAAGGGCTGCATTAACTATCAAATTTCAGTTCGGGGGCCAGTTAGTTCCATGTATGTCTTTGATTTTTCTGGGCAAAGTTACTCAGCCATCACCAACAAATGGTGTTTCCGTGGACAAAAAGATCTCTGCGGGCCAGATGAGAGGACATCGCGGGCCACATCCGGCCCGCGGGCCGTAGTTTGGAGACCCCTGTGTTAGAGGGATGTGTCGTCCACCCCCCACCCCCCCGAATCACTGAAATGTAACATAAGTAGACTGTTGTAGCTACTGTTTTGTATTCCAGTAGCCCATCAATATAAATGTTAAAACACTTGATGAAGTGAAATGTTTTTTTAAACAAAACTTTTTAATTTTTGGTGAATTAATACATAAGTCTAACAACGTACTGTATGTTTTTAACCAAACATTCCAACCTTGTGTTTAACTACATGCTTTAACATAACAGTACAATGTTTTACATTAGTTGTAGACAAGTGGCTTCACCCACAATAAATCACTGTCACAGTGAACAGCCACTGGGTCAGATGTAAGGTGTAGCCACAGCCAGAGGGGACTAATTGTTGCTAGTTTTACTGTCCTATCTATACCTTTTAGTAGTATAGATCTAGTAGTAATGATGGTAGCCAGAAAAAGGGGGAAGTGGGTGCCCTTTCACAATGGTGGTTACATTTTTTATACTTGTATACTGACATGTTTATAGACAAGTAAAGTAGTAAAAGTTCTAAATGTTAACTATCTTTGGGAGCTTGGATAATTTGATATTTTACTTTATATCAAAGAAACATGTTTTTATAAGGTTTAGATTTTTTTTAACAAGCACTGTAATAGGCTAGTTCCTAGTGCATAAAAAAAGAAATTGCTTTGTTCTCCTGCATCATGTGTCACCCCCCCCCCCCCCCACAGTAAGAAAAAAAAAAAATATATATATATATATATATATATATATATATATATATATATATATATATATATATATATATATATATTCCATATACACTTGTAAGTATGTGTATACGCATGTGTATATGTATTCAAATTTTTTTTCTTCAGGATGTATTTAATTTTTTACCCCCACCCCCCATCCCATACATGGATTAACACATAAGTTATTACGATTCTCAACTAAATTGTTTTCCTCAGGAATATTTAAATTACATTACATGAGATTATCATTATTTTTTCTGTATATATATATAGGCCTATTGCTATTTTTTGCCTTGGTGTCACCCCCTAAATGGTGTCACCCGGTGTGGTCCGCATCCCCCCCCCCCCCCCTTGCAACGCCTCTGAACTAATATATTGCAGACATTTTTTTGCAATATCTCTACACTGGTAGATCTAGATCTACCAACCCTAAAAAAAAAAACCGACTTTATAGACAAATATAGTGTAAATATAGAGTCAACTAGAAATTTAAATGTAAAACTGTAAAACCTTGTCCCTTTTCAAGTGGGGATAAAACCTATTGCAATGATCTATAAAATATAGATCTAGTAGAGCCAAATAAAAAAGTCCCTGAATGATTGACAACTTTTAACATAGTGATAATTTACTTCCTCGGTTTAACTATAGGTAAAATAAATATTATGAAACTGTGACGTCATCTTTAAAATGCATGCACCACCGAGCAGGCTTACGATATGTGGGTCGTGCAAAAATGATTTAACCAACCATGAACCCTGCCAATCACAGTAGGCTAACTAAGAAATACTTACAAAACGAGCAGGAGCCAATTGAATAATCCAACAACTAGATCTAGCTGACTCGCAACACAAAACCCTGCTTGTGAAAACTTGCAGAGAACGCAGGCCGAGTCTCCAGGTTATTCAAGGCACGCAAACATCAAATCCGCGCTGACTGCCAACCCGCCGTATACAAACTACAAGTCGGACATGAAGGGTTAGGGCGTTAAGTCAGTAACATTGACTTTTTATTTAGCCGGCCTAATGACAGCATTTGATACATTGTAGGCCTACCTAGACTAGATCTAGATATTACAGTTGAATTTTAAAACATCAAATAGATCTAGATCTAGATTGATGATTGAATTTTAGAAAAGTTATTTAAAATTTATTAGGAAATCTATATCATTTGTAAACAGATTATGCCAGATAAATGTTTAAAATTAAGAGTCTAGATCAAATATTTTAAATGGCCAAGTACGATAATATTTTTAAAAGCGTACGTGCAAAATGTTACTGTCACTTGCTGTTACACGCCAGTGTACACTTTTAAAAAAAAAGTGGCCTAAGAAAAATCGATACAACAGATAAGGAAACGACGTTAGGGGGCTAGGTAAAACAAGTCATGTGTAACGGTTGGTCGGCCATGCCTAGTCGCCCGACATAGCCTACACTCAACACTTTATATACTGTTGTTGTTTTTTTTACTTTCAATATTTACAGCTTCTAAGTGAACATTTTAACATACCCCTAACCAAACTGACGCCATAAGCCTAACACGACCCTAAGTACTAACAGTGTCGTAATCCCAATTCTTGACCCTAGTCATAGCCTCAATCCCAACCACTGATATTCTAAACATTAGCATTTACGGGACTATTCCTGAAACTTGACCCTAACCTTAAAAATGTGACAATGGCTAAGAACCCGGTAGCTTAGCTAACACTAAAAATAAGTTGCTACTACACAGGGCGCCTTTGTTGCATACATGCACATTGAAGCATAACACACAGCATATGTGTTGTGTTGTCATCGGCCAATTGAACCGTATAGATTACGGGAACTAAGTTTAAAAAGAAAATGTAAGCTTTAGGATTGGGGCGGGGAGAAAGAGGAGGCAACTTGGGTCGCTGCATTCGAAAACCACTCCTGGGTTTGTACCTTTAAAATAAAAAACCCCAAACTCTGTCGCCGTTTTGAGTCATATCTGCACACCGCAGGTAAACAAAGGGGAAACAACTCGCCATAAAATATACAAGAGTGTAATGTGTGGTCCAAATAATTATACTGAAACGCGTTGTAAAATGCAATTTATTTATTTTTGTTTGCTTATTTTAAAATTAGATGGGAGGAGGGAGGCCGTTTTTTCCCTCTCTTCTCCCAATCCAGCCCGTTTTTTTTTTTGCGAAATTAGGAAAGTGGTTGTAATCTAACAGAATAAGCTTTGGCGGTATTATAATTAAAAAGACGGTCTGCGGACAGTATGGCTATGACATTATGGGGACAGTGTGGCTGTGGCCTAATTAGGACAGTGTGGTTATGACATAATGAAGATAGTGTGGTTATGTCCTCATGAGGACAGTGTGATTTCATATGACATTATGGACAGAGTATCGCAACGGCATGAGGGCGGTATGGCTATGACATATTGGGGGCAGTATATCTATGACCAAATGAAGATTATCGTTGTGACCTCATGAGTACAGTGTGGTTTTGACCTAATGAGGACAGTGTGGCTATGACCTAATGAAGATAGTATCCCTATGACATGAAGGCAGTGTGGCTATGACATAATGAAGATAGTATCCCTATGACATGAAGGCAGTGTGGCTATGACATAATGAAGATAGTATCCCTATGACATGAAGGCAGTGTGGCTATGACCTATTCGGGGTAGTATATCTATGACCTAATGAAGACTGTATCTCTATGACCTCACAAGAACAATGTGACTATGACCTAACGAGGACAGTGTTGCTATAACTTTACGGAGAGATTATGTAAAGAGTATGCTTACAAACAGAAGCCACAGTTATGACAAGACATTTTAGTTATACACCATTAGCATAATGCTGTACCTAACGAGTCACGCACGACTGAACGCGCAGTACCAAACACGCCGCGGCAACCGTGACTCAGCGACAAATGTCACGATTCCCTGGCCGCCATTTTGGGCCGCTACAATATTCATTTTGTTATGCTTCTGTATGACGTCGCGCCAGGTTAGGAGGGGTGGGGAGGGATGGTGTTATCGTTCAGTAGATCAAGGAAGTTAGAGCCACACAGCAGGTTTAGTCTTTAGTCGTATCTGTCTGTGTCTATGCTGATCTTCCTGGATGGAGTTCAATAACTAGGTAATATCTGTTTAGTGTTGTTATAATCAATCACTTCAATTTACTTAAGCAGCTGTTAGCGGACTTGTTTTTTTTTTTACCCGATAAGTAATCCATCATCTAACTAAATACAACTTACTTAATTAACCGAAAGCCTGTCTGCTAATCTATCTTCTGTTTACCGACTAATCAATTTTGTACATATCATAATATATATGTACCCAAACCATTAATTAATCTATTAATACCATCAACATAAGATGTCTAATATAAGGTTAGTCTGCTAATCTATCTTCTGTTTACCGACTAATCAATTTTGTACATATCATAATATATATGTACCCAAACCATTAACTAAGCTATTAATACCATCACCATAAGATGTCTAATATAAGGTTAGTTATATGAGACATCAATAACTTTCACCAAACTGGTAAAAAATCTATCAATATCATCGACATAACTTGTCTATGATATATCTCATAACAAACTGTTCGTTAACTAAGTTATCTAATGTAACTTTTACCAACTGTTAACTAATCAATCAATATCATCTGCATACATTTTCTAAGATATCTTTTACCAAACTGCTTGTGAACATATCAGTCTGGTATTTGTTAGAAAATCAAACGTTAACTTATCAATCACAAACCTATTATTAGCAAATAAATCGTTAGTTAACTAATCCTAAACCTGTTAGGTAATCCGTCTTTTAAGTAGCTATCTTTTAATACATTATTTTGCCTAAGCATACGCCAAGAAGTGAATCGTAGCATCAGTCATATTTACAAGTGGTGCTACAGTTTAACCTTAAGTGAACCCTCAAATGTAAACTCCTCGCTATTTGTAACCCACGGTTACAAAGCTTAAAACTAAAAACTTATTAACTCGTTTGTAATTTATTATTTTATTTCCACAGGACCAACATCATGGAGTAACTAATAACGGAGGGGTGCGTTAACAGCTAGATACCCCATACTGAGGGGTGCCTTAACAACTAGATACCCCATATTGAGGGGTGCCTGAACAACTAGATACCCAATACTGAAGAGTTCCTTAATAACTACATACCCCATATTGAGGGGTGCCTGAACAACTAGATACCCCAGATCGGGAGTGCCTTAACAACTACATACCGCATACTGAGGGGTGTCTGAACAACTAGATACCCCATACTGAGGGGTGCCTTAATAACTACATACCCCATATTGAGGGGTGTCTGAACAACTAGATAGCCCATACTGAGGGGTGCCTTAACAACTAGATACCCCCCAACTTGAGGGGAGTGTGACCAGTCCCCAAGCGTCACGTGACCAGGATGAGTCGCGGCCTTGTCTACGTCTGCATCTCCTGCAGCAGCCCCAGCGGGCTCCCCACGTACGATGACGTCATGGACAGTGAAAAAACCGTCATCATCCGCGACGACGCCCACGCCGAGGTGAGCCGCGGGGTGAGCCACAAGATGAGCCGGGAGATGGGCCACAGCCTCTACAGCCTGGACGTGGTCCGGCTCAGCCCGGCCGCCCACCCCAAGACGGAGCAGGCCGGCGCCGGCAGCGAGCCACACCTCAACCGGTCAGCTAGCACGGGCACGATGCCGGCAGACGCCAAACAGAAACGGAGGCGCTGGTTCAAACGTGGGAAAAGTGAAAGTATTAAAGAGTCGACGCCCACCGTGACGGGGGTCAGGTACTTTGATTTGTAGTGAAACCATTGGCCGTGATACACTGGAGTTCACGTTGACTTGCAGTGAAACTATTCATAATGGGTTCAATATAGGTAACAATGTAACCCCACTTAACAAGATCACTTTGGCTTATAGTGAAACATTCACTGCAATTCATTTGGACTGGGGGTGAAACTATTGTGATAAGTGTGATGTAGTGGACACACCTTCCAGTAACCGGCGTAACCACGGTGGTTTACAAAAGCTTCTAGGTGTAGATTTTGTTCTAGTGTGATTTAATACCTGCACAACACAGCTCGCCTTAACCAGTCTTATAGTATGATGTGTACCATCACCTATCTACTGCACCCACAACATCCGGGTAACCAAAGATCTTTTGGATTATTCTGTCATGTGAGAGATCCTTCTTAGGGGAAATTTTTGGTTGTTTTAAATAGCGAGAGAAACAAATACCTCGAGAATTTCGGGGAAAGAAAATGGGTAACGTAAACAAGCGTGGGCAGACATTTCAGCAACTTGAGTGTATACAAAAATTGGACGAAATTTGACGCTGGATTGCCCTCCCTGTAACTTTGAAGGTTTGAAAACAAACAACTGGTCAATATATTACCAATGTTCGTGTGCGCTAAATGACCAGTGCTGAAGCGGACGTTTTGTGTGCTACTATTTATAAGGGTAAACACGACTCATGTAAATATTTAAAGTGTGATAACTTTGTCATGTTGCTATGTACTTCATGTTTACCTAGATGTATTTATGTAAATAATCTCTCAAACGCGCAAAAAAAAATCAATCATGTGGTGATATATTTGAAATTAACAAGTGATATGTATGTACATATGTGTTAAATACACCTAACATGAGTTCACAAACAACAAAAATAAATAGTAAAGTTGATAAAAAGGTATTTTTTTAATTTTTACTTCGTCAGAGGGACTTCGCGAATGTTATTATTTTTGTGTTTGCTGGCGTACTCAACTTGGTCAAATAAAAAATTAATGACTCACAATAAAATATGTGATCTAACTGCTTATCGTTAGAACCTATTTCACTACTCAGCCCCCCCCCCCCTCTCACGTAAGTTAATCAACAGCCTGTCTAGCCAAAGTAAAACTAGCATTAATGTAATATTACTAACATTGAATTATCGTTTTAGATCTGTTATATGCTGTCACGATAGACAAACACGGCAGATCTATTTATATCTCCGAAACGATTTCCTTAAGAAACCCGTGTCCAGGTTCGACAATCTATACACGCAATAAAAGACTGCTAGAACTGGTTCTGGTGGTTCGGTGTTGCACCGTGCAGCACACGACAGGGGGGAAATGTAAAGCAACTGACAGGCTAGTTATAAAACATGTTATCGGTGATAGTTTACTGGGTCAGGTACACTTTTACAGATAGTGTGGCCTAAATATTTGTGACCAACACATATGGGACATAAACATTTGGGACCAAACAAATGGGATAAAAACATGAGGGACCAACACATATGAGACATAAATATTTGGGACCAACACATAATTATAGGACATAAACATTTGGGACCAACACATATGGGACAAAACCATTTGGGACCAAACCTATGGGACATAAATATTTGAGACCAAAACATATGGGACATAAATATTTGGGACCAACACATATGGGATTAACACATATAGGTTATAAACATTTGGGACCAGCACATATGAGACATAAACATTTAGGACCAACACATATGGGACATAAACATTTGGGACCAAAACATAAGATTCACTTGTTTAGTGTCAAATACATTTAAATTACAAAGAGATAATTTAAAAATTTAAGTGTACTTTCATTCTATGAAAACCAAAAATTGTTTTATTAAAGGCAAATCATACTGAGGTAGTTGTGTCTGTTGAAATTGGGGGGAGGGGAGGAAGACGGCATGTAAAGTAGTTCTATTTAGATGAACTTAGAGTTTAAATGGGGTGGTTAAGCATATCGCCTACAAATCAGGACATCATAAGGGTTACATGAAGGACATACACGTCACTGTAGGACACAATGGCACAAGGCTTACAGAAATGTCATTATTGGAACAATTGAGTAAACTGAAACCCTGGACTAGACCGGGGGGGGGGGCGGGGGGGGGGGGGCTAATAATTGGCATGACTGACAACAGCTACGTAACCTGAAATTGTCTCAGCTTTAGTGTGAAATAAAACTAAATTCATCTGTATCAGGGTAACAAGTGGCTTCAAGAGAAACAAACTCTCAAAAACCAACTAAAATTTAAAATAAAACTCTAGTACAATTTCACAAGCAGTAAAATATGGCATACGATACTGGTGTTTCAGATATACTCCACTTATAGCCATGTAAACAACTGCTAAGTAAAATATAGGTTAAACCAAGAAAGACTTCAGAAATAAATTCAGTAATAAACTGTAATACACATAATATGAAGATAACTTCACGGACATTTTATCCATCTATATGAGAAGTAGCCATACTTGTAGTAGGCCTACTTGTAATAGTACTACAAAAGAAAGAACTAATTGTTGTTTCCATATTGCAGGAGAATTTTTCTTTAAACACAACAGACAAGCAATACATAAAAAAAAGTATGAACAATAATACATTATTTTTACTAGCTCAACCAAAATAGTTTAACAAAGAAGGTATTGTTCAAATGAGGCATGGGATAGAATATATTAATTACAGAAACAAACAAAAGAAGCTAGAATCCTCATTCCTATATTAGTATTATAGCCTAAGCTAAAAGTAAGGGAAGTCACCCCCAGAGTATTAAAAGATTAAGGTCACAACCTCATGATGAGATGGATGGGATAAAAATAGAAGCTGACAGGGCTTACATTATAGATGAGAAAAAAGATAGGTCAGAAGAAAGAGAGAGGGGGAGGAATAAAATTGTCAATTCAGTGTTTGGTTATAAAATAAGGGGGAATGAAGCAGCAGAAAGAAAAAAAACTAAATAAGAGCCGGGTTTTTCAAAGGTAGTAATGCAGAAAGATGAATGGATTCAAACTTTGAGCCTATTTCTTGATCTACAACACTATGCCATCAGATAAAAACAAATCATCTCCATATTTTCTGCTCAATTCATATGGACTATAAAGATTTAGAAAACTTCTGAGGAAAGGCAATGAACACTTGCCTTATTTCTTTTTAAAGTTTGAACTTCAATAAAGCTACAACGATTGAATAACTGATAAAAAAACAACTTATAATGCAACAAAAGAACAGTAAAGAAAAACAAAAAGGAGAGTTAATATTCAATACAAAGGATGGCAGAAACACACATTTACGACATTATGTATTTAATTCAATAATACATCATATCAAAACAGTGTAAAATAGTTAGGAAAACAAAAATGACTGTATTTACAATTACAAAATTATAATATGTATAAATTAAGAAATAGTTTTTTTTATATAAAGAAAATAAAAAAACTTCACAGCAGAGCTAGGGGAGATAACAAAAAAAAATAAAAATGGAGAGTTACCTGGAATCATCCATGCTGTGTGTTTTGTGATCCCCATGGCCGTTCATGATGAATGATTGTGACATCATGCCTGGGGCAGAGAACTCCCCCTCCATGTGGGGCTCTATGCTTGAGCCCAGAGCGGAGTCACTCATGTTGGGGAACTTACTGGAGATTGCTTCTGGTGGAGAGGAATCTGACGAGGATTTGGAGGTGCTCATTGAATATGTCACATCCCCTGAGTCCTTGCCCATACCGTTGATATGGGTAGAATGGAAAGACCTGGATAACCCATCGAGGGAGGTGTCTTCATCTTTATCCTCATCTTCTCTCCCATGACTAAAGTTTTCTTTGTTAAAGCTGGAGCTGTCCGTCACAATGACGGAGGTTGTCATCAGGCTCTCCCCACCCGACGCCGGCTCCTTGTTGTGCGTCAGGTCCCCCATGCTGGACGACATGCCCATGCGGGCCCCAACTTTTGTTTTGCCCAGCAGATTCTGCAGCAGGGGGGATTTAAATTTGGTGGTGCCCGTAGGGGAGTCCCCTCCTTTCTTCTCCACCAGCTGCTGGAGCAGCGGAGATTTGAACTTGGACTTGGGTTCTGTGGCTTCAGTAGAGATGGGTTTGTCCTCTTGTTTGGAAGGTGTCGTACCTGTACTACTGGATAACCGTTTATCATGATCTTCGCTATGAGATCCATCGAGAATGTCTCCGGAGGACGCGCTGCGGATAAATGAGGACGTCATCAGAGTTGAGGTAGAAGATGTGTCTTCATCTGTGTCTAGAAAGAATGATGTGGTCATGGCAGCGTTTGGTATTTCCACAGCTGACCCGACGGGTGGAGCGGGTCCAAAGTCTCCCTCACTGGGCGACTCGACCACGGGTTTCTCGTCCTCGTCTGGGGAGTTCTGGGAGGAGTTGCCGTGGCTGATGTTGGGTGAGCTGCTCACTGTGGGGCTCTTTAAGCTGGGCTCAGTGTGGCTCTCTGGCTTGACACGTTTCATGATCATCTCCAGTTTCTGGTGGACAAATACAAAAACTTGGTTTATAACAGTTTATAGTTTATACTAAAATAGTTTTGTTACAAGAATGGAAATTTGCTTTTTTTAATTTAGTACATTTATTGCAGTATAGGAATAAAAGTGAAATGCTAGATGCTATGGTTTAACTGTAAAAAAAAACCCCACAGATAACAAAATTTGGCATCAACAACCAGTAAATAATGAGGCTGGTTATGTAGCCTCAAGACCACATATTTGCCTTCCTTACCTTTTTCCTTGCTTGTCTTTCTTCTTCTTCTCTTTTAGACTTTTCTTGTTTTTCTTTCTCCAACTTTTCAGCTTCTTCCTTAGCTTTTCTTTCAGATTCCTCTTTCTGAAACACAGACAAGAACACAAAGTAAAGATTTATTTAAGCCTAGTTTAATATAACAGATGTTAAGTATAATGTTGCTTATACAGATTCTTTGACATAAGTTTCTAGAAGTATTAAAATGAACTTCAACGGTTTGTAGTGAGCAGGGTTCACTCTTGCAGCGATATTAGATAAGCTACACTTTAATGTGAACTAATAGTCTTCTCTCAGAAGACTATTACCAAGTTCAGTTGGACTGTGAGTTCAGTTGAGTGATCATGTGGTTATTTTAAGTGTTTCATTGAGTAAAAAGTAGAAAAAAAAACAACTCACAGCTTTTCTTTCCTGTTCCAGTCTCTCTGCCTCTTCTCTCCTCCTCTTCTCTTCAGCCTCTATCGCCCTCTGTAACCTCTCCTCCTCTGCCTGCCGTGCCTCTGCAGCCTGACGCAGGGACTCTTCCTCTTGCCTTTTCTGTTCCTCTTCTTCTTTCCTCTGCCTCTCCTGTTCAGCAAGCCTGAGGAAACACAAATTTTAAGTTAAAAAAATCTCGAAGAAACATTTTTTAATTAACATGAAGATTTGAGTGGGATAGTGTGGCCTTGCGGTACACTGCTAGCCCAAAAGTCTTAAGGTCGAATCTGAGTTCAAGTCAGTGGAACGTCAGTGAGTCAACCCAGCTCTGATGGATACCTAAATAGTAACTGACGTTAGGGAAAGTAAAGGCTGCTGGGCATGGTGCTGACCACATTATCCCTTCATATGCCAAGGTCAAGAAACACATGAACTCTACTTCTTCTGCCCAATGGATTGCTAGGTCTAAAGAAGAATCTTTATGAAGATTTGAAAGTGGCATTTTGATACATCTTGATATGAAAGAAATTTCTAGAATGATTGGATTACCAGGCTTCCTCCTGTCTCTTCCTCTCCTCCTCTGCTTCCTTCTCTGCTTTCTCTCTCGCCTGTCTCCTTTTCTCAGCCAAGCGAGCTTTGTATTCCTCAGCTGTTATGTCTTGTACAGGGGCATTGCGTGGTGCTCCATCCTCCGTGCTTGCTGCAGGGGGAGGAGCCTGTGATGGTGTGGTTGTGGCTGAGGATGGTGCCGACGCTGGTGGTATAGATGGTGCATGTGTGGGGGTGGATGTGGCAGACGGGGGTGGGGTGACGCGAGGGGTGGATGTTCCAGACTTTTCTCCTGGTTTGCGGCCAGGCGAGACAGCTCTGCCAGCAGACGGTGGGGCTGCAGGTGCTGTGTGAGAGCTAGATGGTGTCACACGATGTGGCTCCTTAGTCTTGGCAGTGGCCTCTTTCTCTGGTGGATGCTTATCTCCCTTCATTGAAGCTCTCTAAAAGATGTAATGGATGTTTACATTTAATATATACCCACCTCAAAAATTTCATGACATTAAAATTGCATTTTAAAAATGAAGCCTCGAGCAATAATGAAAAACAGAAGCGCTACATGCATGTAACAGATGCCTAACAACTTTTAAGTTTAATATCATCATATTTTATAAGCTCATCTATTTAAAAAAGAAAATTATGCATCTGCTAAATGTAGTTTTTAAAGCGGTAATTAAGGTTAAAAAAAAATTCAAATAGCAAACTGATCATGCGATTTCATGCACAGTACATTAAAATTTTGTGGCATTCATAAGTGCAATAGGGTGAGAACTTTCTAGAAAAAAAAAACAAAAAAAAATTATTCTACAAATATTTTAAGTGCGCTAGAGAAATTAGGCTTAATTGCTTTAACTTAAACTACAGACAACATTTTCTCATGTACCTCTATGAAATTTAAATAATTTCCTAAAACTTCAATCACTTGGAATAAAATAATTTAATATTCTGAATACACAAAATTTTAAAACATTTAGATTTAAAGTATACATTAACTAGTTCAGATAAATACGGTGCAAACAAATTAAATGACTAAGAAAGTATTCTGCTAGTGTGTACTGACCCTATACACTGAGTTAGAAAGTACTTGAGGTAGTGTAAATACAAATTTTATAAGTGAGGTGTGAATTCAAAGTATTATTGTTAATTATAGTTGACACAAAAAATAGTTAAGATGCTGAGAGAAAGAATTACTGCTATATCTGAGGGTAAAAAAATAAGACAAGAGGAAACAGTGAGTTATTAAAGTAAATAAAATTATGGGTTTTTATTCGTTGTGAATAAGTAACAAATTTAACAAATTGTATGGCCCTAGTGTTTTTTAAATTTTTGCCCTAACTGATTATCCTGAAACAAATATTCTTATATATGTACTTTAAAGACATTAGAAATTTATCAATTCTGATGTGAAGAAATAAATATTTACATTCAAAATATATTTAGCCATGGTTATTTCTAATAACCTTGATTTGTTTATATACTGGTCACAGCCCACCACTCCCTATATAATAAGTTAAACATTATGAATAAAAAAATATATTGATGTAACTTTCATTTAAAAAGATTTTAGTCAAACATTTTTAATGTACTTTTTTAAAAGCATTACAAACTGTGGTTAAATTAATTTGAATAAAAAAGAGCAAAAACAAATAAATCAAGCATGATTATCATTTCTTTAACAATATCAACTTTCTTTGTTAATGACTTGGTAAAAAACTATTTATTTATAGTCATGCTAAATCTGAGGTTAGGGGTCATCCATAAATGACGTCACGCTTATTTTGACGATTTTTACCTCCCCCCTCCCCTCCGTCACACGTCGTCACAAAAAGTCAGACCCCCCCCCCCCTAAAATGACGTCACACCTCAACCTACAACCCCCCCTCAAAATTGCAGTTGAATTTTTTTAAAACATCGATATTTTTCCAAAATCTTGTCTAAACTATTACAATTTATTAAAACAGTTATCTAAAACGCGAAATAACGCCTAAAATTCGTTTTCTAACATTGCTTTTTTATAATGCAAAAATGTGACGTCGCAACATCTGAACCCCCCCCCCCCCTCCCCCTCATCACACATCGTCA
The DNA here is from genome assembly GCF_028476545.2 of Physella acuta. Taxonomy (NCBI): domain Eukaryota; kingdom Metazoa; phylum Mollusca; class Gastropoda; family Physidae; genus Physella; species Physella acuta. The sequence continues at coordinate 192,630 of NW_026732940.1, forward strand.
CAAAATTACGGACCCCCCCTCCCCCCTACGAGTGTGACGTCATTTATGGATGACCCCTTAGTAATATTTATAAGAATATATTTTGAGAGGTTGATAGAAACTTCTGTTTAGAATGAGCCAGGTAATAAGTTTTAGATTCCTTGTCATTTAAGTATAACCCTATGAAGGCTTGCATTAAAAAAAAAGGCCTATAACTCTGTTTAGGGTTAAGCACCAGCACCACAAGTTAGCTGATGACAGATCAAATTACTGTCATGTAGTAAAAAAGTCAAGCTTCATCCAACAGAAATTAAGCTGCTTATATAAGGGGTCTAGTGAAGTTGCAACTTGTTCCGAGGCAGTTTACTCAATAGCCTAACTAACTAATAATTCTTTTAATTTAAGTACATCTGTATTTATTAAAATAGCATGCATTGCCAGTTATTTTAATGAAACAACGCTAAGGGTCAACAAATTTTAAGTAAGGTATGGTGTAGGAGCATGTTAGTCATTGAAATACTAAAGCACAATTAATTTTTCAAATTAAATAACAAGAAATTTGAGTTTTTAATAAAAATCCTTTTTTTTTGGTCAAACTTTGTCCAGACAACTATCATTAAGGGAAAATCAGCTATCTCACACTGTTAGTTCAGCAATTCATGCTTGCTTAAAATCATGTTCCACCATGGCAAAAAGAAATCAAAGCTCCACCTAGTAGCAAGAAAATACCCACTATTTCTACAAAATATGGCTCTGATTTGAAGTATTTATATACTCAGTATCTCAATATTTGGCCAATTTTCAATTGACTTGCACATGATTAGAATTGAGACAAAACATATCCAGACCAAGTTTTTAATAAATTCTGGCTCAATTATCTGATTGATATTTTATTAAGTTGTTTCCACAACCAAAGACAAAAGCATGATGTGGCTATAGAAAGTAATTGTAAGCGTGATATATGTATATATATATTGTTTATAATCTGCTTGATAAAGCGTAAGCAGGGTGTTATATGAAGCGCGCACAAGTCTAAATCCACAGCAAACCTTTTTTACTCCAGCAAGGTTGGGTGTTGAGAAGGCTTTTCGTGGAGAAAGCTGTTGACAAATGCGCAAATAAACCAAGGGCAAAAAAAAAAAAACAACAAAAGCGTGACACTATTAAACATCCACAAACAAATCCTTTTCAAAAATGCAGCTAACAGCCAACATTTTAAAAAAAATTGTTCAACCAGGAATAAATGTTAGTTATTGAAATATGTAGAATGTATTAATATTTCCAATGTAAACAGAAAAAAACTGATCAAGAAACTGGATGCAATGTAACAATACAAGTGAACAAGCAAATGATTTCAGCAAGCAAACATAGCCGGTGTATCATTCCTATCTTCAATATGCAAGCAGCTAACTTTAACAATGTGAGCTTAAGAAACTACTAAAAAAAAAGCAAAGACCAAAAGACAATTGTAAATTGTAGTGAGTAAAGATTATAGTAAACTACTATATTGGCACCAGTTAAATAAATGATCCAGTGTAGGGTGCTAGTCCAAACATTCCAATAAAACAATGACCATCTACTTGTTGGCATATTTTTAAACAAAAAAAAAAGCATTTCAAGCTCAACTGCCCACAACATATAGGGAAATGAACAAGCAACTTCAATCTGTGAATCAAACAGCTCTATCCTCCACTAGACTACAGAACCATTAGAAGAAATAATGAAAAGACAATCATTTCCTTTAAAATGGTTTCTGCTAGCAGAGTGGAGATAGAGAGATGGATCAAAGGGATAAAATTCAAGCTACTAACAACATCAGGGCCAACCATTCCATCCTGCTCCCCATCTTCATCACCAGCAAACTGAACCTGAAATTTGGCCATCAACAATTGTTTAAATAGCTGTCTGTTGGGGAACTTGGAACTACAAATGGTATTACAGGCACTTCATGGTAGTCAATCTAAACCCAGTTCACCTAATTTTCTACACCTAAACCCAGTTCACCTAATCTTCTCCTACACCTAAACCCAGTTCACCTAATCTTCTCCTAGACCTAAACCCAATTCACTTCAATATCTCCTACACTTAAACCCAATTCATCCTATAATACCCCACTCTTCTACAAAAAAAAAATCATGTAATACTCAAACAAAAATGAATGTATTGGCAGTAGCTTGAGCAACCATTGTCTCATACCAACAATATTCAGACAAGACTTGAAGCTCTACATGACTGTCACAAACACACTATACACTGGGTGCCTCCAGCTATCAACACATCAACAATAGTAATCAATAACCTTTCATGTGAGCTTCTTCAATCAGCTTATTCAAAGTACCCTCATGTAATCAACTGTTTGTATTAATGTTTTTCTTATGAACATGAAAGGTCAGATCTAGTGCTAGCTACACAGACATACCCTAATGTGCGGAGACTCTTTCTTGGCTGGCATTTCTTTGGGAGAGTGGTCGTCTTTTTTGCTGTACTTGGGTGTGGCCAGCCTATCAAAGAATGACAGGGAGACCCTGGACTTCTTATCCTTCTTGTCTGAGACGTCTTTGTCCCCATCCTTGTCGGCATCTCTCTCCTCCTCATCTTTCAGCTTTTTAGACTTCTCATTTTCTTTGTCCTTCAGGGCTTTGTCCTCTTTCTTGGGTGGGCGTGTCTTAGAGCGGTCTGATAGAAACATTACAATGGATGTTAATAACAGCTTCACACAGCCTCTTTAAATAATTATCTCCATTGTGTGTAAGATGTAATTGGTTAAACTTTATTTGTAAAAATATTTCTTTACAGTAAAGTTTTAACTAAAATAAGATTAAATATTTTGTTTCCTGCTGACAAAAAGTATTTAAAAACTAGAACTAGAGTTTATATATTTAAAAAACAACATGGAAAAAATCAAGAACAAGTTAACCACATGCAAATAACCATTTTTCAAACAATGAACCTTTTCTCCCAAGAAATTAGTCACTGTAAAACCACCACCATTTTAAAGTAATAGTATTGTCATAGATGGAACCATAAAGTGGTTATTGTGCATAAATAGAATCATCTAGTCAATTTTAAAAATCCATAACCACTAGTTATAGATAAATGATATAAACTTGTTAGAAATATGAAATGACAAGGCTGTCTAATGAGACTATTATTATTATAATCAATAAAGCCACTCTATAAAAATAAAAATTTTTTAGTCATATAAAATTCTCATAAAGATTTAAAAGGCAAAGATGGGTCTAGCACACAAGAAACCTGTAGTTTACTGAAGGGAAAGCAGCAAAAAAAAAAGTAAAAAAAAAAAAAAAAACTGCTGTATTGATTGCCAAAAAAAATAGAATTGATATTTTCATTTCATTTTTTAAACATGTAATTTCTCATTTTTTAAAAATATTTTATAGTTTAAAGGGTTAATTCAATAGAAGAACAACTAGATCTAAACGCCTAAAGACATCTATTTAAAAATTTAAACAAAATAAAATGTGTGCATTTCAAAATATGAGTATAAGATAAAACAATCCCTGAGTTAAATGATGAAATCCATTTATAAAACTGATGAGTTAATAAATGTAAAACTGAATTTCTATTGCCATGAAATTCATAAAATAGTATCTGAGTTAATGCAGGTCTGAAATCCAGGGAAAAATGTCTTGAGTTAAGGTGGTGATGAAAACCAAAAGAAACAACAAGTGAGTGTAACAAGAAAATATAGAAGAGAAGGGAACCTGAGGCCGGACCAACAACTGTACCTCTCCCAGTGCGGTCAGTACTTTTACTGCGCGGTGACTTGGCCGGCTCACCCCCTACAAAACTAGGCATGGAGGAGGCCACGCTGGCCGGGCGCTGTTTGCGGGATGGTTTGTTCTCCCTCATCCTGACTGGGCTGGGCATGCTTGAGGTCATGGAGGTTCTAGTCAACGTGGCACTGGTGCTGGCTGCGGCTCTGTTGTGTTGGAATCCTGCCACGATGGCTGTGGCTGAGGTGTGGGGCCCTATAAAAGACCTTCTTCCTTCGCGTATTGTGTTAAGACCTTTGGCAATGCCCAAAAATACCCCCGGGGACAGGTGGTATATTTAGGATTGTTCACAACATCAAGTTTACGTTTTTTGGGAGGGGAAGGGAAAAAAAAAAAGAGTCCAGAGAGGGACATGGAGGAAGAAGAGGAAGAAGAAGAAGAAAAATAAATTAAATATTTGACAAAAGCTATGGTAAATAAAAAGATTAAGTTGATGTATGTTCCCACCACCAGAGCCTAGTAATGTTTACCTACATATAGCTCTAACTACAGTACATACAATGTAAATAGAACAGGCTTAATCTTCTAGTGTTAATTACAGCAGACTGTTATTTACAATAGATACATACAGATGTTAGTAAAATGTGGTCTACCATTTGATTACAGCACTAAACATTGTTCATATTCTAACCCTAGTGTGTCCATTGTTTTTCCCTAAAATGGTGCATCAATCTACAGAAGATGACCAAGCAACATAAATGGAATGCAAACTGTTAAGTAGTGAATGATGGCAGCATAAACCAGCAGCTAACCCTAGAAGCAGACTAGCATCCAACCATGCACCATGCTAACCACCCACATTCATGCATGCACTTAACAACTCTAAAATAAGTGATCTCATTAAGTTTTTTGTTCAGTAATTTGTATTATTACTTTTAAACATACATCATGACTTTAACATGGTATGCTGGATACATTCCAAATAAGGTCACGACCTAGTTTTTTAACACTAAATTTAGTTTTATATGAATAGAAAAAAATTAGGACAACTTGGATCTTAATCAAGCAAATTTTGTCTGACACTTTAAACATAATCTACTTCAAAATTGTCATTTACTTGAAAATATGTAATACTTTGTAAATATTTAAATAACTGACTCGCTAAGTTATTGAAGTAAATAGTTTTGTCAAGTTCAAACAGTGATATGGATTTGTTTACTTCTAACAAAAAGTTACCAGGATGATCTGACCAATAAAACAACCAACATATTTGTATGAAGTAAAAACTGGAGCTTATTTTCATCAAACTGTTGGTGTGTGACATGTTTTAAAGGGGAAAATCATAACTACTGTGTTATGGTGTTGCTACTGTCAGAAATATTTACATTTATGTATCGTGCTAGTAGTAAAACAAGACTTACAGCCTCATGGCATTTTATCAATTAAATATTTGAACAATTGGTCCTTTGTATGGAAATGTTTGGTAGGGTGGTAAAGAGTGGGTGGGGAGACAAAGAAAAAAATTAAACTATTTTAATCTGTAAACTGCTTACGGAATAAAATTCTACATTTTTGACAGTATAGACTACTGTGCCCAGCTCTAACAAATAAATGGGCATTTTATTTATACTAATTGCCTCATAGTTGCAAGAAAAAATATATTATCATCCAAATGTATCACTTTTGTTTTAGTCATGGATATCTTCTACACTAGAGAGATACAGTATATATTCATCATTGCCAAGCAGAGATCCTGCTTTTTACTTTACATACTACTGTAGATAACTTGTATGTGTGCGGTACACTTCTAGTTTTATACAATAGTATATAGTTTCAGCTTTGTAATTGTTTTTACAATAACAATTTATATAGAACTAATTTTTTGTATAGTAAAAAAATGACACTCTGAAAAGAATGTTTTGTGGTCAAACAAAGCCTGGAGAGGTAGTTAGAGTAAAAAAAAAATGGTTATAACTTGTGAGAGGATCCTTACCCACAGTCAAGTCAGGTCTAGAGGCAGGTAACAAAAGACTGGTGGAGGAAAACTCGGGGCTGCGTTTGTGGTACAAGACACTTGTGGAGACAGAGAGATTCCTGGGAGTGCCTTCACCAAACATCCCTACACAAAGGTGGCGTGGTCATGTACAGGGAGGGCAACAATTCGTGAAACAAAAAAAGAAATGCAAAAGCATGCAAATAAATAAAATTGGAAAAATAAAAACCCACACACAAAAACAAAAAAGGGTGCATCACATCTTATACACATGCTGTTTTAAGTTTGATGCCTCTTTATGAGTTAGAGCTGCATGCCAGAATGAAGTCTTGCAGGCTTTAGAAGTGCATGTGTAGAAGATCTCAACACCAGCGTTAAGGCAGACAACACCACATCAAAAAGTAAAAAAAAAAAAAGCACAGCCACAACATTTAAAAAATTTAGTTTTAATATAGAAAACCATAGGCACCCATCAAGGTATGGGAAAGGATTGGGAAAAAAATGTTAACTAGTAACCAACTTGCTGATCATGCCAAATTAGGGGAGGTGGCAGCTGATTGCCTTCATTACATTAGAAACATGGGTGCCCAGATTTTTTAAAAATTTGCAGTTATTTTTAAAACAAATTTACCAAATAAAAAAACATTACAATAACCAATGCACAAAATGCACTTGCTCTAACATAAATTAAGCTTAAGATAACTACATTCAACACAAAGCAGACAAAATATCTGGATGTGTTTCACCCAAGACTATCTGCCAGATCCATGAGCATAAAATATAAGGAGCATTCTTTAACCAAGCCAAACATTGATTTGGTGGCAAGTTTAATGTTATGGTAAAAGTAGTTAGTAGGTTGGGATAGAGATGCTTCATGACACAGGCACTGTTGCTACATTTATTACTAGTGGAACTGGGGTTAGATTGGTGTTTAGGTTAGTGTTACATAAACTAGTGAAAAGATTAGTGATGGGTATAATAATATATTCCAATTACAAGTGTAATGAAAGTAAATAGATGGCAAGGCAACAACTGTAACGGCAAGATGCTCAAAATGTTATTCATTGATAAAAAAGACGAAAAACAAAATGCAGGCTAAGTAAAGTATAACAGCACTAGGTATTATTTTTCTTTTTAAATAGGCTAAAGGTTATGTTGGTACATTTTTTTTAGCTATGATGTAATCAATCATTTCACCTATAGTTAGTCATCTAATAAACTTCAGTAATATACCTGATCACCTCTCATCAATGTTAAAAAAATGAGGCTTAAATCAATAATTTGTAAATTTATGTGTTAATAGATGAAAAAGAAGTCCACTATCTGCCACATCTAGCCAGTTGAATACATGTCAAATTTAAAAACATCCACATCAGCTGTCTTGTTTTTAGGCATGCCATGCTGATTAAGTTTTCACAAGCTGTAGCTACACAAGTGATTAAAAAACCTCATCTTTTTCTTTGTGTCTCAGTGTGAACTGAACCTATGACATACACCACAGTGTGATCAGTTAGACAGGAGACAATGGTGGTGGGCTGTTTACCTGTTCTATGTGTAGACTAGGACAAATTGTGTGATTAAAAAGAGTGTTACCGGTCTAGACCAGTCCAGAGGTGTTGTAGGAAAGAAAGGCTTATAAAGTCTACAAAAGAATAAAGAATTCCCTTCCCCATGTGAACATAAGCATGCACATTTTTTAGCTTTAACTTTTAAATTTTAAAAAAATATTTTTTAACAAGTAGCTGATTTTAAAATCTTTAACTTTAAAAAAATAATAATAAAATATACTTGAAGCATGCTTTTAAATTTTCTTTACTTTTACTTTACAAAAATTGCAGATTTAAATGTTATTTAAATTAATTGAATAAAATGTTATGCACCAGGTACCTAAAAACCTTTCAGTTGGAAGTTGAATAAAATGTAAATTTAGCCCAGCTTTCAGATCAATACTCCCTGAAACAATGCCAAAAAGTTTCTCCACTACCGCCAAAACAATGGAACCTGCTGCATAATAAAAGGCCAGCCTTCTCCTGGGTCAAGGTTCAACCAAGGCCAAGTGCCTGCACCTCCCACTACTCACCACTTGAGATTTGGGCCCTGGCAATGGATGACACTTGCCCACTGGATCTAAGACCAGCCCTTTTTCAAGTAGGACACCCGAAGCTAGGCATGTCTTATGTTTACCCCCTTCTGTACCCACCCATTAAAAAACAGAAATTTAAAAAACTTAACAGGATTTGTCTAAGAATTGAAAATTTAAAAAACTAAGATATCCCTATTATTTTTTTTAAAACCTCAGAAAAAAAAAAGTGGTTTAAAAATGAATAAAAATAACCCACTTTGTACCATAACACACCAAAGAAATCTCAGGGGTCCTACTGAGTTAAAGACTAAAATAGGGGTTAGTAGTGCTTGAGTTAGCCACATACCGATCCGATTATAATCTACACAACAGTGCCTTCGCACCGCACTGCACGCCGAGAGGGCACGCCTCTGCGGTCGCATCGAGTCCATATCGGACCCATTAGGGGAGCGCCTCTGAAGGGCGCTATGAGAGGATGAGCGTCTAGGTCGCTCGAAGGGCTGGCAGATGTCACGAGGGGTGGCGCTACCAAAACCTAATATGTGACCCCTCCCACCTTTGCGACCACCAGCTTTCCATGCCTCATAGCGGGCAACACGCTCCTCTGCTTTTTGCAGTATAGACTCACGGCGAGCCTGAAAAAATAAAGTTCAACATACCCAATGGTCTACCTTTAAAGTTTATTTAAATATATAAGAAATTATAAATTAACCTTTAATTACAAGAACTGCCCAAGTTAAAATACTCACTCTTTCTATATCTTCCTTCATTTTTCTGCGCTCCTCTACAGCGGCTCGTCTTTCTGAGTCCCTTCGTCGCAGATCTTCAATTTTCTTTCTCCGCATTTCCAACTGCTTTTCACGGTTCTCCTGTGCTATCCTCTGTTGTTCCTTCAGCTCCTCCAACTTTTTTCTCCTCTCCTCCATCAGCCTCTCTCTGGCTTGCCTAACTCTCTCCTCCTTTTCCCTCTCTTTTGCTATTTTAACTGGATCAGCCAGCATTCCAGCTGTGGTTAAATTGTACATTTGTTTCAGAGAAAAGAAAGTTCACTTTTTCAATTGATAAAAATATGAATTATGAAAAGTGTAAGCTAGCTGTCAAGGTAGAAGATAAACTGTGCAGTATTTATTCTTCACTTTTTAATTCCAGTTAACATAAATAGGTAAAACGGATGCATATTTAAAAATGTTTATAATTTTGTAACTTCAATGCAAGAGTGTGATGAATTTATTTAGCTTAATATCAAATAATACAGTAAGTTTCATTTGTTATGATTTAAAATTTTTATCATTACTAAATAAAACTTAGAAGTTTATAAGATGCACTAAGGGAATACAATTACAGTTAGTGTCAAACCTCTTATTCAAGCAAGTGTTTGCATCTGTCTTAAAGTGATTTTTTTAATTGTTAGATAAAATAAAAGTGCTGATATATGTTATAGAATGTGAGTTAGTAAAGAAAACTTTGTCCCTCAAAATGGCTTAGAAAGCCACCACAACCTTGCTGCTTCAATGATAAAAAATTATCTCCAATTGTTTCCCTAGATGCCTGTACTTGAGTGGTGTCCATTAGGGTGGAGAGGACAGGTGTCAAGTCCTTAAGATAGGGTGGGGAGGACAGGGGTCATGTCCTTAAGATACGGTGGGGAGGACAGGGGTCATGTCCTTAAGATAGGGTGGGGAGGACAGGGGTCATGTCCTTAAGAAAGGGTGGGGAGAACAGGGGTCGTGTCCTTAAGATAGGGTGGGGAGGACAGGGGTCATGTCCTTAAGATAGGGTGGGGAGGACAGGGGTCATGTCCTTAAGAAAGGGTGGGGAGAACAGGGGTCATGTCCTTAAGATAGGGTGGGGAGGACAGGGGTCATGTCCTTAAGAAAGGGTGGGGAGGACAGGGTTCATGTCATAAAGAAAGGGTGGGGAGGACAGGTGTCAAGTCCTTAAGATAGGGTGGGGAGGACAGGGGTCATGTCCTTAAGATAGGGTGGGGAGGACAGGGGTCATGTCTTAAAGAAAGGGTGGGGAGGACAGGGGTCATGTCCTTAAGATAGGGTGGGGAGGACAGGGGTCATGTCCTTAAGATAGGGTGGGGAGGACAGGGGTCATGTCATAAAGAAAGGGTGGGGAGGACAGGGGTCATGTCCTTAAGATAGGGTGGGGAGGACAGGGGTCATGTCCTTAAGATAGGGTGGGGAGGACAGGGGTCATGTCCTTAAGATAGGGTGGGGAGGACAGGGGTCATGTCCTTAAGAAAGGGTGGGGAGGACAGGGATTGTGTCCTTAAGATATAGTGGGAGGACAGGGGTCATGTCCTTAAGATATGGGGGCAGGACAGGGGTCATGTCCTTAAGATATGGGGGCAGGACAAGGGTCATGTCCTTAAGATAGGGTGGGGAGGACAGGGGTTGTGTCCAGAGATACAGTGGAGAGGACTGGGGTCATATCCTTAAGAAAGATACAATGGGGAGGACAGGGGTTAATGTTTCTAGAAGATCAGATGACAGGAGTCAAAAATCTTCAGGAAAGGGTGGATATGGGGGTCATCCATTAGGAGATGGGGTCTATGGCGGTCAAATCCACCAGGGGAAAGGACTGGGCTTAACCAGGGGCAACAAGAAAACCTATCTAAATAGATGAGGTGCTGTGTCAATTTGCTATAGCTATATAAAATAAAACACAGACAATGACAGCCCTTTTGAATTAACCCATGCACACGACCAGGTGTGACATGTTGTAGCTGAGGGCCCTGCTGGACATGAGTGGGTTGATAGATGAGGGATACACAAGCTGTACATAGTGGGGTGGCTCAGGGTGCTGCATTGATTTTACATACAGTACAATGCATAGAAATCAATGGAATGAGTCAGAAATAAGCCTACACATGAGCAAACAGCTGGGTCATTTAACCAGGTGGAAAAACATTTGAAATTCAGAACATAATTTTCCAGCTACTTGAAAGTGGGTCGAGTAATATTATTGAAATTTTTAACAACAAAAAATTGCCTGTTCTCTACTGTATTCTACAGCTGACCAAGTTATGAATTATTTTTATGTATGTCTATATTTATAGTTTATAAAAAGAAGGGTTTAAAAAAAAAACATACGTTTTATAATTAACAAAGAAACAATCCATTTAATATAACACTTAAATACAGCATTTCAAAAAAGTCTCACTTTTGAAATATCAGTGGCTATGAATTTTAAAAATATCCAATATGATTATTCCCATTTTAAAAATATAACAACACATGTAAGCTGTACCTCAGCGATCAAACATTTGCAATGGAGCCAGGGGACTCAAAAATAGCTAGTAAAGTCAAAATAACAAGACACATTATGAAAGCCAGGCTTGACGTTAGCAAAAAGCATCAGGAGAACAGCCAAGTCATGCCATACATGACATACTGAGCCAACAAATGGGACACTATTTTCAAAGCAAACGATTTCCTATATTTAAAATTAAGAAAAAAAATATTCTTTATTTAGCAACAGCTTACCAAAGCAGAAAAATATATTAAAAAAAAAAAAAAGCACACAAATGCAGCCACACTACTTGAGCACATTTCATTTATTTCCTTATAAACACCAGAGTCTTGAAGCTTTCTTAAAATAGTTTTGTAATTATAACTTCGGTAAATGACAAAATAAAAAATATATCCATTCCCATCAAATATCACTAAAACTGACCTTAGTATTCAGATTAATAAAATTATTTGGCGTTGGCAAAAAAAAAGCTTTTAGTAACAAATCAAAACACGGCAAAACAAGTTATCCTAAAATGGTTTAGTGTTTGGTTGAACAAAAATAAACCTGGAAAACCTGAAATGTTTTAGTGTTTGGTAAAAACAAAAAAATCTGAAGGGGGGTGGGTTATGGAGTAACAGAAGTCCAGGCACCATGCAGCAGGCGGTGAGAGAACAAAATGTTTTCATGAGACCCCCCTACCTCTGGCCTGGAAGGCAACTTTATACCCTGTCTCACCATCAGTGGTCTCACCCTTAGCACTGCCCCCACTGACGCTGCCGTCCCAGGAGGTCTTCATGTCCACCACACTCAGGTCTTGCGTCTGTGGCGTGGAGGGCGCGGACGAGCGTTTGGGTGCCGTCCTTCTAGGGGTAGACTCAGCACTGCTGTCAAAAGATATGGTCCTGTTGCCATCACCCCCTCCATCATCACCTGCAGTGTGTAAGAAATCAGCGTGTAGACTGGTACACCACAATGAACTTTATATATTAATTTTAAGACAATATGATTATTTGAACTTAATGAAAAAGACACAAAAATAAAAATGTGTAGATAAAAACGTTGTAAAAACTTTGACAAACCTACAAATAGCTTGACCAATACCTTTGTTACCAGTATTTAAATTAGAGAAAAATAAAAATAAATGTAGAAGATATTCACCTTTCAGATGTCGGGGTGATGCTTCCGATGATGAAGATGGAGCACCATCACCATCCCCATCCATTTTAACCCGTTTGGACAATGAGCTAGCTAGAGGTGTGTCGGATACCTTTGAGTTCTTGGAGGATTCAGAGCTGGCATGTTTACCTGTGCTTGTGTCATTGTCTGAGACTGGAAAAAAGGAAAGGCAAACGGGTCATTTTTAGCACAGTTGAAGAACAAAGAATGTTATATGTGAAATATTCATAGATGCACTGTCTACCAGATGTATATTAGTTTCAGTACTTGTTATATTCCATCCATTTATACAGCAGTGGTTTACCTTATTATGCTCCCAGTTATAAAAAACTATAGAAATACTCAGCAACTAGAATATGTGACATGGGATAGGAATAGAGGTGGGGCGGGGTAGAGAACACAGAGGTAAAATAAAGACTCCAGGTTTTTAACTTTAAAAGCATGCTCAGCTTTAATGGGTACTGGCCTAATTTTTTTAATTAGGGGCTGCTAGAGATTGTGAAGGTGATGTTCCTGAGATAACCAGGGCAACTCTTCTGCACCTGCCCTATGCACTTGTGCATGTACAAAAAAAAATTCTTTTTAAAAAAAAATGTTGACCTTTTAGGCTTGATCATGTTTTCAATTATTTCAAGCATTCATTGAAAACGCCATAAAGTGTAACAGCCCATCTGGTTGTAAGAAACCATTTGGCTAGTTTCACAAGGAATGTATTAAAGCAAAGATAAGAAGCGCTAAGCCAGTGGGTGGTGCTACTACACAAACTATTAGAGCTATATCTACACACTGTACTGTACATATGATACTCGGCTACATTCTTGGCCTATACATGGGAGGTAAGCCTCCGGTAACATGACTAAATAATAAACAACTCTCTTATATGGTGTCCTCCTAGATGACACACGCTGTAATAAGACTATATTAACATGATACAAACGTGTACAATGCTCATGTTTATCCCTCGTTGTCATTCTAATGCAAGGAGGTCAAAGTTCACATTTTTATGCACACGTGACATAATGTATTTTAGTTGGGGGGGGGGGAGTATTTTTTTAACACTTCTTTTAATTTTATTGAAATAAAGAATGTGAGAACAGATTCTGATACAAATTATTGTAAAGAGATTAACCATCCACTGTATCATAAAGACACCACACCGAGTAAATACGAACAGAAACATGAGTAGCGGCATGAAGTAAAACACGTGACCAGCACAATGCCGGTCTCTCCACCTCCTCCCCCGCCCTCCCACCACAACAAGCCACCCCTAAAGGTTACTAGACGGCCGAATCATGACAAAGCCTCGGATGACTCAAAGTAACGTTGCCTATCCCGTCGCCCTCACACTCGCGACACACACACACATTAACACATCTTATGACCAAAGAAACAAGAAAATGAGGGGAGGGACCAATATTTTGCTTTTTAAGGAGCAATCGTGCCTTGTGAGTGGATGCGATAAAATTAGTTAAACTTCAATTTATAGGGCACTAAAGTTTAGTGGCAGTTATCAATGTTTAAAAAAAAATTCAATTTCATCAACCACTAAACTACGCGTTAGGTATGCGCCGTATAAAGACTCTAGAGTAGGACTCTATTAAACAACCGGCGAGACGGAGGGCGTCTGTGTGTGCAGCCACTCAAGATCAAGGTGTTTTTTTAACACAGCTGTAGTCACAGCCAAGGGGAGAAACTGCCCACACTGCAAACATGCGCTATAGTGGAACTTGACTGACTCGTCGCGGCATTCAAACATCACCTGATGTCTGGTCCCAGTACTCAAACATCACCTGATGTCTGGTCCTAGTAAACATCACATGATGTCTGGTCCCAGTACTCAAACATCACATGATGTCTGGTCCTAGTAAACATCACATGATGTCTGGTCCCAGTACTCAAACATCACCTGATGTCTGGTCCCAGTACTCAAACATCACATGATGTCTGGTCCCAGTACTCAAACATCACATGATGTCTGGTCCCAGCACTCAAACATCACCTGATGTCTGGTCCTAGTAAACATCACATGATGTCTGGTCCCAGTACTCAAACATCACCTGATGTCTGGTCCTAGTAAACATCACATGATGTCTGGTCCCAGTACTCAAATATCACATGATGTCTGGTCCCAGTACTCGAACATCACATGATGTCTGGTCCCAGTACTCAAACATCACCTGATGTCTGGTCCTAGTAAACATCACATGATGTCTGGTCCCAGTACTCAAACATCACATGTCTGGTCCCAGTACTCAAACATCACATGATGTCTGGTCCCAGTAAACACCACCTGATGTCTGGTCCCAGTACTCAAACATCACCTGATGTCTGGTCCTAGTAAACATCACATGATGTCTGGTCCCAGTACTCAAACATCACATGATGTCTGGTCCTAGTAAACATCACATGATGTCTGGTCCCAGTACTCAAACATCACCTGATGTCTGGTCCCAGTACTCAAACATCACATGATGTCTGGTCCCAGTACTCAAACATCACATGATGTCTGGTCCCAGTACTCAAACATCACCTGATGTCTGGTCCTAGTAAACATCACATGATGTCTGGTCCCAGTACTCAAACATCACCTGATGTCTGGTCCTAGTAAACATCACATGATGTCTGGTCCCAGTACTCAAATATCACATGATGTCTGGTCCCAGTACTCGAACATCACATGATGTCTGGTCCCAGTACTCAAACATCACCTGATGTCTGGTCCTAGTAAACATCACATGATGTCTGGTCCCAGTACTCAAACATCACATGATGTCTGGTCCCAGTACTCAAACATCACATGATGTCTGGTCCCAGTAAACATCACCTGATGTCTGGTCCCAGTACTCAAATATCACCTGATGTCTGGTCCTAGTAAACATCACATGATGTCTGGTCCCAGTAAACATCACCTGATGTCTGGTCCCAGTAAACATCACCTGATGTCTGGTCCCAGTACTCAAACATCACCCGATGTCTGGTCCCAGTACTCAAACATCACATGATGTCTGGTCCCAGTAAACATCACCTGATGTCTGGTCCCAGTACTCAAACATCACCTGATGTCTGGTCCCAGTACTCAAACATCACCTGGTGTCTGGTCCCAGTAAACATCACCTGATGTCTGGTCCCAGTACTCAAACATCACATGATGTCTGGTCCCAGTACTCAAACATCACCTGATGTCTGGTCCCAGTACTCAAACATCACATGATGTCTGGTCCCAGTACTCAAACATCACCTGGTGTCTGGTCCCAGTAAACATCACCTGGTGTCTGGTCCCAGTAAAGATCACCTGGTGTCTGGTCCCAGTAAACATCACATGATGTCTGGTCCCAGTACTCAAACATCACTTGATGTCTGGTCCCAGTAAACATCACCTGATGTCTGGTCCCAGTAAACATCACTTGATGTCTGGTCCCAGTAAACATTCCCTGATGTCTGGTCCCAGTACTCAAACATCACCTGATGTCTGGTCCCAGTACTCAAACATCACATGATGTCTGGTCCCAGTACTCAAACATCACCTGATGTCTGGTCCCAGTACTCAAACATCACTTGATGTCTGGTCCCAGTACTCAAACATCACCTGATGTCTGGTCCCAGTACTGAAACATCACCTGATGTCTGGTCCCAGTAAACATCACCTGATGTCTGGTCTCAGTACTCAAACATCACCTGATGTCTGGTCCCAGTACTCAAACATCACCTGATGTCTGGTCCCAGTACTCAAACATCACATGATGTCTGGTCCCAGTAAACATCACCCGATGTCTGGTCCCAGTAAACATCACCTGATGTCTGGTCCGAGTAAACATCACATGATGTCTGGTCTCAGTACTCAAACATCACTTGATGTCTGGTCCCAGTACTCAAACATCACCTGATGTCTGGTCCCAGTAAACATCACCTGATGTCTGGTCTCACTACACATCACCTGATGTCTTGTCCCAGTACTCAAACATCACCTGATGTCTGGTCCCAGTACTCAAACATCACCTGATGTCTGGTCCCAGTAAACATCACCTGATGTCTGGTCCCAGTAAACATCACATGATGTCTGGTCTCAGTACTCAAACATCACTTGATGTCTGGTCCCAGTACTCAAACATCACCTGATGTCTGGTCCCAGTACTGAAACATCACCTGATGTCTGGTCTCAGTACTCAAACATCACCTGATGTCTGGTCCCAGTACTCAAACATCACCTGATGTCTGGTCCCAGTACTCAAACATCGCTTGATGCTAGTGTCTAGTTCTGTAGGTGATTGTCTAGTCCAGGGGTCTCCAAACTACGGCCCGCGGGCCAGATGCGGCCCGCGGGGTCCTCTCATCCGGCCCGCGGCGATCTTTTTGTCCACGGAATAAATGTTTGTTAGAGGTGGCCGAGAGACTATGACCAGAAAATTCAAAATAATTTGAAAATGTAGCTTTGAGTGCAAATACCATTGCCCGCCGTGTTACAGACATAGGTGAAAACAGCGTGACACAAATAGTGAAAAATGCAAGCAAGTTTCTCAATTTTTTAATTGTAATGGATCAGTCGCTGGACAGCTGTTCCACCTCTCAAATGCTTATGTTGATTAGAGGTGTGGATGAAGACATGAACAGAACACAAGAGCTGGCTTCCCTGCATGGAATGTATGGCACTGTTACCGGAAAGAATATAGATAGTTCAGAGACAGTTCAAAGATGAACTGCAGCTGGAGGTCATTAGAGACACATTCAAAGAAGGGCGGGTGGGTTTTTAAAAGTTTTTGCAAAAGGAGGATTTTCCTAATATTAAAACTTTTGCATCAAAGTACCTTTCAATTTTTTGAACAAGATACCTGTGTGAACAAACACTTTCAAGAATGAAATACGTGAAGAATAATTTGAGAGCAAACTTGGACCTCGAGTGTGTTGTTGGCCACCGACAGTGTTTCATTCAGACTTTTTGTTCTCCGGGGGGGGGGGGGCAATTGAAATTGGTATATATTTATATATAAATTATATTTCGTTAAGGGGGGATGGGGGGGTGGGAAGGTACACGTTTTTCGGGGGGGGGCGCTTGAAGAAACTCTGGCCCCCGAACTGATATTTGATAGTTAATTCGGCCCTTGGGCTGAAAAGTTTGGAGACCCCTGGTCTAGTCCACTAGCTTGCGATGACGACGGATGAAGATAAACCAAAAAGACAAAGACCAAAACTAACAGTACTGATTTTAAAACGATGAAGTCAGCCTTTTTAATCTCCATTGATTAGGTGGCCGATATCGATAAAATGTATCGATTAACAGAGGCACACACACACACAAGAAGAAATCTAACGCTTGGAAGTTTTGATGAGCACGTGTTATGTCAATGGTAAATAACCAGGTTAACGCCAGTTGTTTTTTTAGATCCTAGAATAGAACACACTGCTTGCATAGTTGCAGAGAGTGCGGTGTGATTGGGAGTTGATGCGGCTAATAAGGAGGTCAGTATATTAAATCATTTCTCATCGTTACGTTCTTTATATGGGCTCGAGTCAAAAGGACGTCATTGAGCACCGTACCTGATGCAAGTAAGAAACTGGGCACAGAACTGACCACACTATCCCCCCATATGCCGGGGGGTCACGGAAACAGGTGTACTCTACCTCGGCTGTCATACTGACCGCCAAGTCCGAAGGTGTTTTCTTAAGTTCTTTATATCACCCATTTGGATGTATTTTAGTGTGACATACACAGTTAGACTGTAGCATGGTGACAAAAAGTGGTTACTTAAGATGGTAACACGGCCAAATAGAGTTGGAAGATTAAGGTGGAGTGTGCACACGCTCACTTATTAGAACGCACCAACCCCGGACTAAAAATGTGAGAACAAGTGGTAACGAAATCTAACAGGACCAACACCACACTGATACGGTAGGGCAAAAACATATTGACACACCACCAAATCGACGATGAATAAATCCCGTGGATTAAGTTGTCCTTCTACATAGGTAAGACAGCCCACGGGTAAATGCAATATATTGGACAGCATAACGACCTTATTAAAAAAAAAACAACAGGTGCCCTACATTAGAATAAAACTTCAGATCTACGGTAACTTATTACAGATCTATCCCCGGGGCACACTAGACGGACCCACACAGATGACATCGCTGCATCGATGCACAGTACTATGAACCACGTGACTGTTCAAACTAAAAATAACTTTCTATCATTTAGCACAGTTGTAGTGACTGTAAGTGCTGTAACAATTTGAATGTTCTAGAGGAGTCAATGAGTACGGAGTGTAATTTGGTGTGAACTGTTCAGCAGAGTTATTTGAAGAGATTAGTATTCTTGTAAGAGGTCTGCGTCTAGTCTGATTAAAAAATTACATTGAGTCTGTTGAAAATTCTTTTAAAAAATTAAACACAAACTACTGTATAACCTGTTTTTATTTTGCTGGTATATTTTGCTTTAAATAATTAAATATGCCAGGGCATCGCCGACAGTTTTTACTGCAGCTTATATACATGTATCTCAGTATTACAAACTACACAAAATGAGAAGGTCTACAAAAAAATAAATAAACAACAACTAAAATGTAAAGAGATGCAACCATAACCCGAAATTTTTATTAAGCTGTATCTCTAGTGCAAGTCCTGACATAACTTACGTAAGCGGATAGCTAAACTTTTTTTTTTTTTAAAGATTCATTTTTTAAACATCACCAAGCTTGTTAAAAAGAGTAATTTACCGCTATCCCCCGGCAAGGAGAGAAATAACTCTGACCTTTAAAAAAAAAATCAAATGATGTGAACTGTGAACCATTAACATTAGATACAAGAAAATGCTGCTTCATCAACTTCATGTCACGACCCGAGAAGCAACTATGAGAATTTATTTAGGGAGAA
Organism: Physella acuta; assembly: GCF_028476545.2. Lineage (NCBI taxonomy): Eukaryota > Metazoa > Mollusca > Gastropoda > Physidae > Physella > Physella acuta. The sequence goes on from NW_026732940.1 coordinate 211,705, forward strand.
AGGGGAATCAAGGCAAAGATGTATAGGAGGAAATAAAGCAAAAGGCAGGTAAAAGAAAAAAAAACTTGGAGACTGTAACTGAGAGAAATGAAAGCTAAAATCAATAGCTAAGCCGAGTCAAGCTAAAGAACCAAGGCGACTCAGTGTGGTGTGTACAGATCACCTGAGTGGGCAAAAATCGAAAGGAACCCAGAAACTATTGGCCAGTTACTGGGGTAGCCGGCGTAGGGAGTCCAGAGCACTGCTAGTATTGGCAAGTTACTGGGGTAGCCGGTGTAGGGAGTCCAGAGTCCTTCTAGTATAGACAAGTTACTTGGGTAGCTGTTGAGCTATGGAGCCCAGCTAGTATTGACAAGTTACCGGGATAGTTGATGTGGTGGCAAGTCCAGCTAGTAATGGCAAGTTCCTGGGATAGTTGATGTGCTATGGAACACTGCTAGTATAGACAAGTTACTGGGGTAGCTGATGTAGGGAGTCCAGAGCACTGCTAGTATTGGCAAGTTACTGGGGTAGCTGATGAGCTATGGAGCCCAGCTAGTATTGGCAAGTTACCGGGATAGTTGATGTGCTATGGAGCACTGCTAGTATTGACAAGTTACTGGGGTGGCCAGCTAGTATTGGCAAGTTACTGGGTTAGATAAACTAAGCAAAGAAACCTTAGAAATAAACGAGATCTACTGAAGCAATAGACATGAACAATGTCAACTTAAGTGTCAATAGGCGGCCACGAAAGACCAAAAACTATCGATAATCAATGCAACATTTCGCCCCTCCCAACCTTAAAAACAAACCGCCAGGACTTGAGACAAGAAATCTTACGCCACGGTCTAAAAGGTACGCTGTTGTTGTGATCTAACCGGCTTGACGCATTTGTGTAGTTGTACACAGGAAAGTACACACTGTGGAATGGGGGGAGGGGGGTTAAAGGTCAGAATGAAGAGACAGATTTGGCACAAACAAGAGTTGGATACACAATCAGAACTGACCTTACCAGAGCACTGAATGTAGTAGACCGTGGTTTACAGCACATATACAAAGACGTACTACCTTAGCATAGTGATGTGTGAACGTTAACATAAAGGTCATAACTGACCTTATAAGACCACTATCATTAATCCGATGTACAGTGTACACATCAATATATCCGAGTGATGAGCGAACATGTATACAAAGTTACAAGTCACAACTGACCTTACAAGACCATCATGTATTAACCCGATGTACATTGTACACATCAATATATCCGAGTGATGTGCGACCGTTAGCCCAAAGTTGGAGCACGACTAGCGGACAGAACATTTACCTAGGAAATGGATTATGTTAATCTTACACTGAATATGTAAGCCTAGCAGCGTGGGGATGTGTCATGCACGACAGCTGTGTGAAAAACGTAGCTCCATATAGTTGCAAGTCGAAACACGGCTTCTTTTTATATTATTTCAATTACTAACTAGGCCTATACTATAGGTAGCCTCGCTTATATTGGTAGTATACGAGTTGGAAGCTTAAACGTAGGTTTACATTGTTTGAAGTCAAAACATAGATTGTAATTACTGGTATTGTATATTTAGTAGTATAGACACAATTATTTTTTTAAGTAGGAAAAAAAGCCTACATTTCATGTTATAGTGGAGTTATCACACATATCTTGTCGAGACACCGTTTAACGTAGTTCATCTACACCAATCTCTGTAGCATTATTCACTTTCACACGCCATGTAATACATAGAATCCATTTTTGGAAATAAATCAGGTAATTATCCCACATAAAGAAAAAAAACAGTGCCAGCAACTGTACAACTGAGTGACAACTTCCTCCAGTAAACCGTCGGGCTATTGGATGTTGTCACGTACCACAGCCAGCTTAGGCATCTATCTAGTTTATTATCTGTCACCCACCCCAATGTTGGTTTCTATTTTCAGATGTGCAAATACTTGTCCTATTTTTGTTTTCTACGCTATAAGCTTTGTAGATTTGTCACATCAACGATAACAGGCGACCCATTTCTAGAGTTATCGATGTATACGACACACGGAAATACAACATAACAGTAACTGAGAAGGAAAATATGGGTTCACATCATCATAGGTCCTTGAAATGTGTAAAGAACAGTCACTTATCGAATACAGGCCTTGACGTGCAGAACTCTATTGGTAACATAAAGAACCTTGTGTTTACAGATGCTGATATAGAATCTAGATTAAACATATTAAGAAAAAAACCCAGCGAAATTTTAAAATGTACAAATCGCCAACCTATAACTGATTTAATAAAGGAACAGCGTTAGTTAAAAAGTTTTATCTGGATAGTGTGTGTATAGTCCGGTGAAAAAAAAAATACTGTACCTCCACCGTACACCAGCCAACTTGACTTACTCAGCGAAATTCAAACTCCCCCCGCGTGATGTGTGTCACCGCCACGACATCAGAAAACAAACCCAAATCGTGGGTTAGGATTAGGTTCCCACTTACCTAACCTTACCGCGGTTCACCTAAACAATAAACCAAACGTCCAAGTGAAGAGCACGCGAGTGGTATGTCGGTGATGCGCTGACCTACATTATCTCTATCACAGTATCGATTTTATTAACCTCTAGTGCAGTGTCTGAAAAATTAATACCTGAACAGCCGTGCTTTAAATAGTTGCTATTGATCGTGCCGCTAAAATAAGAACAATCCTTTCAGTAAGTTATAAACCATCACCATTGAAGCGAAGGTGATCCCATAGAGTACAAGTGAAAGAATGCTCATTGAGAAGGTATAAACTGCGAGCGCTTGGCACGAGGGCTAGGCACGTGCTAGCATGTGAGAGCATGCCAGGTCAAGGCGGCTCTGCCGTGAAATCGTCCTGTGACTAAGCGGGATTCCGCTCTGTTCCAATAGTGCGCATGTAGGTGAGCAGTAGAATCTCATTGATTTCATTCGTTTAAAGAAATGTCTATAATCCCGATACACCACAAATACAGTAGTGCAAACTTTAAGTAAGCGACTAGACTAAGCTTCAGGGAAACAGTCAAATACCGCAAATAAATGCTAGAATCAAGGTTGGCATGTTCTTACTGTTGATATAGATGCGTATATTACGGTATACCTTGTTCTTGTAAGCCCCCAGCTGAACCAAAACATTGTGTGAAGATCCTGCGCTAAACCATCCAGCCAACAACATCAGCAATGAAAAAATAACTCGCATTACATTTCTACGCCGTGTTTCATCGATTACTTTGTGTATCCAGGTCAGGAAATGTTTTTTCACTTTGCTGTTCTCTCGGGAGCAGATACTGCCGTCAGACACGCACGCTCAAGACAAGAACCAATGGTCTTAAGTCTAGCTCTCTCATCATTTACTTTATAACAAGTTCCCAAAGTTAACTGGCTCGAAAAACTTTACAATAGAACATTTTACACCACGAACAACGAGGCTCCGAAGTTACTCGCATAACTAAACATCTAACTTACAATCTCAATAAAACACTTTTCACCTTAACGTAACAGTTAACTTTCCACTGCAGCTGGACAGTTCCCGTAACATTCCGTCAAAACACGACCGTTCCCGTAACTTTCCGCCAAGACACGACCATTCCCGTAACTTTCCGCCAAGACACGATAGTTCACGTAACTTTCCGCCAAGACACGATAGTTCCCCTAACTTTCCGCAAGGACACGACCTTTCCCGTAACTGTTTGCCAAGACACGATAGTTCCCGTAACTTTCCGCCAAGACACGATAGTTCCCGTAACTTTCCGCCAAGACACGATAGTTCCCGTAATTTTCCGCCACGACACGACATTTCCCGTAACTTTCCGCCAAGACACGATAGTTCCCGTAACTCCGCCAAGACACGAGTTACCTTGCGCCACTCAAGAAGTACGTCAAGATAAGGACATACGCAACATCAACAGGCCTAACATACCAGATTACAGCCAGCTACACGCACACATACACACACCAAAAAACCTGCACTCATTTGTAACTGTTCGGTGATCGAACGCAACTTTCACTTCCTTACCTCAGATTTCACTGGCATTTGTTCACTATGTAATAGCCCCACCCCTAGCTGCGTGAATGTGGATATAATTGCAGCCACAACAAAAGGCCCTATTCAACCAATGCGAAACATATCAATCATCTAGAGGCTTGCTGTGTAACACAGGAAGGAACTTTATTTTCCCAATAATTTGTTACTGGATTTTTTTCAAGTGGGAGAAAACAAGAAGTTGAATACAACGACTTTGTGTAAAAACAAGTATGAGTGCAATGGCAGTCTATGGGTGCAATGGCAGTCGGGCAGTTATAAGTGCCCAAAAGATAGATTACTTGGTAAAAAGACATAAGTGTGCATATTAGTTGCACCTAAGAATAATAATAAAAAAAGGAAGGGGGGGGGAGCTTGTTCAATAATAATATTTCAAATTGAATTAGTTATTTCTTCTATTGAAATACTTATTACTTATCAGACTATAATATTGAGTCTTGATGATAATCTTGAAGCGTAAACAACAAATCAGATTAAGTGACCTCCTCCCACCCCCTATAACTAACAACGACAGATAAATATGAAAAGATAGTATAAAAGAACCATCTGCACGTACAATGTTTTTTTTTAATAAACGACTTAAATCACGTGAACATTAAAGTGTTGATTTAGCAATGTCAGATACGTTTTGTGCTAGTCAATATTTTATTTGTCTAAGATAAGTGATACACAATTCAACATACATTAAAAAAAAAAAACACGTCATCAAACAAAATAGCCAATACAGCAAAAAAGAACACCACCATTTTAGCAAAAAGAACTCCCGTTGTTTGGTTAGTAATAAAACAGTTACAGGTAAACAAACTATTTTTATAAGTGCATAGAAGAAAAAAAAACTCCGCCAAGATACCATGGATGGACGGTTTTCTAAACATTTGAGTCATGAATAACTAGAGTGACGCCTCATTCACGGGCACGAGTTTCAATCGAAGGATGATAACCGTCTTACTGCGGTCTATGCTCTAGGGGGGAACAAGGTTCAATAGAAAACCTCTCGTCAAATGATGATCCACCATTTCATGTATTCAGCGTTTTAACGCCCATCGGATCGAGTGGTTCTAATTAATGTGTGCAATTATTCATCGACGTTTATTTACCTTCATTACAATCTGTCTGGTGAAGGAAATGAATATGCTTATTTTCGTTAAGTTAAATGAACTACATATGCATCCTTGGGCAATGGTTGTATTGAAGTGGTATAAAAAAGCACGACCGGAAATATAAATAAAAAATAAAGCTTCCCACTAAAAGTGCGAGAATCACCTGAACAAAAAAATAATCTTTTCAAGTTTTAAATTGACCCAAGATCAAAAGACGCATTCCTCCCTCGTCCATTCCCCCCCCCCCCTTCTCTATTTCGCCAAATGATCTTCTACGCGAGACTACAAAGTGAGAAGGCCCTGGACCAAATCTACCTGATAAATTGAGAAGCAAACAATCAGAGTTCACCTGGGCCAGGTAACAGAAATTCCCGTGTCTCCAGATGGTGAGCAGCTTCCACAAGTGTAAAAAAAAAAAAGGTTGGCTCGTGCTAAAAATAGAACCTGACTCAATATCAATCCACGCTGAGACGGGAGTAGATCCGACAGGGCGTTGCTTGTGTTAATATTGTATACAGGGGCTTGGGGCCAACATTGGCCGCGGCGAAGTTCTACTGTAATTACAAACTGATCTACAAAGTTGCGGGCTCCAATGTGCATAACTCCTGGTGCATAACTAACGACAACTGAGGGATGTTTAGTGAACTATTAACGCTGCATTGAAGCAGAGATAGACGCACATTTCCACAGACTAAACAACAAACACACAGACGTATTACCCGTCCGCCCGGCACGATCGATTAGCTAATATTTACACACGTTGATTCGGTTACTTTATTCATACGGCAGACACCAGCTTACGGCGATTGATAACACTGGATAACGTCTAGCTGCGATACCAACACGACCCGGAGACAACATCCCACAGGAAACAACGGCTGTATGTATGTCACGTGTGTGCCGCTTTGATAGTCCGGAACAAGCATCCGTCGACTGTGTTTTCTCCCCCATTCACAAAAGGTGCACACGGTAACAAGCTTGTTAAAACACAACCACAAAGAAACTCAACTGATTCAGGTGTTAAATTTCACTTCTGTAAGAAAGCCATTGTATTCCTCCTCACGAACAGTAGTGGACTTGTTCAGAGGCGTCGCTAAGGTCAGGTGGGGATGAGACGCGTTATAAATGAGCTAAGACACATTTTAAATAAGGGGAGCCAACTTCGAGACGAATGTGTATCTGCCCCTGGAGACGACGGAGTGAACCCATGTGGAAAGAGTGCACAAAATGCAACACATTATACAGTACATCAACGACTAAAGACCCAAATACCAACAGTGAACATCAGCCGGTTAGCCATGCTCTAGATGCCCGTGTTGTTGTTTGTTAACTTGCAGAATGCGCTCCTAACCAGCTGGATCCTTTAGCCTGCCGCAGGTATTTTATAACCTGGTGGACGGCTATTATTGCGTGAAATGTCAGTGAAACGTATACCTCGCTAGGACAGCTAGACTAGAACACCGCTGGGTGTACTAAGAGATACGTGGTATTTATTTATATACACAGCATTCTTGTCATATCCACATACTATCTACTGGCACAATAAAATTTTTCTAAAGACCTTGTATTCTAAGAAGAGATAAGTGAACATTAGTAAATTTGCTGCAGACTTTCAATGTGCCATGATATAATTCGTCTTGTAAAACTGAAACTATTTACCTGCTGGTATATCCTCACACATTGGTTGGTGGTGGGGGGTGGTGTAAAAAGTAATAACATAAGGAACTCCATATCAAGTTAAGAATTTCACCACAACACTAAAATTAGGTTAAAAAAGATTAGTACCAGATTGGGGAAATAATACACCAGAAAACAAGGAAATAAAGATAAGATTCTCACAGAGATGCAATAAGAGTAGGGCACTATGAAACAGAATCATGATACAATGCTGAATTATTCTGACTAAATAAAGTGTTGTGACTTGTGTCCTTTAGCCAACAGCTTACACCCAATACAACTAAAACAGTAGCACGTTGTATAAAACACAACAAATACATATCAGATCACAGCAGAAGGAGACTGAAAATATAAATAACTTCCTCAAGTAATAGAATAGGTTGAGAACAACTGTTACCTCTCTGGTGTACAACTTCACATTTCTACTTCGCTTTAAACTTTAGGCTAACTTTGGTTCACTATGAGCTAAAACCTATAATCCTAACCCCAGATTGAGCTAGCACAATGTCCTATTACAAGCACACCCTTACATTCCCAGACAGCAAGGACTAGGAAGGTGTAATTAAAGCTGAGCGCTGAAATACCATTCAATTATTCTTTGACGGCTGAGCCAGGGCTAATTGAACACAGTTCTAAAAATAATGAGCCAATGGCTAACAATAATAGCCAAGTTTTTAGTAATATCTGTAGGTGATGGTTGTTTATCTAATCTGGTATATATGTTCATATCAAACAATATTTGTAGTTTTAAAAAATGATCATTAAAATAATGAGAGGACAGTCTACTTAAAAGAAACTCTTTGCTCAAAAACTACCTGACATTACTTACAAAGAACCCCAGTAATTTATCAGGCAATTATAAGTGGACAAAAGAATACAATTGTTTTCATGATTGATACCAAAGTAGTGGTGGAGGAAAACCGAGCTCAACATATGAAGAAATAAATTTTAAATTAGTAAGGGCTGTGAAAAATAAAAAGAATTTTTTCACGCGGTTCCTTTGAGAATAGTTAAGAATCAGTTAAAGACATGACGTGGTTAAGGCAAATGCAATACAGTACACACAGCAATGCAAGTCAGGTGTGCTAGTTCACTCTGCATAAATAACTAATTAAGACACTTCAAAGTTAAAAAACAAAAGTATACTTCACAAACCAGTTAATGTTGTTGTGATGATTAGCTTATTTCCCTTTGAAATATCGTAAATCAACTTCTACCTTAAACATCATAAGAGTTACCAAAAAGGAAAGTTTTTGAATCAAATATTATCACAGTGCACACCTGTAATCACTTCAATTTCTTCTTTATCTTAAAAATTGTTTGAAGTATTCTTCATAACTCAATGGTATGTTTTCATTTTGTTTCTTCAAATAGCTTCCATTTTATATCATAGTGCCTACTAACCAGATCTTTTTTTCTGTCTATAATACCCTTTACACTTACACTCACATAATGTAACAGTTTGTAATAAACTTTACATCATCCACATGAGACACTTAAAGTGCACAATTTTGGGTAAAACCTAAATTATCAATGTAGTAATCTTATCAGGTGCTTTAAGGATAAAAGAAATATGGCAATGCATAAAAAAAGTATCACCCAGGTGCAGAGATGCTAGATACTATAGCTGTTCTTAGGAGAACATTTTGCAACATATTGTTTGACCATTTTTAAGTTAATAGTATAGTAATGAGCAATGTCTATGTATAATCATAACAAGATGGATTGTTGAACAGGGGCAGCCATATTTAGATAAGAAAAAAATTGATCAATGATGCAAAGGAAGGATAAATAAATTATAATTTGAGTTAGAGGTGTGCTATGGGGTTGATGTCCCTTATAAGTTATGCAACTATTACAATTAACAAAAAAGTACAAGTGAAAATGTACCGAATTACTTAGTATTCTTAATACCTAAGAACCTTTTGTGTTATGATTGTGTATTTAGCTGCAACCACTAACTCAAAGAAAACCTAATCCTAACTGAGATATTTTGAGTAATAACTAACCATGGCTATGCAAATATTTGAGTTTAACTAAAACTAAAATAAAATAAATTACATTTATTTGATAAGCTACTTATTTTGCATGCCACAGAACATGCTTGCTTTGATCGTGCTTAAATAGTAGCTTTTTTTGTATTTATTTAAATAAATAAGTTAACTACAACTATTCTATAAAGCCCTAAAGGGACTCTAAGTCTAGTAGTTAGCTCTAACTAATTAAACAAATGTTCAGGCAGCGTTAAAGCTATATTTTGGAAGTATAATTATTAATTAGTATTACTCACATAACCTTATAACACTAACTAAAAGCAAGAACTGGAAGAAAGAAAGTTCAATGCTTAACATGATCATACTCTCGTCCCACTAGAGTTTTTTATAAGAACTTTATTTTACTTTGTGGACTTAATTAGACAGTGTTTCACAGTCTAAATGTTGTAGACCAGACTATCAACTATTAATTATCGGGCGCAATATGCTGATGATATTCAAACGTAAAAATCTTCAAATGTCTTGAGATCATAAAAGTGCAGTTAACAACATGGAAAATAAAAATAAATTTTATGTTTTAAATTAAGGCCTAACGATAACTAAACAACAGGCCTAGTACTACTAGTAGATGCCCTCATTGATTTTAAGCCAATTAAATTACGAAGTGACTACTCAGAAGAAGATTTTTCTCCCCAACGTCTCCACTTAGTCGGCAAAAGATAGCTCTGCGCATGCGCAGTGACCTATGGGTAGGGTTAGGGCTACAATTATTAGGGTTAGGGATAGGATTAGGCTAGGGATAGGATTAGGGTTTGTGTTAGGGTTCTGCGATTGTAAACACACGCATGCGCAGTACCATCGAAAACATCGGCGAGATGGCAAGTCATAGTTTCTCTCCATTGCGCATGCATATCTTATTCCGAGTAGTCACTTCGTTTACTTTTATCTTTCTCTATTCTCATTGACTCATTTCTTTATCAAATGTAAGTTGTTAACTTTTAAGCCAGGCCTTTAGTAGATCTACCTACAAATATTTTAAAATGCTGTCTGGTCTTTAATTTTCCCATAACAGCCCTATTATAAATTACATAGGCCTATCTAATTTATTAATTTTAAACAATTGCTGAAAATAGATCTAATAGAATACAACAACATTGTTGAACATTCAACAAAACATTTTTTTATTTTCCTTTTTTTTTAACATAGAGCATTGGAGGTCAAAGTGTTTAACTTTTAAGGCCATCGTTACATATTTTTAATACCAGCGTACTTTTAAATGTTGATTAGTGTTATAACTACCTATATTACTTAAAATAAATAAAAATGTGAATTGTGTTAAACTATTTACCTCTGTTTTCTACTCCATCAGGTTCTGAGGTATCCGCCATTTTCTTTAGGCATGACGTCACAATAAATTCTAGCAGGAAATGATGGTACGCGCGAGCCTATGAGCTGATATGTTAGCGAGGGCAGAATCGCTTTCATCTAAATTGCGTTTAATAATTTTAAATCCTTAAACTTCGTTAAATATAATTTATAACGCGTTCTTTGTTAAGCTTTTCACACCAAGAAATACAAGATAGGGTTGATAATAATGTATTTTAACATTAACATTATTGTTATATACATATGTGACTCAGTATTTAGACCACGCCCACAAAACCTGGCCTTTATTATCTTTCGCTATCAGTTATAACTTATATTTATAAAACAAAATGTACCTTTATTCATTTAAAATAATAATACATGATACGGATTGTATGCAGTATTATATAAATCTAGGGCCTAAACAATAAGGACGATTCGATATTTTGGCCTACAACCTCGCATTTTAAAATTCATTATCACTGATAAAGAGTAGGCCCTAAATATATTGCATAATTATAAAAGGGGTCCTCCATAAATGACGTCACACTCCTTGGGGGAGGAGGGCGGGTAGTAATTTTGTGACGAAGTGTGATGAGGGGGGGGGGGTGTCCGATAGTGACGTCACACTTTTTACATTTATAAGAATTAATCTAGATTCTGAATTTTAAACACAGTTTTGCGTTTTAGAAAATATTTGTCATAGAGTTGTCATAAAAATGGATTAATATACTATTAGCTATACGCAGGACTACTTTGCTATAAGGGCTTAGGTTATTTAGCTATAAATACTATAATAAGTTATTGAACCAGATCTTAAATTCTTAACACACTGTTTCTCATAATTTTAAGTTGGTGTCACCCGCCCTTCCTCTTATCTTAATTTACTTGTACTTAGTTAAAAGTTCACATTGGTGTCTTCCCTCTCACCAAGTCGGATGGCATGAAACGTGTACAATGATGACTCTAATCAATTAGACATGCAACTACATAAATCAGTACGTTTCGCTAAATTTCGACTTTTGAGTCTTCCTCTCAAACTGTATCACCCTCTCTAATTGTGTCCAGTGTTTCTTCCAGACTTTTTTCTCCAGTGGGGGGGGGGCGTCCCCCCCCCCCAAAGAGATGACTGGAAGAAACTCTGATTGAGTCATCCTCTCAAACTGTGTCACCCTCTCAGTTTGTGTCACCCTCTTAAATAGAGTCAAATTGTGTCACCCTCTCAAACTGTGTCACCCTCTCGAATTGTGTCACCCTCTCAATTTGTGTCAAATTGTGTCAAAGTGTGTCTCCCTCTCAATTTGTGTCAAATTGTGACACCCTCTCAAAGTGTGTCACCTTCTCAAAGTGTGTCACCCTCTCAAATTGTGTCATCCTCTCAGTTTGTGTCAAATTATGTCACCCTCTCAATTTGTGTCAAAGTGTGTCACCCTCTCAAATTGTGTCACCCTCTCAAATTGTGTCACCCTCTCAAATTGTGTCCCCCCAGCTGCGGCCCATATCCCCAGCCCCTGACGCTACTGAAGCTAAAAATCCCATTGGTCGGGATCATGCTATGGATCAAACTCAAGAAGACGCTAATAACAAAGTGTATTTGCTAGGGATGGGGGTAGAAATGGTGCGATGCACATAATAGAGCGCATAATTGTCGCTAAAACAACGATATTTTTGTTTGTGTGGCGTGGGGGATGGGAGGCGGGGGGGGGGGGGGGCGCAGGTGCTCGGGCACCAAGCCATACGGTGCAACTAAATTTTAAAAAAAACAAACTCTTTTGTGATTACTTTTTATAAGCTGCCCTATTGAGATGGCGTGGGGGAAAGGGGACGAAACAAACCCGTGCAGTTAAAATCAATAAGACAGGTTCTGTTTTCAAACAGAATTTGTTTGCTTGACTGCTTAATTTTTTTTTCTAACTAAAAATTTTGAAAAAGATTTTTTTTTCGTTGCCGATTGCTTTTTAAAAAAAAACAATATTAAAGAAACATCACGTGATTTTTCCCGTTATAACGTACCAGGCTTCATGGACTCGCCATCAGACTTCTAATCAGTGGCGTAGCGAGGTCGGGTGTCACCCGGTGCGGCACTTAATGGTGTCACCCCCCCCCCCCCGAGGCGTAGCGACCCTTCCCGGGGACAAACTTTCAAGTTTTCGATTTGCACCCCCCCCCATCAAACTTTTGATTTGCACCCCCCCCCCCCTCAAGTCTTTCTCTATATATTTTGCTATTTTTTGCCTAAATGGTGTCACCCGGTGCGGTCCGCACCCCCGCCCCCTCCCCTCGCTATGCCCCTGCTTCTAATACAACAATACATCCAAATTTTACGGTCATTTTATTATCAGATATGCGTTTGGATAAAAATGAGCATGGATCGTGATGGATGCTTTCCAATTTGCAACGGACAAAGTAGGCCTATAGGGCCAACGGCCTGGTACCATGTTGCGGAAAAAAATAAAACTCCCAGTTTAAAAAAAAGTAATTTTAAAAAAAAAAACGTTCGAGCTTTATCATTACCGTTGTGTGGGGTGGGCTTTGTGCAATCCACTTGAAACAGCAACTGCGCTGCCCGCGAGAGAAATCGCATTCTGCAGAAGCTGCTACACCTTCAGTTGTATGTTGTAGCGAACGATGCCAACACACGTTTTATTGTTTAAAATTACTCTAAAACAACGTTTATCAAACAAACACAGTGTGAAGGGGGAAAAATAAAGTGATTCAGTGCAACACGTACAACTTACAGCGTAAAATTCTGTTTTAATTTCGTGTAAAAAAAAAAAGTACATAAGCCCCTGACTGCTGTTGGGTAAAGCCGGGTAAAGCTAGTCTCGTGAACGACACGCGCTTATGAGGTCCGGACGTACGAGAAGCAGATGCTGCAGATGAAGCCCTCCCGTGTACACAATACATCTTGTCATAACCCCAGGTATCTACACAATATTGGCGTACACTATGACGTAAAAACAACAACACAATTATAACACACTATACTGTGTTTAGGCTATACTTAAAACAATTCCCCGACAGTAAATTCTACAGTTGCAGAGATTTTCGTATAATACCATTCTTTTAATGTGATTTTTAAATACTTTACAGTAATAAAGACACCCAGTGCAGGTAGGATCGATATTTTATATTGGAAACTTCTTCAACATACGAGATTTTGTTTGAATCGAATGTAACAGATGTTATGATTGGCTGGGGTTCGATAGTTACATTAACGATCTTCCCTTAACAAGCTGTTGAAATCGTTAGAGTTTGGCATTGAAGGGAGGCAATGTGTCAAATAAATGGATGTAAAAAGGTGAGGCTGAGATTTTAATGACGGAGCTAAAGAAGGCTGCAGTTTAACTGTAGGCCTACAACCAACAAACACGTTTAGAAAAAAATATCAAAGGATAATATACATCATAATTTACATAATGCAAGGACTGGGGCTACTAGAGAAACAAACATTAACATTAATGTACTTTTCGCTTATTATACGGCACTATTCAGTCATAAGCAGTGCCCTATTGCACTTTATAACGCGTTGTTTTGTTAAAGTACCGTACTAGTACTAAACCTGCACGAAACACCAAATTAAAATTCATTAGCTGGAGAAGATACCAAGTTCAAAGTTTGCCACAATATCCTATAGACTAGACCTACATATTATATTACACAAAAAAATGACAAAGCTCTGTATAACTTTCTATAGACCAGCACACCTCATTTTAATTATTATACAGCGTTTTTACGAACCACCTCCGCCAAGGTAATAATTTAAAAAAAAAATCAATGCGGGAGTCATATAACATTGGTTTATATCGATTCTACCACATAGGCTTATAACAAATTGATAAACCACCCCTACACCCTATTTGTTTAATAATATTGCACAATTCCTAAGGATCATTGGTAAAGTATTGAAACAATATACTTGAAACAAGCTACAGTAAACCTCTTGACCTGGAGACACACTGGCTTAAAAAAAGTAACAAAATGGACGACTAACTAAAAAACTGGGGAATGGATTGGTAGACCTATTTATGAATAAATGATCAGCCCTTATATTACTTATATATTTAAGCATTACGGCAATATAGAGATGCTATAATTAATATTCTTTTTAATAAAGCTATATGGAACCAGGCAAAATTTAAACATTTAATTTAATATTGGCCTTTTCTATTTATAGGAAAACTAAACGAAGGACAGTTATTTCGTTTTTCTCTGTTCAGCCTACCACAGGATAATCTACATCTAAATTAAATAGCATAGACATTTCCGTACAAGCCCGCTGAGGACTACACAAATATAACAATTCACAAATATAATATTAAATATAGCATCCAGTTTCCGATTCTCTCACAAGCAGCGGTCAAAGTTCACCCAGCCGGCTACCGGCTAGTCTATAAATATTACGTCAAGTCAATACCTCGGCCCTTCATGCGGAGCAGATGCGCCAGGAAACAAGACATCGGGAGGGATCAGCACACAGTCTTCAACCTAACACCATAACATCATCCTCGAGAAATTATGCAACAAATACTAACACACCACGTCTAGTGTGAGCACACGGTGACGTGCCGGACATAGGCTCTAAGACGGGTGTCGCTGATTCATTGATTGAAAAAAAAAAGGCACGGCCTATCCCCGGGGAGAAAGTTTTGTTTTTCGGCAAACTGGACGACGTCATAGTTGGCTAACACCAAACAAAGCCCCATACATTAGAATAGATTATGTGGACAGACAAGAAAAACGGGCACATCAGCGGTGCTAGATTACCCATAAGTCAATTTTAATTATTTTCAACCTGAGTCTACGAGTAGTCTGCCATTGACATTATTGACATGGTTGTTTGGTTTTGTTTGAATATGAAATTCTATGAGGAGAAAGCCACTAGCCATACTTTTTAAAAAGTATTTATAATTATAATAAGCATGATTATGTAAAAGAAATGTAAACAAGAAATTCAACTTTACAATCAATTATAATATATAATAATATATTGCATAGACTGGTGCTAATGTAAATGTAGTCAAGAATAGTCAAGATATATTTTATTGGACAGCATTTTAATTTTAAGTATCCTTTAACTGCACAAGACTAGTGTCTCAGGGGCCTACCGAGTACGGGTACACCTTGCCGTCTAACGGCATCTTAATACCCGCATTGTTTACAGGGAGAAAACGGATCAATAGTTGATAGAGTGATCTGTTACATCAAGGATGAGCCGCCTGCGACCCATCGATGTAGCCCTCGCTTCCATTCTCGGGAGTCTGATGGGAAAAAACCCACCACGCCTCTACAAGATGGTGGACTAGCCGCGCGTTCCCTGCACGCAACACACGACTGAACTCTCGACACCAAAGGGTTTATTTCGGTTTATATTGCCACATTGGAAAATGTTAAGCAAAGGCAACTTGCATTTTATATCAGGCATGTGGTAGGTTATACGGTAGCCAAGGGCGGTAATGTTTATATTCCCCGTCTCACAAATTTGATTAAATTAGCCACACGTGTAAGTTTAAAGATTGTACCGGTTAACATCAAACGGGTTCACTTTTGAATATTTGATTAAAAAATCCTTGTTTTAAAAAAAAGTATACTGATTAAATTTTAGTCATTTAATATCTTAGCAGA
Source organism: Physella acuta (assembly GCF_028476545.2). Classification (NCBI taxonomy): domain Eukaryota; kingdom Metazoa; phylum Mollusca; class Gastropoda; family Physidae; genus Physella; species Physella acuta. The sequence goes on from NW_026732940.1 coordinate 227,499, forward strand.
GATTGATTAAATTAAAATGTGTGAAATCTCTCCCCATGTATAAAATCCAGTGGCGTAGCCAGGATCGTCTCAAGGGGGGGGGGGGGGTCCAATTATTACCCGGGGACAAACTTTCGATTTGCACCCCCCCTCATACTTTTTATATATATACCGAGGGGGTCTATGGGGGGGGGTTATGACCCCCCTAACCCCCTGCCTACGCCACTGATAAAATCTACAGCTATGGTCAAGGGTGACAAAAATTGAATACAGTTAATGATCGTTTGCTCAACCAGGAGTAGCATAACCGGTACCATTTGGCGGAGGGGGGGGGGGGGGGGGGGGGGGGAAATAGAGATAATTCCCACATATATGCTTTCAAGAAAATAAATATCTGATTTTATCACAATTAAAATAAAACTTTACAATTGAACAGGTACTCTGTCACCAAAAGGTGAAACTTGACCAGAGACACCTTTTGTCCTGGTTACCACCTAAGAGACTTCACACATAAAAATACAGGGGTGTACTGGCTGTGTACACTGTGAAACTTAAAGTTCCCCCAACCCCAGACTGATATGTTTATTGTGTAAAGTCTGAATTGTACACTTTGACATGAAGAAATGGAAATGGTTAAATGGGAGAGATACCAATTATTACAGCATCACATCTGGGGGTCCAACGAGAATTTTCTTCCAGGTAGATGAGTCCACCCTTGTATATATCAGATTAAATTCTGATCATATTTCAATTATTGACTGCATACTTGTGTTCATATCTCACCAGAGAACTGTTCAAAGCCATGCAAGTAAATTTACTTGCAGCAGCACATGTGAAAAATCAACTGTTCAATTACTCTCTGTAAAAATGGTTTTTACATCATGTACCAAGATCAGCTAGTCAATTATCAGTGCAGTGATAAAAATAATAAGGAAAAGGGGAAAAACACCTAACCCACAACATAGGACTTGTATCATGTTTAATAGACTTAAGTATAAGCTAAGTTTTTTGTGTGTATAGTTTTCATACCACTATATGTTGTTACTCATTACATACGTTACATAATAAATTAATTTTAAAAAGTTGAATGAAGTATGAATATTTTAATTTGAATACACAAACAGAATTGACAAATAAAATAGATTTCAATGAATAAACCTGCTCTGTAACTTATAAAGGTAGATAACTTGTCTTTATCTGTAACTTTTACATTAGATTTACCTCCCTCTAAAGTGAACTTATGATTGATTGTTTGACAGATTTATACAAAAACACAAAATAAAATTGCTAGTAATGTAATGTATATAATATCAGATGAGATAATTTATGTAGAAAAAATAAGGCAAAAATTACAAAGATATTTATCCACAGATTCCCTCAGCCAGATGTAGGACAACATCAAAATTAATGCCAAAAAGCATAAAATTTCTGATAAGCAAATTTCTTTCTAAATTGTTTGTACCATGAAACTAAGCAAATGTGTTAGTAGCGAATATATAAAATAATAGTAATCTACTTTTTTGAAAAGATAATTTTTAATAATATAAATGCAATAAAATAAGCTGCACAATAATCATCATACACCATTCCCTGCTTGTTAATAATATAGGCTATCAAAATTACCACATAAGTTAAAAAAAAATATCACTTGTTAAAATTTAATTAAAAGTATTCAAGTGCATCATCTTTAGTCTTGTTTTCCTGATAGCTGTGAACTTTTGGACCCTCGTTTGTGTGTGGCAGAGGACGGAAAATTCTTACATGGACATATTCACCATCATTAACAAGGATCTGCAAGGATAAGGCAGAATTGAATTAAGAGATCTATTTACGTACATTTAAAAAATAAATATGATCTACATTTTTTCAGATTAGTTAAAACTAAAAAGTAGTTACACTTAAATCAATAATTAGCAGGTAAAAAGTAAGGGGTAAAAGAAAAACAAACTATTCTGATCTTTAAATTTGGGAATTATTTATTAAATATATATATTAATTTTTAATCAGACAGCACATTAAGTTGTTTGTTACATAACTCATTATAACAGAAGTTAACAAGTAAACTCATCAGCTAGTAAGAGCACATTATTAGCAGATTTATAATGTACCAACAGGTTACAAATAAGTACACAAGATACTCGCCTTGACAAAAAAGTTGGTTCCAGCAACTACTTGTGATTTAAAAGACACGGCTTTAAAATCTGGGTAGGTTTTCTCCACTTTCTTCTCTAACTCACCCCGGATCTAGAACAGATAATACAAGACTTATTAATTCATTATAAAGCTTAGAAATATGAAATATGCAGTTCGGAAGTTTTTATGCAATATGGCTAACTACAAACATAATTTTTTAAATACATTATATATGGACATTTATTGTAGACCGACTATCACAAATACTTAAAGCATCAGCCTTATCTGTGTGTATTGAATGTGTTCTACTGAATGACCGTAATACTCTATCCTATTTATGATAGTGTAAAACAGAAGAATGAAATGTTTCTATAATAAAAAAATCTAGCAGTTAACATATCTTTTATACTAATGCCAATGCACTTTCTTACTACTAACAAATAATAATATAATAACAGGACAATGCTTGCTAACAACAGTTTTATTATCAGAAAACTAAAATATTTATAAATGACTATACATCTTAATACTTAAAATAAAGATACATAACCTATGCCCTTTACTACATAGTATTGTCTCCCCCATGCCCACTAGCCCTAATCAGAGCACCAAAAAGAAACCATCTTAAAGATTACATAGATATATTAGAACATTTTTAATTGTTTATCTATACACTAATATAATCATAAGTATATTAAGAATGACACTGTGTCAGAGATAGATTGCTTACTGTTTCAAACTATGCATTTAAAAGTATTATGAAACAAAATTAATTTATTATAATTGCAATTATAATTGAATTAAAACCACTAGACCAGGGGTCGGCAACCTTTTGAGGCGGAAGAGCCAAAAGTTAAAATTTACAAACTTTACCAGTGTTTAAAGAGCCACTATATATATATATATATATACTAGCGTAACCGACCCACGCGCGTTGCCGCGGGGATAGAAGAAATAATTTTAAAAATTTACTAATTAATTATTTAAAAAAAAAACAACCTAACACAACAGCTAACTGATTTTTTAAGAAGCATGAAGAAATAATGTAACTACGAGTAACCTAACGCCCTCTTTTAAAGAAGATTCTATTATTGAAAAATAGTATAACAAAAACAAAAATTTTAAAATGTCAATCCAAAGATAATGGACTCAATGACTTGACAAGAATCATTCCATCATATTGTCATTGTTGGCATGGATAAAAATCATGCTTTTTTAGATTTAGTCATCAAAGCAACCATAAAATAATATTTAAAAAAAAAGAATTAAGCCTGAAAATAATTAAAAAATCAATTATTTTTAGAATCAGTGTAATAAAAGTTGCAAATCCAGAGAACTTGAAAACTACTTTTTGACTTAAAGTTTAAAGGCTACATTTCTATTTATTGTATTTATATTTTCATCGAGACTACACTACCAGTAACCTAATACTCCTTTTTAAAGAAGAATTTCTAGATTTAGATTACTAGAAATCTTTTCTATTAGAGATCTAGATCTAGAATCTAGATCTAGATCTAGTATTATTTTATGGACAAATTGTATAAAAATCCCCCTGTAAGTCCATTTTTGCTAAATTTAATTTTTTTAGATCTACTAGATCTAGATCTAGCTAGATCTATTCTATAGGCAATAGGCCTAATAAAAATAAAAAATGGTGGGTATTTTAGGTTTTCCTGCATATATTCTAATTTTATCTAGATTTCTAGATCTAGATCTGTACTTTCTCTGGTAATGAAATGGAAGGAGAGAAAGCCTGAGAGAAGAAAGCCATCAAACCCAGCCTCCTGAAAACTGAAGTTGGGCGTAGGCGGCCAAATAAGGAAGCCCAAGGCAAAGCTATGCCATCATCATTTTCCGAAAATTTAATTTAGAACATAAAATGTTCTTTACTTTACTTTGATCTTAAAAGTTTATGTGAACCATTTACCTCTTTAACCAACTCATGGATTTCTTCATTGGCTTCCTTAACGTCGCTTGTTCCGCCGCACATCATTTTCACGGTTTAGCTTCTTACTAGATTACTAGGCCTAACGCTAAGATTTAATATTATACTCGCTGTGTTACAATGAAGTGTACCAAAAAATAGAAGCACAAACATTATCACGTGATCAACATAGTCACGTGATTAAGTCATATGCTCATGAATAAGACAAAGGGAAATAAACACGTTAAATGCCCAAACAGATTATTCATCAGCAGTTACTGCCCATGGAAAAAAAACCTTATAAAGGGGATTAATGCCGTTAAGTTAAAAAGATAAAGCATTAAACCTTAGTTAATTCCCTTTGACCAAGTTTGACAGAGTCGTAGGCCTACTTTTAAAATAGAAAGAAAAAAAAACTTATAAAAAATAACATAGCAATAACAGTAACGTTTTGTATCTATTTTAAATGCTTGCAGAGTTTCTTCCAGGCATCTTCAGAGTCTACCGCCACCCCCCAGAACGAAATGGAATTTATATAGAAAATATATACTTTTAACAGCGTCCGCCCCCCCCCCCCCCCCCCCACGAAAATTTCGCGTGCCGCCCCGAAGAAAAAAAATCTGGAAGAAACACTGAATGTTTGTGATGTATGGATTAGATCTACTCCATGGTCGGCTCTTAAAATAAATATCTTGGCAGATTGGAACTACCCGTAATTGGTTAAAGAGCCCCCCCCCCCCCCCCCAGTCGATCAGTCTGCGGGCAGAAACGTCAAAGGTTTAAGGTTAGTACTTAACTTTGTTTGCAGAAAGAATGAGAGCAGTCGTATTATCATTGTTGCTTTCAGACTTTTTTTCTACGGGGAACAACTGAACTTTAGTAAGGGGAGGGGGGGGGGGCGAACTAAATATTCCGTGGGGGGGGGGGGGGGGGGGAGGGGGTAACATTGGTAAAAGTATATATTTTCTATATAAATTCTCTTTCGTTCAGATGGGTGGGGAGGGGAGAAGAGATGCCTGAAAGAAACACTGCATAATATTATACCGTTTAAATAGAATACTTGCTGATACTTATTGAAGACCGTCCCGTATGTGATGCATACTTTAAAGCTCTAAATTGCACACGTTCGGTTTAGTTGGCAACAATAGTCCTAAAAAGGCAATAGCCAGGCCAGCAACGGTTTTATACGACCTTGCAGTGGCGTCGATAGGTCGGGTGTCACCCGGTGCGGCACTTCGTAGTGTCACCCCCCCCCCCCCCCCCCCCACCAGTGGCGTAGCCAAGATCGTCTCAAGGGGGGGGGGTTCCAATTTTTACCCGGGGACAAACTTTCGATTTGCACCCCCCCCCCCTCAAACTTTCGATCTGCACCCCCCCCCCCCCTCAAACTTTCGATTTGCACCCCCTCATACTTTTTATATATATACCTAGGGGTCTATGGGGGGGGGGGTTATGGACCCCCCCCCTAACCCCCCCCCTGCCTACGCCACTGCCCCCCACCCCCCAGAAACCTATATACTAAATGGTGTCAAGGATGAACAACACAATGCTTTTCTTAAACAAACCAGAGAAGTTATAACAGCTCTTGTCTAAACAAAATATAAGCTAGGAATTTAACAGAATTTCAATACAAGTTTTGAAAAAAATGTATTTAGACAAGGCTTGGTATTTGTGAGGGTTTGTGAAGAGATCGAGGCTAAAATGGCTAAATTGCCATCGCTTTTATCCTATTGTATTAAAAAGTAAAATGTGCTTTTAAAAAGTGGTTGAGTTGGTAGAACTCGTTGCTTCTAAACTGAAAAGTCTCGAGTTCGAATCCTCAGGTAGATGAGCCTGAATAGCTGGCTGACAGCCACTCTTCTTGGAAAGACAACTACAAAATCAAACAACTGCTGCATTCATTGTAGTTTTTTATTTATTTTCTTTTTTTTTACAAAGGCTTTTACTTTTTACAAAGGCTATGGAAGCAAATCCAAAAAGAAAAGCAGGGTGAAATCGGAGTCAACTGGCGCATAACATGGTGACACGTATACCTAATTGTGTTGGAGGGGAATCCCTTCAACACTAGAATTAAGAACGAAGAAGAAGAACATTGTACAGAGTTCTGAAATTGACTTAAGTACCAACTCATGTTGTATACAACAATGATACAACAAAATAGAAATGATACGAACATATATAATAACAGTCTACATTCCCAAAGAGTCTAGTAACAATCTCCATTCCCAGGAGTCTAGGAAAAATCTCCATTCCCAGGAGTCTAGGAAAAATCTCCATTCCCAGGAGTCTAAGAACAATCTACACTACCCGGAGTCTAAGAACAATCTACACTACCCGGAGTCTAAGAACAATCTACACTACCCGGAGTCTAAGAACTATCTTCATTCCCAGGAGTCTAAGAACAATCTTCGTTCCCAGGAGTTTAAGAACAAATCCCAGGAGTCTAAGAACAAATCCCAGGAGTCTAGGAACAATTTACAAATAACTTATCTACCTTCTCCATTGTTCCAGAGCTAATCACTGTACAAAAGTCACTGTATATTCCCAACTTATTTACCAGACGCACTGACGCGCACCACAAATGAACACACAGTACCACGGCACCAATAAACGCAAGCACCACAGTGGAACCGTTCAACATGCATGAGCTCAATGGCTTCAATCAACACAAACTCCGTTTTAAAAATCAGACACATCTCCTGATATAAATTGCCGAATCTAAAAAAATCTACCACCAACCCTTACTGCATGAACAAACAGACGCTGCACATCGCAGAGGCAGCGACCCCAAGCTCGGCCCCCTCGCAACATCCGGTTTCTTGTTTCACATTGAGAATTCTAAAGACGATGCTTCAGCTCCCGGAGGATGGTCCAGAGCTTAATGATACGGAGATCAAGGTCGATGAGGTGACCCAAGCCCACGCAAGGCAGATGATTAAAACTGGCTGATATCTACATAATGAAAGCTGCACCAATTTGCACCAATCAGTCGAGGCGCAGCTTAGAAATACTAAACACGAGACGAGTTCTGCTTGTATGGTTTTTCTGGGGGCACTCGTGGGGTTGTTTTTTTTAGTATTGGGGATGTTGATGACCCGTGGTGATTTGTAACTATAATGTTAATCATAAGATGATGAGTGACTTTCTTCAACAACTTCTAGTTTTGAATTCAACCACTCCATTGCTCAAACGCCCCATACAACGCCTCAACTTTAGCTTTCCTTCTCTTTTCAGCCCTCTACCTCTCTGCTTTTACATCACCTCTTCCTCCCCCCCCCCATACACCCCAGTTACAAACAACATAACTTCCCCATATGTCATCTGATTGACCTCCACCCCTTCACCATATCTCCACCTATTCCTTACACCTCCTGCACGTACAAACTTTCCCCACACCAACTTTCCCCACACCAACCATTCCACACACCAACTTTCCCACACCAACTCTCCCCACACCAACTTTCCCACACCAAACTTCCCCACACCAACTTTCCCCACACCAAACTTCCCCACACCAACTTTCCCCACACCAACTTTCCCCACAACAACTTTCCCCACACCAACTTTCCCCACACCAACTTTCCCCACAACAACTTTCCCCACACCAACTTTTCCGACACCAACCGTCCCCACACCAACTTTTCCCACACCAAGTTTCCCCACACTAACTCCCCCCCACATCAACGTTCCCCACACCAACTTTCCCTACACCAACTTTCCCCACACCAACCTTGCCACACCAACTTTCCCCACATCAACCTCCCCCCCCCACACACAAATCTTCCCTCACATCTAACCCTTTACCTCATTACAATTACCTTCGTGGTCTAGCGGTAGAGCACAACCTATCCTTTAATTCGTCCTAGTTTCTTGACCGTATGACGTTAGTGAGTTTACCCAGCACTAACGAGTACCCAGCCCAACTTTGCAACTTGTGGGCGTTTTTTCAGGTCACAAAATTATTTTTTGCGTCAAGATCTTCCCGATCTATCGTAACAGCTCTAAAAGAATGGCTTGCGCCTAAGCAACATTTAAACAAGGTATGTGCACTGTCAGTTGATAGAGAAATTCATTGGCCTTTGATTGGGAGAACGAGGCTACGCTCTAGATAGACACGATTTATTTATGTCGTAAACAACTGGAGATAAAAGTAACCGGTAAACATCAAACAGGGGAGGGAATAACAGAATTAATTTGAAAAAAGAAAATTAAAAACAAAAAAATCGGAAAATAAATATAGCCAACTTTTAAACTGTAGAAATTGAAACATCTATACTGTAAGGCTTTCATTCTATTTTTCTGCATCCACAATTTGATTCTCCGGGTCTATTTTCTATTTCACACATTTGAGGCACTAAGTCTATCCACACCTCTATGTCTATTCTATACTGCTTGTGATTGCGTTTATTTATAGACCAATTAAGGCTACGTCAGTAATTTATCCTAATATATATAGTCAGTAACTCTATCCTACTATATGAGTCAGTAAATCTATCCTACTATATGAGTCAGTTAATTTATCCTACTATATGAGTCAGTAAATATATCCTACTATATGAGTCAGTAAATCTATCCTACTATATGAGTCAGTTAATTTATCCTACTATATGAGTCAGTAAATCTATCCTACTATATGAGTCAGTTAATTTATCCTACTATATAAGTCAGTAAATCTATCCTACTATATGAGTCAGTAAATCTATCCTACTATATGAGTCAGTAAATCTATCCTACTATATGAGTCAGTTAATTTATCCTACTATATGAGTCAGTAAATCTATCCTACTATATGAGTCAGTAAATCTATCCTACTATATGAGTCAGTAAATCTATCCTACTATATGAGTCAGTAAATCTATCCTACTATATGAGTCAGTAAATCTATCCTAGAGTCAGTAAATCTATCCTACTATATGAGTCAGTAAATCTATCCTACTATATGAGTCAGTAAATCTATCCTACTATATGAGTCAGTAAATCTATCCTACTATATGAGTCAGTAAATCTATCCTAGAGTCAGTAAATCTATCCTACTATATGAGTCAGTAAATCTACCCTACTATATGAGTCAGTAAATCTATCCTACTATATGAGTCAGTAAATCTATCCTACTATATGAGTCAGTAAATCTTTCCTACTATATGAGTCAGTAAATCTATCCTACTATATGAGTCAGTAAATCTATCCTAGAGTCAGTAAATCTATCCTACTATATGAGTCAGTAAATCTATCCTACTATATGAGTCAGTAAATCTATCCTACTATATGAGTCAGTAAATCTATCCTACTATATGAGTCAGTAAATCTATCCTACTATATGAGTCAGTTAATTTATCCTACTATATAAGTCAGTAAATCTATCCTACTATATGAGTCAGTAAATCTATCCTACTATATGAGTCAGTAAATCTATCCTACTATATGAGTCAGTTAATTTATCCTACTATATGAGTCAGTAAATCTATCCTACTATATGAGTCAGTAAATCTATCCTACTATATGAGTCAGTAAATCTATCCTACTATATGAGTCAGTAAATCTATCCTACTATATGAGTCAGTAAATCTATCCTAGAGTCAGTAAATCTATCCTACTATATGAGTCAGTAAATCTATCCTACTATATGAGTCAGTAAATCTATCCTACTATATGAGTCAGTAAATCTATCCTACTATATGAGTCAGTAAATCTATCCTAGAGTCAGTAAATCTATCCTACTATATGAGTCAGTAAATCTACCCTACTATATGAGTCAGTAAATCTATCCTACTATATGAGTCAGTAAATCTATCCTACTATATGAGTCAGTAAATCTTTCCTACTATATGAGTCAGTAAATCTATCCTACTATATGAGTCAGTAAATCTATCCTAGAGTCAGTAAATCTATCCTACTATATGAGTCAGTAAATCTATCCTACTATATGAGTCAGTAAATCTATCCTACTATATGAGTCAGTAAATCTATCCTACTATATGAGTCAGTAAATCTATCCTAGAGTCAGTAAATCTATCCTACTATATGACTCAGTAAATCTACCCTACTATATGAGTCAGTAAATCTATCCTACTATATGAGTCAGTAAATCTATCCTACTATATGAGTCAGTAAATCTTTCCTACTATATGAGTCAGTAAATCTATCCTACTATATGAGTCAGTAAATCTATCCTACTATATGAGTCAGTAAATCTATCCTACTATATGAGTCAGTAAATCTATCCTACTATATGAGTCAGTAAATCTATCCTACTATATGAGTCAGTAAATCTATCCTACTATATGAGTCAGTAAATCTATCCTACTATATGAGTCAGTAAATCTATCCTACTATATGAGTCAGTAAATCTATCCTACTATGTCAGTAAATCTATCCTACTATATGAGTCAGTGTAAATCTATCCTACTATATGAGTCAGTGTAAATCTATCCTACTATATGAGTCAGTAAATCTATCCTATGTCTAATTGTGAGTCATTCAGGTGTGAGTAGTTCTGTTATTTATGCAGATAAGGTAGACATTCGAAATCATGTGGACTCATCACGCAAGGTTTAATGAAGCTATAAATTGTCCACTAAACGAGTCTATAAATCTATCTTATACCTCCATCAAATGAGTGCATGAATCTATACTTTCACCACAAATCTATCCTGCACCAAGTGACGTCATTAGTTCGGGTATCACGTGGTGCCGTATCTGAGCAACCCTACCCCCTCCAATAATTTAAAATTTTTCGTTTTGGTGTCACCTCTGTCCCCTATTATTTTGATATTTTAACTGAATAAAACATTTTTTTCGACTATAAATGATATGCTTTTTCGTTGCGGTGTCACCCCCCCCCCACCCAAAGGATGTCCCCCCCCCGGTCCTGACCGTCTCCCCCGCCCCCTCCTTGTGACGCCACTGCCTGTACCTTACCTCCAGCATGATAGTCTCCTCCAATTAGCTCATTACATCTTCAGTGGAGCCGGTCTATTCTATACCTTCAGTAGAGCCGGTCTATTCTATACCTTCAGTAGAGCCGGTCTATTCTATACCTTCAGTAGAGCCGGTCTATTCTATACCTTCAGTAGAGCCGGTCTATTCTATACCTTCAGTAGAGCCGGTCTATTCTATACCTTCAGTAGTGCCGGTCTATTCTATACCTTCAGTAGAGCCGGTCTATTCTTTACCTTCAGTAGAGCCGGTCTATTCTATACATCTAACCTAGCTAGTCTACTCTATACATCTAACCTAGCTAGTCTATTCTATAATCTAACCTAGCTAGTCTATACCTCTAACTTAGCTAGTCTACTCTATACATCTAAACTAGTTAGTCTAACTAAACCTCTAACTTAGCTAGTCTACTCTATACCTCTAACCTAGCTAGTCTATTCTATACCTCTAACTTAGCTAGTCTATTCTATACCTCTAACTTAGCTAGTCTATTCTATACTTCTAACATAGCTAGTCTACTCTATACATCTAACCTAGCTAGTGTATTCTATACCTCTAACCTAGCTAGCCTATCCTATACCTCTACCATAGCTAGTCTATTCCATACCTCTAACTTAGCTAGTCTATTCTATATCTCTAACATGGCTGTACACTAGACAAGCCTTATCTGTTCAATACCCACAAATCAAGATAGATACCCTACGTCTAGTCTACACGAGCAGATAACTCCAGATATTTAACTCCAAGTCCTGCCCTAGCGCCGACATCAAAGACAAAGTTAATTAATCCTCACGCCTCGTTGTTTTGTTTTGACGCATACCTTTCCTCGTCCCCCTCTCGAGATCCCATTCTCCAACCCTTGTCGAGATAAAATTTATCGTCAAAGCAACACCCATTCAACCCCGTCCTCACCTATAATCAAAAATTTACCAGCCAATGCGAATACATGCGCCGGTTAGTTTGTGTTTGACGTCATCGATTTGTGCGCATGTTTCAGACGTGCAGTTTTTGAACCGGGGGTGCGAACATCAAAGGGCGGTAATCGCCCCGTTGTCCTGGATCATTGGCAGGGGTTAATGTTCTTGTTCGCCTCCCCCTTTGGTCTGACACAGGGTGAAGGTTTGTCTTGGATGTTATCAGGCGGGAACCGAATGAAAAACGACACTTAATTTAGGTGCGCAAACCTTCTTTAAAACTAACTTTTAAAAGAAAATGCTTAACTAGAAAGATTCACAAAAAAAAAAAAAAAAAAAAAAAAAAAAAGCCAAACACACAAACAAAACCGAAGTAAATATTTAAAGCGATAATAAAAGAAAAATAATTCAGAAAAACCTAATCTGTGTAATGATACAATTTAAGATATTATAATTATACTACTATATTTCTACGATACACTTTACAACGTACCTTTGCTATCACTACTCACCGATTATTTTACTATACTACGCCCCTGATACAATGCCCCACCCCAACTACAACGCCACACTACACCCCTGGTACAAAACCCCACCCCAACTATAACGCTAAACTACACCAATGCCCAACCCCAACTACAACGCCACACTACGCCCCTGACACAATGCCCCACCCGAACTATAATGCCACACTACACCCCTGGTACAATGCCCCACCCCAACTATAACGCCACACTACACCCCTGGTACAATGCCCCACCCCAACTATAACGCCACACTACACCCCTGGTACAATGCCCCACCCCAACTATAACCCCACACTACACCCCTGGTACAATGCCCCACCCCAACTATAACGCCCCACTACACCCTTGGTACAATACCCCACCCCAACTATAACGCCACACTACACCAATCTCCCACCCCAACTATAACGCCACCCACACTACACCCCTGGTACAATGCCCCACCCCGACTACAACGCCTCACTACGCCCCTGGTACAATGCACCCCAACTAAAAAATACCCCTTGATACACATGTCACTGTGACCGAGAGGGGGCGCCATAAAACACACGTCGCAGTGTGAAATAAAAAATAAAAATAATTTACGACCATTCGACGGAGTCACTCGGCTGTGACCGCTAACCCAAGATGACACCTCATTTTGACGGAGTCAGTCAACCGTGACGCCTATACCCAAGATGATGCCACGTTTGAACGACCAGCTGTTATCCCGGTCGTCTTTGTATCGATTGTTGAATTGTACAACATATGTTGGTTGGGCCCTGCATCATGAATGTTGGTGTAGATAATTCGTAAGTATATACTACAAATGTTGTTTCAGAATGTAGATAATTCGTAAGTATATACTACAAATGTTGTTTTAGATCATTCATAAGTATAGTATAGACTACAAATGTACATAATTCGGTCAGTATAAACTACACATGTTGGTCTACTATATTCGGTCAGTACAAACTACAAATGTTGATGTATATATTTCGATGAAAATCCAACAAATGATGGTGTTTCGATTATCAGCAATGATAACTGTTTTAAAATACTGTCTTTCAGCACTGAGTCAAATATCGCACCTACAAGTGAAGACTGGTTTATATCATTGCATTTTTCTTTCATCGGCTAAACGTTGGTTTGCTTGTTCGGTATTACAATGATTTATCCAACACTTGATTGAAAAGACAGTATAAATGTAATTTAAGAAGATCTATCTTAAAGAAAACATGGCATGTTATGCAGGTAAAAAACTTAATTATAAAATGGCTTTCAAAACAAAATAATAAAGGGAAATAACATATTAAAACAATATATCTATCACAAACATTGAAAATAATCTTGATTTAATGCTTACATTTCAATAAAACAGAAAAAAATAAAATAATTTAATTAAATCTAGCAAAACTTAGAGGCAAATATTTAATTTTCAATAAGCTAAGATTTTAAGTGCAAGATAATTTTCTTTACTGTCACCATAATTTAAAATGTTAGTCTTTGCTTTAAATTTGGCTGAGCTGTTTATCGATTTACTATACACTCTGATTTCATTTTTTTCAGTCATTAAAATTTGCTTCATCTGAAAGATGCTAGACCCCCCCCCCCCCCCCCTGCCAAGTAACCAAAGGCAGTAACACGTTATTATGTTAGATCTAGATGTCATTAGGCAGTTAGAAAAAGGATCATCGATGCTTTATATAATTGAAGAACAGAAAATTGTTGCTACAGAAAGACACAGAAAAACACTAAGTTACTTTATAAATAAATGTCTAATATATATATATATATATATATATATATATATATATATATATATATATATATATATATATATATATATATATATATATATATATATATATATATATATATATAAATGTAACGAGTCTATTTGCCTGTAGTGCCAAATGTTAACGAGTCTAACCACTCATTCTACACAACATCGACCACAGTATAGATACTCGAAGATGCAGGTTCACTATTGATCCTTTTATTACATGAATCAAAGAAATGCTTCACAATAATATAATGAATCAAAAGAAATGCTTCACAATAATAGTCTGAATCAACTGACCCCCAACAGTCCTCACTAGTCTTCACATAACTGAATGCACATGTCTATCGTCCTTATTAACACAATACGGCTAACCCGTTCAATAACCAACTTGATACTGATCCTGTCACTGTCTCTGATACTCCTCCTACTACTGACTGACTGATCCCCCGATCTCAGCCGTCGCCTTCCTATATATCCCTTCGTATTCGTAATCGGATTCGTAATCGTAATCGTAATCGTAATCGATTCTAATCGTTGCATCAGAATGTTAATTACGCCGCTTCTGTCATACAGTCCGATTAATAAGCCATCTGCACTGTTACGTCAGCCTGTGAACTGCGCAGCGGCTTTGTGATCGTTATCAGCCTAACACCTGCACTATTGCGTTGTTATCGTCTCTGGTAACTACACCTAGTTACATATATATATATATATATATATATATATATATATATATATATATATATATATATATATATATATATATATATATATATATATATATATATATATATATATATATATATATATATATATATATGAAATAGAATTTATTTCACCTCTAGTCTTAAGCCACCCCCTCCCTCAAGCCACAACACCAAAAGTAAATCGTCCTTTAGATAGTTTTTTGATTTGTTTTACTCATGCAACAGATCACCGTATCAACATTTAATACTACATTATCATTTTCAAGTTTAAAAATAAATTTGAAAGTCGACGTTTTGTATTATGTATACCATTTTCAATGAATAAAAATACAAGTCAGAAATAATTATTTCTAATTATTTCTAAATAAATATATAAGTATTACTATTGTAAATCTGTATCAGTAATAACAAACCGATGATGGAAACTGTAATACTGAAGCGAACATGGCAAGGCAAACTGACGCTATAAACTACGTGTGTAAAGCAATTAAAAAAACAAACTTAGGCGGTACAAGTGCGATTAAAATAATCTCCTTCCAAATGAGCCTCTTCTGTAGACTTTCATATCTAGCCTCTAAGACGTAAAGACAATCGATGCCTAACAGTGTCATCAATATCTTCGCAAATTCACAAAAAAAAAAAATTAAAAAATAAAAAAAAAAATTTAAAAAAAAAAAACAGAGTGGGCAACAATGAACAATAGCCGTGACGTCATAGCTCGCACTCATTGAACTCGGCATAGATCAGACGATGAACCTGTAATGGTGACGTGAGGAATGTCATCTAATCCCGGTGTAGTGAGCCAGTCGGGTGACACGTGAGGCCCCCCCTCCCCCCCCCCCCCCCCACACACACAATGTTGTCTTATCCCCCTCCAAACACAACCACCCCCACATCGCCATTACACCACACTCTATCACATTTAAAAAAAAATATGCAAACTTTCATATGTTAGATTAATTTAGTCTAAGATCCCCCCCCCCCCACCCCACCCCACCCCCACATTGCCAACAAAATTATCGTCTGCTCTTTAATTTACTCGTCTGCTAAAAACGCCCCCCCCCCCCCGTCTCCCCGTCCCCCCAACAGGTCTCAATGACAAGGTATCTGTTCGCCCGCGGCTCTTGATTTTGTTAGGGCCCTTTGTTACCCAGGGTTTAAAGTTTAGATTGTACAGCGGCCTAAGACCCCTGACATGCAGGGTTATCCTGGCACCGAGCCGGTGCTGTAGGACTAACCTTGACGCTAACTCTAACCCTGACGCTAATCCTAAGTTTACGGCCTGACAAGACGGGGTACTGTCATACTGGGGGTGGGGGTGGGGGGAGATCAGAACAAGTTGAAGGAATAAAATATAGAACAATTAGGAAGTATGGGAAAACAGAAGATACAGAAGACAGTGGGGGAAGATTTACAGAAAATTGGAAAGTATGGAGTACAATATAAGACGTAAAAGACATTTTCAGGAATAGAGTATAGAATGGAAATAATTGAAATGTAGATGAGAAAAACGGTTTGAATGGGAAAGTCGATTAAATGTATTTCTATGAAAAGAAAGCTGCAATATAGAGAAATTAATGTAGAAATCTAAAAATAAGTTGGAATTGTTGACAAATGAAGTAGTGTTTACCTGTTTCGGTGACTTTAGTCTAGAAGGGGATATCGTGGTCAGTTTTCTGTCCAGTCACCTTGATTTGAGTGGACAGTTGGGTGGTCATCACTGTCAAGCAATGTTGCCTCTAAGCTGCGCGGTGGTGCAGTAATTTTGAACCTGCCGCGCAGTCATTTTGTCATTTAAAATACATAGTCTATACCAGGGGTCTCCAAACTTTTCAGCCCGAGGGTCGCTTTAACAATCAAATATTAGTTCGAGGTCCAGAGCCAGAGTTTTTTTCAAGAAATCTCTTCGGAGTGTTTTGAATTTTCTGGGCAAAGTTCCTCAGCCAAACATTTTTTCCGTGGACACAAAAACCTTCTCGGGCCGGATGAGAGGACCTCGAGGACCGCATCCGGCCCGCGGGCCGTAGTTTGGAAACCCCTGGTCTATACCCTTGTAAAAAACTTTTAGAACACCGCGCATGCAAAATACATGTTGCGTGCAAAGTTTTTCCGCTTAGAGGTTACGTTGCTTTTAATTTACTCTTCATTTAAATCTAAACAAAAAGAAAATATTGATACACTTGGAGCGAAAATGCTTCGTGTATCAAAGGGTGATGATTAGTTGTGATCTCCGTGGAGATGACAACAATGGCGTTAGCTAGTACACAAGCTACACTACACCGATACAGCTGGATCTTTTATTTGTGGGTAAATGGCTGCCAGATCGCTCACTCGAATTTTCTAGATTTAACAAGATATTGCCTTATACTCTTTAGTCCTTACACATCCCTCCCCCCCCCCCCCCCCCCCCCAAAAAAAAAAAAGAACAACCAACAAAGCATAAACAATAGTGTCGAAAGAAAGGACTCTCCGAAACTTTCAGAGACTAGTCGGATTATCAAACCGTGGAAAGTTGGCTCATTGCAGTACGTTCTGTGTTAGTTAAAAAGTATATGGTTTACAACACACGGACCGATGGCTGTGGTAGAAATTGATCCGATCATGGCATCCATACTTTCGAGTATTGTCGCGAGAATATTTAAAACGTTATTTTTACAACTTCAACGTTCAAAAGATCATTTTGTTATTCGGGTGTAATTCAAAAGACTATATATATATATATATATATATATATATATATATATATATATATATATATATATATATATATATATATATATATATATATATATATAACAACTTTTTAAACACTGACTCAGCCAAAGTCACAGCTGAACAGCTGAGGGGAATTAAACAATGTTAAAGTACATAGTGGGACGAGGTGGTCGGGTGTTGCAGCGCACGATTGCTAACCCAAACGTCTCCAGTTCGGATACCGCCTGTAGGTTGTCAATGTGTCCGCATATCTATATTGGGGATGCGACTTATATACTCAAATCAGAGTTTAAAAAGTTGAGGTATACAATCCATTCTAAAATTTTATTACACTTGATACCAACCAATCGGGGAAATGATAAATTTTTGCTTGTTTAACTCTAGGTAAAATAATTGTAATCGTTTTCTTAACATCTTTAATACACGATGATATGAATCTTGGAAATATTTATTAGTTATTAACCCAGGTAAAAAAAATGATTATATTCTAACACATTTTTAATTAAATAGTTAATTATGTCCCAACAAATCTTTGGTTAAGTAATGCATGCCTCACGTCTGGAACTGAGCATTATTAAAACATATTTCACATAATTGGCCAATGTGGTACACCATACAATGGTAGCGAGGCTCCCATACTTTCTGTTATACGACAATCGTAAGGCTTTACAAAGGGAAGGAACTAGTGCTGTTTTTTTAAAAGGGGAGACTACAATGTATCGCAGGAATATGCCAGTGACATTGGAAGCCGCGAATAAAAAAAAACCTTAAACAAATATTTGATTAAAGCCGGCAAGCTTATACAAGAGGGGATATGACAGCGGTAGACACGCGAACACATAATGGCAGGGTGAGGGTTAGGGTTAGGGTGAGGGTTAGGGTTAGAACTGATGACAGAAGGGAAGAAAGAACATTCTACAAGCGTGCGGTTTGCGCTGCCTCTGGGGGTTATTTGAAATAGGCGTGATGACTTGTGACGTATTTCCGGATCCGGGATTTTTTTCTAATTAAAATTGTATCCTGGGAAGAGGTGGGGGGTGGGTAAGAGACACGGCGGTATGGAGTGATGGTCGGGGGGACGAAGCAGATGGGGGGAGGTGCAAAGGTGAGGTAAGGGAAACAACCCAAGTATCAGGTGTCGCTGCTCCAACAAAGTGGGGTAATAAAACAAGGGGAGGATATCGGACAGAGTTGCGTCCTCTTGTGTAACACTAAATCTGTCACATCTCTGTCGACCAGGCTCCACTGAGGGGGCTCATTGATGGGGTCTAATCAGAGGCGTCACCAAGGTGGTTCATTGATGGGGTCTAATCTAATCAGAGGCGTCACCAAGGTGGTTCATTGATGGGGTCTAATCTAATCAGAGGCGTCACCAAGGTGGTTCATTGATGGGGTCTAATCTAATCAGAGGCGTCACCAAGGTGGTTCATTGATGGGGTCTAATCAGAGGCGTCACCGAGGTGGGCAGGGGGGTATACCCGTTCTCTCAAGCAGAGTTTCTTCCAGGCATCTCTTCGCCCCCCCCCCCCCCCGAAGAAAGTCTACCGCCCTCTCCCCCCCCCCCCGAACGAAATGGAATTTATATAGAAAACATATACTTTTACCAAGTCCCCCCCCTCCCCCCCCTCCGAGAAAAACGTCTGGAAGAAACACTGCTCTCTAGTCACCATTAGAGGCGTTACCAACCGAAGAGTCGCGCAAGCCTTTGGTAGACCAGATCAGACAAAACCTACCACCAGAAGTACTCACCTTCTGACGACAAAAAATGGCCTTCATTATGCACGTGTTGTATGTGCTGGGTAAGAACAGCACATTAAACAAATGTTAAACGCATCAAACAGGTTGGGCTCTGGAATGGGGTGTTTAAATTTTTATTTTAAAAATCGCGTGCAGTGTTTTCAAAAGTGGAAACTAAACAATATTGGAAACTATGTCAGAACAATTTAGTTTTTTTTAGCCTTCACGTGATAATTAAATTATGTAAACAAAAGGACCCAAACTAACTAGGTCAGTAGTATTAATAACTGATTACCGGAAGTAAAAAAGAGCCTATTTATAGAACAAAATTGACTGTGGTCCAGATGAATAGACGTACTAGTGTAATCGTGGTTATACTTGTCACAGTTCACTGATTCAGTAAAAACGTGACGTCATTAGTGTGTATCTTTCAGTTTGCTGTGTCGAATGGCATCACACTGTGACATGTCATGTCATCTGACGTCAGCAGTAACTTACGCGTAGTGTAAAATGTGTATCACGTGACTCAGGGGCGGAGCTACTCATTAAGGCGACCCCCATGTCTAGCCCCACCCTTGTTTCATCACATATGTGTCGTCTGTGTTTAACAAAGATAACATTTTCACCATCTAGCTGAACTGGCCACATTTTCAGGCTGTAGTTAATCATTACAATGTCACGCTTTTGTGACCTTTAAACATGCGCTTTACTAACATAACAAATAGGCTAAAGATTTAAGAGTAGTTTGGTTTTTTAAAATATTTTGAATTTATATTTGATTCAAAAAAACGTCTATTAGGGTAATGCTGGTAATAAAACATAATCACGTCAATATAGGATCATTAAATCCTTCATTAATTAAGCACCAGTGTTTCTTCCAGACTTTTTTCTCCGGGGGGGGGGGGGGGGCACTTGAAATTATCGGGGGGGGGGGGGCGGTAGACTTTCTTCGGGGGGGGGGGCGGACACTGTTAAAAGTATATATTTTCTATATAAATTATATAAATTTCATTTCGTTCGGGGGGGGGGGGGGGGGGTACGCGAAGAGATGCCTGGAAGAAACTCTGTTAAGCACTTATGAAGGTCTGTGGAATTGTCGGTTAATGAATCCATGCGCCTGGAATCTTCCTGCATCAAAGACTGTAAATTTTTTTTTACTGTTGGTAATATCACAAATTAGGCTCCACCTCAGCATTGTCACATTGTCACGGCGGGCTCACGTCACGTGATCTCCCCCTGGTGGGGACACCGAGAACCTGTGGACGTGACCGGGGGCCGGCGACGTCGACTTGGGGGGAACGTTTTGTAGGGAGGGGGGAGGGGAGACGACTCCCCCTTACAATTCTAAATCTGCATCTTTTTAAAAAAAAAGCACCGTCGCTTGAGCACCAGCACGAGTCCCACACATGTTCAGTCAAACAATCCCCACCCTAATCCACCCTCTCTCTCTGTACAAATCAACTAAACGGCGGCCATTAAAAACAAAAAAAGGTTTAGAGTTACCTTCCCTTGTGTTCTGATTTCCTGTCCGAACATCGCCAGAAATAAAAACTGTGTATTGACGAAGATAACCGAGGCTAAATACGGGCATGGAGCCTAGGGCGTGACCGTCTTGTCCAGTGCGGGATCGAAACCCAGTGAGGGGCAGGGAGTCGGGGAATTAAACTTCTAACTTTCGCCCCAGTCGGCGTGAACAATAGGTCAGTGTGTACACACGGCAGTTGTGTGTACACACAAGACCGTGTAGTGGTCACTGATAGTCAAATACGCTGTAACGGAGACTACCAAGACGGTCATTATACGACAACATCGTATTGTTAACACTTAAACAATAACAACTTCTTGTACCAGCAGTCAATTTCCTGGAGACTTCAAGGTAAATATTTAATACAAGACTGCAGCTAAGTGACACCCCTTTCAGGCGTCGGGTGGGGAAAGTCAAATGGAACTGCGTGGTCCGATGGTAGAGCATATGGTTGATAAATCGAAAGTCTCGAGTTCGGAACCCGGTCTAGAATCGTTACCACGCCCATTAGTCCACCCAGCTCTGATGTGTACCTAGATTTTGTTAGGTAAATAAAGACGGCTGAGCATAGTTCTGACCACACATTTCCTTCATATGCCGAGTAAGGAAAGACCAAATACAAGCCGAACTTGATCACTCAAAGAGCCGATTCAGAATTTCAAAAAAAAAAGACCAATACAGGTCGACACTGAATGACTTAAACAATACATGTAATATTATATTACTCTGATGACATCATTTATTTACATGAAATACACGTGGAGACGGAAAGACCAAAAAATACACATAATTAAAGCTAAGCCAAAATAAAGATCAAGTACAAGTCGAATATGAGTTACGAATAAATGAACAAATACAAGCCAAAACTGTGTAACCCAGCCCACTACAGACAACCCCATCACACCCACTATGTGACCCACTACAGACAACCCCATCACACCCACTACAGACAACCCCGTCACACCCACTGTGTGACCCACTACAGACAACCCCATCACACCCACTATGTGACCCACTACAGACAACCCCATCACACCCACTACAGACAACCCCATCACACCCACTGTGTGACCCACTACAGACAACCCTATCACACCCACTGTGTGACCCACTACAGACAACCCTATCACACCCACTGTGTGACCCACTACAGACAACCCTATCACACCCACTACAGACAACCCTATCACACCCACTGTGTGACCCACTACAGACAACCCTATCACACCCACTGTGTGACCCACTACAGACAACCCTATCACACCCACTACAGACAACCCCATCACACCCACTACAGACAACCCCATCACACCCACTGTGTGACCCACTACAGACAACCCCATCACACCCACTATGTGACCCACTACAGACAACCCCATCACACCCACTGTGTGACCCACTACAGACAACCCCATCACACCCACTACAGACAACCCCATCACACCCACTGTGTGACCCACTACAGACAACCCCATCACACCCACTACAAACAACCCTATCACACCCACTGTGTGACCCACTACAGACAACCCCATCACACCCACTACAAACAACCCTATCACACCCACTGTGTGACCCACTACAGACAACCCCATCACACCTACTCACACCACCTAGACTAATCTCCTTCCAGTGAGCACCATCAGACCAGTCCGGGGTCAGATAGTCTGGCACTGGTCTTGGCTGGGCACCAACAGTCCGGCTGCCAAGATCTGTCCTCATCTATCCGATCATCCTCTCTGGCACCAGACTGCACTGAAGGTCAGTAAACAACTTTAGGAAAAACCTCAGTTCTAGCCAATTTAAAAAAAAATCTTTCGAGTATTCATAAGATTAAAAAAAAACTCTCATTAAATATTTATTGTGATAATTATATTTGTAATAATACCCCCCCCCCCCCACAATCTGAGAAGTTGCTTATAATTATCATGCAATATTTTATTTTAAAATATAAAATTAAAACAAATATAGCTATTGTTTATGTAGTCTCTTATCTGTAATTTACTGTTGTAAATGTTGTAAAATGATATTTTCTATTTGTATTTTTGTTTTAAACACAATTCCCTTAATTTTTTTGGAAAAAAAAGAAATATCTTTTAAGTCTGAACTATGAAACTAACCATTTAATCAAAATCAAAGTGTACTGTTTGCTGATATAAGCCATTCAATACACACATATATGGTATCTGACACACCGATGTACTCAATCAAACATCATTAGTGGCAGTCGATAAAACGGCAGCAATACGTCTACAGTCACCCCTCACCATAAATGACATGCGTTATATCCACCCCACCCCTTTCCGCTCCCCCAGTCCGTCAGCCCCATACCACACATCTACAACAAAAAGTGATATCAAATACAATTATTGGTAACACATGGTCTAAAAGCATTAGTTAAATGTGTGCAACCTGAAAAAAAATACAAGTTCAAAACCTGTTTACTTCCTGTTTGTTTCTGCTCTTATCTAAAAGCTCGCTTTTATTCAAATACTTTAGTTTTAAAATTACTATACCATTTATATTAAAGTACATTTCTTTAAGCAATTTTATCTTTTTTTAAAAAAAAAAACATTTCTTTAAGTGTTTTTAAGTGTTTTTTTTCCTAAGTTCATTTACAAGTTCGTTTCGCTATTTAGTTCATGTAGAAAATCTATTCCTTATTTTTTTATCCCCCCCCCCCCCCAAAGTTCTGACTGGCATTCGAACCTCCACCTATTAAGTTACGGGCAGTAAAAAAACAAAACAAGAACTATCATCTGTTCGAGTTTTCCTCCCCTGGCTTCACGTTAATGAAGTTCATTTGAAACAAGCAGTCTTGCCGGGACGAAAGAGAAAAAATAAGTCTGGATATTCCTTGGAATTATTTTTGAGTTAGAGATTAAGATGCCAGAAGCGGTCCCAGTCCCGTGGGCCGGGGGGGGGGGGGGGGGAGAGGAAAGTAAAAAAAAAAACCCAACGGCAGAGGTGACGTGGGTAAAGAATGGGCTTGGCCGAGAATATGACTGTATTTCCTTGCGCCCTGAACCCGGGCAGACTTTGTTCATTTGTCCTAATCACTGGCCCAGCCTAGCTGTTTTAATTTTAAATCAAATTCCAGAGACAATTTCCTCGCGCTGCAGCACCTTGGGATCTCCCTACCTCATCATTTTCATGTATCCACCCCTCGCGCGCATACTAAACAGCGTTCACGACGCCAATTACGGCTGACGTCATTAGCATATGACGGGGCCCACGTGGCCCCTGTCCCGTCTTAAGAAAAGGACCCAGACCGAACTCCGAGGGCAAATTAGAGCACCGTTCGCTGACAACGGCTGGGTTAGATCAAGATAAACCGGCCTCATCCTGATTCAAATTTCTTCTCGCGTTGGCCGCAGGAGCGACCCCACTCCCCCCCCCCCCCCCCCCCCACCTCTTGTTCCCAGGCTCATCATTATTTTGTTCTGCCGGCAACCCAAGACTCAGAGGAGCACTGGGGGTGTTCGCTTCCTAGACCCCGTGTCTACACCCCCTCCTCTACCACCCGCTCGTCCTCCCCATCAAAACTAAATCTGCGGGATGTCCTTCCATCTTGACCTCCGACCTCCCCGGCAACTTGGAGGTGGCGCGCTGGGTTACGTGTGGCTGGCGTGGCGCGCGCTTACGGGAAATCCAATCAAAGGAGAGCGCGAGCAAAACAGGGAAAGATGGAGATGAATGAAGAGCATCCTAAACGGATTAGGGTCAGTTCTTTATTACAGCTTTTGATAAATGGCTCTCCGGTTATGATATAATTTAAATCCCCAGTCGCTGGAGCACCAGCGGTAACATTACTCTCACGGCGTACCCACAACCACCCCGCTCACACCACGGCCCATCCGCGACATTCGGCCGGTTGCCGGCTGACTAGATCTGCTCTGCGTCACCGGTATTCGTTGCTGTCGTAGCTTCCGGTGTTCTATCTTTCACCCCCCCCCCCCCCTCATCCGTTTCCGTTCCTCGCCAAAGCCTTGAGATATGAGAACAGAATCATGGGTATAGGCAACAGTTTTATTTCAGCGTAATCCGGAATATGTTCAGTTATTTATGTTTCCTACATTTGTAGATTTTGAATTTCTCTGATGGTACAAGCGGTGACTGGTTTCGATCCTGCGCCTTCATGTCATAAAGATATGGCGCTGTTCAACCTGTACATATACGTCTAGAAACAAAATAATGCGATATGGGTTATGTGTTTTATAACGAACAGAATAAAGTATGGGGGTTAGATAAAAGTTGATTCAATTTTGGACAATTTTAAAAGCTGGTTATTTTTGGCTAGTTTAGAAGCAGGTATTTTTTGTGTGTAGCCATTTTTACAGATTTTGTAGTCGGATAGTTTTAGAAGGAAATAGGCCGTGTAGTTTTGAATAAGGATATTTGTATATTTTTGACATTTGTAAAATCAGCTACTTTTGCTTTGGATAATAGTGAGAGCAGTTCTAAAAACCGTTTTGAAATACCGCATCAGGAATAATTTCTTGGAACTTTTTCCAGCGACTTTATAATTTCCCAGCGACTTTATATTTTCCCAGCGACTTTATATTTTCCTAGGGACTTTATATTTTCCCAGCGACTTTATATTTTCCCAGCGACTTTATATTTTCCCAGCGACTTTATATTTTCCCAGCGACTTTATATTTTCCCAGGGACTTTATATTTTCCCAGGGACTTTATATTTTCCCAGCGACTTTATATTTTCCCAGGGACTATATATTTTCACAGCGACTTTATATTTTCCCAGGGACTTTATATTTTCCCAGCGACTTTATATTTTCCCAGCGACTTTATATTTTCCTAGCGACTTTATATTTTCCCAGCGACTTTATATTTTCCCAGCGACTTTATATTTTCCCAGCGACTTTATAGTCCCAGCGACTTTATATTTTCCCAGCGACTTTATATTTTCCCAGGGACTTTATATTTTCCCAGCGACTTTATATTTTCCCAGCGACTTTATATTTTTCCAGCGACTTTATATTTTCCCAGCGACTTTATATTTTCCGAGCGACTTTATATTTTCCCAGCGACTATATTTTCCCAGCGACTTTATATTTTCCCAGCGACTTTATATTTTCCCAGGGACTTTATATTTTCCCAGCGACTTTATATTTTCCCAGCGACTTTATATTTTCCTAGCGACTTTATATTTTCCTAGGGACTTTATATTTTCCCAGCGACTTTATATTTTCCCAGCGACTTTATATTTTCCCAGCGACTTTATATTTTCCCAGCGACTTTATATTTTCCCAGGGACTTTATATTTTCCCAGGGACTTTATATTTTCCCAGGGACTTTATATTTTCCTAGAGACTTTATATTTTCCCAGCGACTTTATATTTTCCCAGGGACTTTATATTTTCCCAAGTCTCGCGTCTTTATCACACGACTCGCCCCAGTTCTATAAATAGAAAACCAACACCAAGAACAGTAAACTTTGTTCAAGCTTAAAAAAAAACAACCTTTGCTAAGAATCAGCACCCCCCCCCATACACACAGAAAGAAAATAAAAAGTAAAATAAAGCATTGTATATTTTCCCAGGTCTAAAAAAAACCTATTTTGCACCCCCCCCCCCAACCTCTTCAAACATGCGACTATTTAAAAACGACACTTTAAATGCTAACATCTCTGTTGGTTTACAGCGACGCTACAACATTAACCGTAAAACCAATTTATCATCCAATCCTCCATTCAGGAGAGTGTACCGGTCGCAGCCTAACAATGCACTAAATACAGCAACGCTACTTTTGACCATCGCCGTGTTTTGGCCCGGCATCGTTGGCCATTGATGGCCATGGAGTAGACACAATCGGCCATTAATGGTCATCAAGTACCCACAATAAGCCATCAATCTAGTTTGTGTAAATACATATAAGCACCCATCCGTTGTTTTTTTTTATAAATATCAAATCCCGGTGTCAGAAAAACACCTTGGATATTTCAAAAGACGAAACGGCGGCATAAATCAAATTACAAATTCCCAGAGACGTCATCGCCATGGTAACCACACACCTGCACAAGACATGCATCCACCCGGTTTTCCATACCGGGCACAGCGACAACAACACTAGCTAAATAATGCATTGTGTTTCTCCCATTTCATATCGTTCCGCTCCATTACCCGTAGAACACCTTTACATACATACACTTCGCTTTACCTCAACAGCACCCAGGTAACTATCCCTCTCGGGACCTGTGCCACCTGATTGACCTTGCGTGCCTGACCCCCTGATTCTTCACCCCGTCACCCCACGGGAATGGTTGTTTGACCACCAGTGCGTCTTGTTGGTCCAACACTCGCGTCCAGCAATAAGCGACAGGACAGAAGCATTGTCCATCATAGCCCCAGCATCGGTCGTTAAACATGGGACAAAAATGGCTTGATGTGCTGGGGGGGGGGGGGATCTCGTGGGGGATTTAGGAGCTGCGGGGTTCAAAGGTCAATCATCTCGTAGGTATGGATACCGTCCCGTTAGTGGGTGTGTGTATATTATGTGTGTGTGTGTGATTGTGTGTGTTTGTTCGGGAATGTCAACATTTCAATTAGAGAAAAAGGGAACTATTAGAATACAGAACTGGCCAGGGGTGGATTGGAGTTCTTAAACGGCCCGGGAAACAAAAATTTCAAGAGAAGAAACCTGACTCTAATTTTCCTTTATTACTTAAACTTGTTCAAATTAAGAAGAAAAAAAAAAAACTAGCTTCATAAAAAAAAAAAGCAAAGTTCCCTTTATGAATTTCCTGGTCCATAGGGCAAGTGAAGTTCACATGTTTCTGTTTCGTATTAATTGATAGTGTGGTCAGCACAATGCCTAGTCGCCTTTACTTTCCCTACTCAGGGACGTTCTACGGACTTGAAATCGGGTCAATAAATTATCACTCATTCAACTGATTAACTTAACTTAAATAATAACTAATTATTTTCCTTATTCTGTAAACTAAAATATCAATACCTAAGTCTACTACAATTTTAAAAGCCACTATGAAAAGGCGAAGAGCTAAAGCAAAAAAAAAAAAAAAAACATTTTTGTTAAAATTTCACGCATTTAAATAAACCACCGCACAAAATTAATAGTGTTGCTTCTGATTCAATAGCCAACGAAAGATATTTTTTTTTGACAATGGATACGTTGTGAATAATAGAACACGGCTTAAAATTTTTAAACCCAGGTGTAGCTTCATGTTGAATACAAATTATTTACAAATTCTCTTAATAAGCAAGATTTGTTTTTTAAAATTATAAAACCAGATATTCAAATTAGAAAAAAAAATTAATTAGAAAAATAAAGTTTTTATAATAAACAAACTAGAAATTTAATTATAGAAAATAAATGTGTGAAATAGAAAAAAAAATTAGAAATAATATATGGGGGGGGGGGGGGCAATAAAAAATAAAGTTTATAATAGAAAAACAACAGAAATTTAATTTAAAAATTAAGTTTTGTAATAGAGAAAAATAGAAATTTGATTATAAAAATAAACTTTTATAATAAAAAAAAAATGTTTAGGAAAACCAGTTAATTAGCGGTTGGGTTCGTCATAAGAAACTTACTAATTATATCGATTTAAATCAAACATTAATTTTAAACATTAATTTTAATATATATTTTAAAATATAAGAAAACAACAAACAGACAAAAAAAAAATCATCAGATATTCCTCCATGTCAGTTAGTCATCCAAGTGGTTTGATACCAATCTTCGCTCAAACATATGTATGCAGTAAGACCGACAAAAGGTTATTAGAAATTAATGTGTTTCATACCCTGAACTAATGGAATATGAAGTAGGATATGTAAAGCTCTGACCAGCTTTGGTAACACCAACTTGATTGTATCATGTAATTAATTGAACATATTTTTAAAAAGTTAATATAACTAGTTGAAGATATGGCTTGGTGACGCGTAAACTACAATTAATAATAGCTGAAGACATTTACAAATATATGTGCAGGCATTAACAAATATATGTGCAGTCATTAACAAATATATGTACACGCAAACAAATCTATTTAACTTCACAGCAGGCCTATTATTTTCTTCAGATAAGATATTTGATCGAAACAGCAACATAATGTTTTAAATATTGATTTCCCCACCGATCAAAATATTTGTTTATATCGTCCCGTCATTAAACTGGTGAAAATCTGTTTCAAAAGTGGAAACATTCTGTATAAAAAAAACCAAATGCAGACTTGGAAAGTTTTTTAGTGCTTAAAAAACAACAACAAAAAAATTACATAAGGGAATGGAGGTGTGCTCTCTAAGACGACAAACGACATTTAAATTGTATTGCGTCCCTGAGATCTATCTAGGTAATGTCCCTTCAGTTTCCAAACGTCCATGTGATCTATCTAGGTAATGTCCCCTCAGTCTCCCAACGTCCCTCAGATCTATCTAGGTAATGTCCCCTCAGTTTCCAAACGTCCCTGAGATCTATCTAGGTAATGTCCCTTTACTTTCCAAACGTCCCATAGATTTATCGAGGTAATGTCCCCTCAGTTTCCAAACGT
This sequence comes from Physella acuta, assembly GCF_028476545.2. Taxonomy (NCBI): domain Eukaryota; kingdom Metazoa; phylum Mollusca; class Gastropoda; family Physidae; genus Physella; species Physella acuta. The sequence goes on from NW_026732940.1 coordinate 256,891, forward strand.
CCCTGAGATCTATCTAGGTAATGTCCCTTTACTTTCCAAACGTCCCATAGATTTATCGAGGTAATGTCCCCTCAGTTTCCAAACGTCCTATAGATTTATCGAGGTAATGTCCCCTCAGTTTCCAAACGTCCCTGAGATCTATCTAGGTAATGTCCCCTCAGTTTCCAAACGTCCCTGAGATCTATCTAGGTAATGTCCCTTTACTTTCCAAACGTCCCATAGATTTATCGAGGTAATGTCCCCTCAGTTTCCAAACGTCCTATAGATTTATCGAGGTAATGTCCCCTCAGTTTCCAAACGTCCCTGAGATCTATCTAGGTAATGTCCCTTTACTTTCCAAACGTCCCATAGATTTATCGAGGTAATGTCCCCTCAGTTTCCAAACGTCCCTGAGATCTATCTAGGTAATGTCCCTTTACTTTCCAAACGTCCCATAGATTTATCGAGGTAATGTCCCCTCAGTTTCCAAACGTCCTATAGATTTATCTAGGTAATGTCCCCTCAGTTTCCAAACGTCCCTGACACCTATCTAGGTAATGTCCCCTGAGTTTCCAAACGTCCCTGAGATCTATCTAGGTAATGTCCCCTGAGTTTCCAAACGTCCCTGTGATCTATCTAAGTAATGTCCCCACAGTTTCCTAACGTCCCTGAGATCTATCTAGGTAATGTCCCCTCAGTTTCCAAACGTCCGCGCAACTTCCGGTAAGATGTACTCGCCAGGCGGGCAGATCCCGGGCAGTAATTAGTCTTGCGCTATCTGGGCGAGAATGAGGCGACGTTTGCTTGATTGGCCAAATGCACGCCCAACTTATTTTCATGCCTAACGCGGCTTGAGGGGCGCGCAGATAAGGGAGGGCCGGGGGAGCCAGATGAGGAGGTCTCGGTGGGGAGGTTGTGAGGTGTGGGGGGTGGCAGACACGATCAAGGGCGGGTTGTTTGTTGAGGGTGGGGAGGGGGGAGACAAGTTTCCAGTCTTAAAGAAATTGGTGGTCATTGAAGTTGATGGGGGGGGGGGGGGGGGGGGTTGGCCATTAATGACGTCACACATAGTCGGGAGGGGGAGGGGTAGGGAGTCAGCTGCTGTATATATTTGGGCCGAGGGGGGCGGGGGGTTAGAATCATGTCGCAGCTTTCATGAAAAAAATCAGTAATTTTACTTTAAAAGAGGCCAGGGGGTATGGGTGGGGGTAAATTATCGATTTTCATGAAATTATTGTGATTGAGAAATTAGGCATTTGTATTGGCGTGACATAGGGGATGGGTGGATGTGACGTGGTGTGTGTGTGTGGTGGTGGGGGGGGGGGGGGGGCTAAAGTGCAGCGAAAATTGTTTGCTGTCATTTATGAGCTATTCTAGTGTTTATCAAGACTCTAGAGCAAAAGACATCGGAGGGTGTAACGACAGTCTCATCCTTAACGAGGTGTCCATAGCTGAAGACATACAAGAACAAACTGAAAAATGATGGTGTCTTATGGATTTCGGGCAAGTGGGGGGGGGGGGGGGGGAAGTTCGAATATAGAATATATTTTATAAGAACATTACATTAATGTGAGAAAAGAAACATTTTATTTGATGTAATTTACTCAAATATTAAAACCCTTTATACGTTAAAAATTGAATTATTATAATAAAAAATTGAAGTTTTTTATCTGTCACACTTGGAAGTTATCATCAGATGTATGCAATCAATCAATAGAGAACTTCCCTTTCAGGCATGCTATCATCCTGCATTCACGGTTGAATGCAATCCTGTTGTTAGACAATTGCTGTCGCTAAGTTAGATCATGCGTGAAAGATAGACTTAAATATCGCAAGGGGAGAGAACAACACCGGGAGCACGTCATAAGGCGAGGTAACTCTAACAGACTAGTCAATGTGAAACAAGAGTTGTGAGGTATGATTGCACCTTTGAGCTCGCCCGTTGAACTGCTATTGAGGGCTTCTCGTAATTTGATGCTGAGACCGTATTTTAATTTTACTGCAGAGATAAAGAAAAATTCTAGAATAAAATTTTGATCTCGATGGAAATATCATAGTCCAAGGTACCTATCACAAAAAGAATACCGTTAATTTATTTTTATTTAAATACTATGGTAAAGAATCCTTTTTATACCTAGCTATACATTAGGCAAAATGAAATAAGAGTTCATATGTTTCTTGACTTAGGCATATGAATGAAAAGTGTGCACTTAACCCAGCTGCCTTTACTTTCCCGAGCGATGAGTTCAAGGACGTTTTACTGAATTCAACCCGGATTCGAGCTCAATCCTATCGGGTTAACGGCCCAGCGCTCTGCCACTTAGACCACGCCGTTCCATAGCGTTAAATACTACTCGGTCATTATTCGATCTATTTTTAAATGCATTGTGAACTATGCGTAGAGGTGTAATACACTTTTTGGATTAAATAATTTCGTTTTGGTAAATTAATATTTTGACATAAAAATTGCTGCAAGTAATATCAATAGAAATATTAGAAACGACAATTGATCTAATATGCAACAATTTCAGAGACTGGCTCTTTGTTATTTCAGCAGTATACAAAACAGTAGCAATTTACAATATACGTAGTAAATGTACAATTTTTTTCATAAGTGACAATTTATTCATTCTGCAAAGTTTACCTGATATTCTTGGGCGTACGTTTTTATGCTGTATTATTTAATTAATATTTGAAAAAAAACTTTCATTAGAGTCATTCCGAGGCTATTTTAGAATCTGAATTTCAATGAAAAACATAAAAGTGCTTGTTGAAATTAAAGTCACGGAAAAAAATTCATAATGAAAGTAATTGTGTATGTTAAGTAGGCAATTGTACGGTATTTTAAAATCAAATCAAACAAACAAACACAGAAATCTACAACTCACAAACCTACTTAAGCTTAAACTTCTACAACTTACAAAACCTACAAGTTTAACATACCTACCGATTGAAAAACCTACAAAACAAACTTCAGAAGCCTAAATTAACCTAAAAAACCATATTGTAAACACGCAAGATAAACCAAGCGAAACCTACAAAAAAAACCTTCATTAATTTATACCATAATGGCGCGATAACTTAAGCACAACACAGCTGAGGTAATTTAAAAACCAGTTGCAAGTTCGGCAAGGTTATGGCCCCTGAACCTCTCTTACTGGTGACATGTCGTAATGGGGAGGGGGGAGGTCGCATTTACAGAACCCCCCCCCCCCCCCCCCCCCCCCAATCTCACGATCCTGAAATAACAATTGTATTACATAACAGTGAACTAGATCTGTGGGTGGCAGATGCCCGGAGGTGGGGTGGGGGGGGGGGGGGGGTGCAGCAGATCTGCACCTCTGAAAGATTGACGTGTTTCGTTTTTTATAATTTACATCTTCAGGTGAGCTGAGAAAACAATGTCCTATTTTTTTTTAACCTGGCCCGTCGACCCGTCGCACGTGCGATATCAAACTTACCGCACCGGGTACCTGCCCTGCGCCCCGTGCGAGGGTCAAGGTGAAACTGGTGTTTCCAGACCTGAACAACTCAACCGGAACCGGCGGACAGGGAAGGACGGTGTGTATGTGTGTGTGTGTGTGTGTGCGTGCGTGTGTGTGTGTGTGCGTGTGTCTGCGGGAGGGTGTGACTCGTCGGCTTTTTCTTTAAGAACAAAAAAAAAACAACAGCACAGAACTCAGCGTGAATCCTTCACGTGAATTAAGAACTCACGCTTGATTTAATTTTCCAACGCCCCGTTAGGTTTTATATTTTTTATATTTTTTGGGGGATCTTTTAAAAAAAACACTCTTGGAGTTGCGCCCCCTTGCGATCACCCGCCCACCGATTAGCCAATGTTTGTTTCTATAGATAAATAGATCCGGATAAGCCCTGACAGCTGTTTACACTGTCGCAACCTTCCGCCTCTCACCCCGCACGTCGTACCAACACGTGAGTACGCATGCGCGGGTGTGCCCTCGTCAGTGATAAGATAGCGTGAACAAGGGTGGGGAGGGGGTGCGCTGGGATTAGGATTAACTGTAGCGATTAATCAGCTAGAATCTAACCGATGTTGCCGACGACCAACGCTCGCTGTGAGCTGAAAGATAGACCGGGAAATTTTATATCGCAGAAACTTAAAAAATTGGAAACTACGACGTAACGGCTTTCATTCAAAAAATACAATATTAGGCAGATCATAAACTTTTTTTCTAGAGATACAGGTGTTTTTTTTTTACTTGTAAAATATAAAACGTGGGAATTTGTTGCTGAATGGTAATTTGTAATGAACTTTTAAAAATGATGAAATATTTTGGCAAAATTTGGAAATTTAAAAAAAAAACCTGACATATTTTGAAAAAAAATTAGGAAATATTTTGAAAAATTATTAGGACATACTTTGAAAAATTGTTAGGACATATTTTGAAAAATTATTAGGACATACTTTGAAAAATTGTTAGGACATATTTTGAAAAATTATTAGGACATATTTTGAAAAATTATTAGGACATATTTTGAAAAATTGTTAGGACATATTTTGAAAAATTATTAGGACATATTTTGAAAAATTATTAGGACATATTTTGAAAAATTATTAGGACATATTTTGAAAAATTGTTAGGACATATTTTGAAAAATTATTAGGACATATTTTGAAAAATTGTTAGGACATATTTTGAAAAATTATTAGGACATATTTTGAAAAATTATTAGGACATACTTTGAAAAATTGTTAGGACATATTTTGAAAAATTATTAGGACATATTTTGAAAAATTATTAGGACATACTTTGAAAAATTGTTAGGACATATTTTGAAAAATTATTAGGACATATTTTGAAAAATTATTAGGACATATTTTGAAAAATTGTTAGGACATATTTTGAAAAATTATTAGGACATATTTTGAAAAATTATTAGGACATATTTTGAAAAATTATTAGGACATACTTTGAAAAATTGTTAGGACATATTTTGAAAAATTATTAGGACATATTTTGAAAAATTATTAGGACATATTTTGAACAATTGTTAGGACATATTTTGAAAAATTATTAGGACATATTTTGAACAATTGTTAGGACATATTTTGAAAAAAATTTTAGGAAAATTTTGAATCAATGACGTGTACGTCAACACAAAGTGGAGAAATCTCTTGAGTTGTGTGTGGTGTGATGATCGTGGTGTGGGGAGAAAGGGGGGGGGGGGGTCTAACGAGTATATGGAGGTTGTGGAAGAAAAGGTTAGGGGAGAGGGAGGGGCCATGACCGCCATAAACTTGAAGGTGTCAGGTGACACAGCTATCTCGGCCGCTGTCCGGAGCGCCGGGCAGTGTGACGTAACGCGGCCAATCGTCACGTGGGTGTTGAGGGCTGGGGCCCACGCTTGACCGGCGGACCAGAACCGTTGGTCGTCTGCTGGCGTCGCACGGGGCTGGGCGCACGCTCGGTGTTGGCCGGTGACGTCACGCGATGGCGTCATCTTTATCTGTCCAGTCACGTGACGTCATGACACATTTGGAACGGCCCGGTTGTCACGTGGTAATAAATTTACGGCGGTGAAGGTTAACTTGATCCACGGGCAGGATGTTATTCCGTTACAGGGTACCAACGCTTGGTATTATCTATTGTCTAGTGTATCCAGAGTTTCTTTCAGGCATTCCCCCCCCCCCCCCGAACGAAATGGAATTTATATAGACAATATATACTTTTACTAGTGTCCGCCCCTCCTCCCAGAAAATGTTGACGCCCCCCCCCCCCCGAAAATATCAAGTTTCCCCCCTCACCCCGGAGAAAAAGTCTGGAAGAAACACTGAGTGTATCGATATACAGAAAGTGGTATCTGTTAAGCTGTTACAGATGGATTTAGAGCAAAAATAGATGATAGATTGGAATCAATACGCTCAATATCGATGAGGGGCTACGATTAGAGATAAGCTTTGGGCACGTATTGGAATGTTGATCATGGGTTTAGTGTAAGGATAGACATCCGATAACGCTATACTTTGTAACGATTATTTTGCATAACGAAATAGTGCCGCCTAAAATCTGTAACAGTAATGTGTTCCCAAGATAAATACTTTGTTGCTAACTCACAGCGAGTTAATGGATAGTTGGGTTAGCACTATACTCAGCCGACTTAATTTTTTCCCTAACGTGTTAGGTACCCATCACAGCTGGGTGGACTCGAGAAAGTTCTACTGATTTGAATCTGGATTCGAACTCGAGACTAACGGGTTAAAAAGTCTATCATCTAACCACATAATTGTGTTTTTATTTTTTACCTACAGTCCTTACCAGCCGTTGTTGTGGAGCACACCAGTTAGTGGTCAAAGCGAGGTCAACATCGACCACGTGGTATCTCGTCTGCTAGCCCAATATATCCCCAGGGTTCAGTTTTCGTATGTTACAGAAATGAGAAAGAAAGGAAAAGGCAATTAGCATACAAGTTATTAATCTGTAAGATTTGCATGAATTATAGAAGCTCGCGCATGTTCATTAAAAATTCACCTGAAACTTGGATTGGGTGGGGGGGGGGGGGGGGATGTGGTTTACAGTCAAAGGGAGCGCGTGGTCGAACAGAAGTGGTGTGGCACAAGACAGGGCCACGTGATGATGTGAGTTCAAACATGAATGGCTGATTTTTATGGTTATAACTGGTGACTCCTCTATGTTACAAGACATGACAGACGTAAAAAATATAAGTGGTGACACACGCTAAAAATAAAGTGGTGACACACGCTAAAAACATATTTTGTTGATGTGTGTGACAAACTAATATTAGAAAATTATTGGTTTTAAAATTCCCTTGAATAGGTGATTCTCGTCTGTGCGGTAATGTCAATTAACTACTCTAACTGGCTAAATAATTGAACGAAATATTATAGTGGTCAAATATTTCAACGAACTATCCTAGTGGTCAAATATTTCAACCAACTGAGTAGTCTACTTCTGATTAATTGCGAAGAAATAGATTTTTTGTTTGTTAACTAACCATTTGATTTTCGATAATTTCTTTGCTAAGAAATTTATTTTAAAGTATACCTATCAAACAATAATTAGTCTACTGCTTTAATTATTACTTAATTTAGAAGGCTTTAAGGATTTTTTTTCCTTCAAAAAGTGTACCGAGTTTTGCAGGATACCATTGATGTTTCTCCTATACAACCAAGATGAAGATGGCGTAGCCTCTAGCACCAAGGCTACCTGTACGCCACTAGCCCTTTGACCCCATCTGACCTTTGTCCCCACACCCCCATAAAAGACCCCCTGTCACAGGTCGCCCCCTGTCACAGGTCGCCCCCCCCCCCCCCCGCCCCCCCCCCTGGTTTTATTGCCGGCTGACTCCAATACGATGATCACAATACAAGGGACACAATTCACACCAGGGGAGACAAACGCTGATCTCTCTCTCGCCCCCCCCCCCCCCCCCACCACCCCAACCCTCCCCTATAACAAACAGATCTATAGCCGCCAGTCATAGGTACGTGGGTAACCATTGTCATACGCTCCAAAAGCCAAAGGATCGGTTTAAATGTTGTGGAAGTAACGTTAGCCAGCTGGTAGCAGTTTAAAACATCAAGAACTGACACTCGTGATATTAACCCCAAATCGGAATTTGCATATATGCAAATGCGTGTTTTAAAGCATCACAAAAGGGGGTTATCTATAATTGATAATAACTTCTCTTGCCCTCGTGCCCACCCCCCCCCCCACCCTCCACCCACAGCTTAAAATCATTGTCAATACAAGTTTAGTGAAGAAAAGTTATGAGAGGAAAAAAAAGCATGTTTACAACGAAAAGTGTTAGGGTGAGCTTAGCACGCGACAACATCTTTAGCTGCGACACAACCAACTTTTTTTTTTATATCAAGGAAGACATTTTTCACGGAACAGCTGCTGTCGAATGCATGTCTGTCAGAAAAAAAAAAAAAAGCGCGAAAATCTATAAAAGATATGATGGTGTCAGCTGGGGGGGGGGGGGCGAGGGGGTGTAGGTAGACTTTTATTCCTGACGTCTTGTCCAGGGGGTAGGTCACGTGGTGGGGCATAAAAGTTTTGATGGGGGAGTTTTATGGTCCAGCAAATTGCGTCGCGTGGATAAAAGTTAGGTATGACGCTGTAAATGTATGTGGGACTGGCGCTAGTATGTACATAAACTTTTATGGGCGATGTAGCAGTATGTATGTGAACTTGTATGTAAGGATGAGCAATTGTGGATAGGTAGCAGTAAATATATATGAGCTTTGTAGCTGAGAACTAAAATGAGCAATACAATGTTAAACATACATACATGAATGGGCTATGTAGCAGTTAACGTTTTTGGGCTATGTAAACAAATATTGGCATTACGTTGGTAAACATACATGCTTATGTAGGCTACCAGTAAATGATGTTTTTTTTCAGACAATTTTCTCCGGGGGGGGGGGGGGGGGGGGGAGTTGTAGCACTGGAAACTTCCGGGGTCGTGGGGGGGGGGGGCAGCACTTGTTTAAGTATATATTACTTTTAAAAAAAAATTATTCCCTTTCGTCCGAAGGTTGGGAGGGGGGGGGGAGGGGATGGGCGCTGGAGATGCCTGAAAGAAACACTGCCGTAAACATACGAATATATATGTGTTATGTTATGTGTTATGTTATAATGGGCATACTAGCAGATACTAGTACATAGGTGACCTGACAATGGTCTCCGGACATTGGTCTATGTACTTGTATCTGCTAGTATGTCTATTATAACATATGTCCGGTGACCAATGTCATTTCATTTTTGGCTGGTCACCTTTGGTTGGTCACCTTTGGTTGGTCACCTTCGGTTGGTCACCTTTGGTTGGTCACCTCTGGTTAGTCACCTTTGGTTAGTCACCTTTGGTTGGTCACCTTTGGTTGGTCACCTTTGGTTGGTCACCTTTGGTTGGTCACCTTTGGTTGGTCACCTTTGGTTGGTCACCTTTGGTTAGTCACCTTTGGTTGGTCACCTTTGGTTAGTCACCTTTGGTTAGTCACCTTTGGTTGGTCACCTTTGGTTGGTCACCTTTGGTTGGTCACCTTTGGTTGGTCACCTTTGGTTGGTCACCTTTGGTTGGTCACCTTTGGCTGGTCACCATTGGCTGGTCACCTTTGGTTGGTCACCTTTGGTTGGTCACCTTTGGCTGGTCACCATTGGCTGGTCACCTTTGGTTGGTCACCTTTGGCTGGTCATTTTTGGCTGGTCACCTTTGACTGGTCACCTTTGACTGGTCACCTTTGGTTGGTCACCTTTGGTTGGTCACCTTTGGTTGGTCACCTATAGAGAGGAACTTTGATAACTTACCATATAAACGGCGAGGACCTTTTTAAGGGTTATTAATACAATTAACTTGTACTCTCTACAAAATAAAAAACAGAAAAATCAACAACCGATCTAAGGAATTTAACAAATATTTTCAATTACCTATGATCAAAACAAACATAAAAATAGCCTCAGTTATTTTCAACCATAATTGATTTTAAAAATAATTGACATTATTTAATGGAATTATTTTTAGACAGTATGCAGTAAATCGGACATAGCCTACTCAGTGGGGCATTTTTTAAAAAAGTGCAGTGCTTATAAACTGGTTAAATAACTACAGTTCACCGAAAGGTGCTAATAAATGGAATTGGAATACTATTTGTATAAAAAATAATATAGTGATTAATATATCGCCCTCCCCTCCCTTCTTCACACCTTCCCCATGCTGCATTTACAAAACTAACAGTGAAGACGATTTATAGAACACGAGTATTTAAATCGTACCTGATACCCAAAAAAATTGCGCGAAAATTGAATTAAAATATGAGAAATGGTGGTATCGAGATACAATTATTTCCTCGATACCCCCCCCCCCCCCAGCGCTCAGTAGCAAAAACATTTGCAATGGGGCAATAATTGAGACATTTGCAAGTTTATACCCTTTAATGATCTCCCTTTGTCAACAGAGTGAAGCCCCCGTATGCATAATGCTCTGATTACAATACCATTACAAATAGACGCGCGGGACCCACTCTTAAGTGCCACTACCACCAGGAGAAGTAGCGGAATATTTTCCAATCAAGCATTAATAATTTATAAGACGGGGGTTTTTAAGATATCAATTTCTTGGCTGTAGTTGCGGTACAGGCCGGAGCTGTGGTCAGTTGCATGTGGAGAAATTCAAATCATCCGTCGATACAGTCGTCCCCCTTTAGTGCTGTTAAAACTGGGTTTTAGTAAAACAATTTTTTTTTCTCCAGATATAAAATTAAAAAATTAAGGTACATTTTTTCCTTTTTTTTTTAAAGATTAGGTGATACAGAAGCAAGACCTAACCTTATTAAACCAAACCAAGAGATTTAAAGCTTAAACTAGAATAAAACATAAACATAAACCTAACCCTAACTTTCAATCTAGTGGAATGCCCAACAGAAGCTTAAACCTTGAACTCAATATATTTAAAAAACAAATTACACAAAGAAACTGCTTTGACTGGAATAGATACTACAATTATATTACTATCAGTACTACTTCTGTTATTAATGCTTCAAGTTGTACTACTGTGATTACAACTATTTCTACCACTTAATTACTATTACAATAAATACTATGGCTACAAAATACCAGTACTTCAAATAGTATTACTAACACTAGATAATAACAGTAATAATAATAATAATAATAATAATAATAATAATAATAATAATAATAATAATAATAATAATAATAATAGTAATAATAATAATAATAATAATAATAATAATAATAATAATAATAATAATAATAATAATAATAATAATAATAATAATAATAATAATAATAATAATAATACTTCTAACAATAATAATATTAATAGTATTAGTAATAGTAGTAGTAACAATAGGTGTAGTAGTACAAATAATAATAATAGTTATAATAATGAGAATAATACTTATTCTACTGTTACTACCAGAGGCGGAGCGACCCTTCCCGGCGCCCGGGGATAAACTTTCAATTTGGCGCCCCCCTCGGGAGCAACCTTTCAATTTTCGCCCCCATATATTTTTTATGTTTATAATGCAAAAATGCAGCTAAAATGAGTTTTAAATTTGTTTTTAGAACCCATTTTGGCGCCCCCTAAGGTCGGCGCCCGGGGACATATGTAAACCCCGCCCCCCCCCCCTCGCTACGCCTCTGACTACTTCTACTACATCTACTACTACTACAACAACAACTACTACTACAACAACAACAACTACTACTACTACTACTACTACTAAAACATAAACCAAAAAAGATATCTACCAAAACATTAATTAGAAAGCCTGTCTTTAAAAACATTTTTTTTTTCATTTTACCACATGTTGCGACGACTAATCTATTTTATTTATAGCTCAAGTCCTTACAAATACAACACAAAGACGTTTGTCTCGTACATTCTCGTACATATTATGTTAAAGAGGCTGTATTATGCGAGTGTATTATGAGAGCCATTCCAGCCTCACATAAGAACGGATCTAGTCCCTCTCTGTAGGAGTATGTGACTGTCATATACCCAACCGTAACGCTGTCACTTTCATCCTGTCCGCCGCACCCCTCATCCAAACCGTTACACCCAAATTTGATCAACAACCAGCGACACCCGGGCCCCGGTTTAAAAGGCCCCCCGAACAAAAAAAAAATAACCCTATTGTTTATCTGACATGTTGGTTGGGCTAGGGGTCGCGCTGCTTCCATGTGGTGTATGTCACTTTCTGAAAGAAGCCATGTTTTCTGGATATTCCCTGTCTCATCTGCATATGCATGAGCTGCGCGGGGCGTCACCCGCCGGCCGGATGTGTCCTCTCACGGCCAGATGACCGCGCACCTCCCTCCCAGCGACCGGAACTGCCGGCTCCCAGAACTGATTTGTCCGTGTGGTTTCTAGTGTTCTATCAAACAGATTTACTCTCGTAAAAATAGCTGGCAATGACATGTTAGCTTGGTAGAATAAGAAAAAAAAAACGTCCAAAATAATATTTTGTCAATAAGTGATGTTCTTAAATACGACGGAACATTTCTGTGAATAAAAAAATGGGGGGGGGGGGGAGGGGGGGGCGCATAACATACGAGGTAAAAAAACTAACATAGAAATGAACTAGATTACTAAACTAAAATAATAATGAGATAAAAAAATATGAACGTAAAATGAAATAAAATAAGCCTAATAAACCAAACTAAAAATCAAACAGTAATGTACTGAAATAAATAACCTAACATATAAACAATATTAAAAAACGAAATGAACCAAGCAACCATTAATGAAACATGAAGTGTTAAAGCCACTATAGTGAATTTAAAGCCAGCAGCTTTTTTATTTTTGGTTTTATATATATCCGGGGTTAGAACTCGAACTTTTCCAGTAATAGCAAATATGAGCACTACCAACTCGACCACGCCGACCCCTTGTTTAAGAGACATATTTTAACCGAAGTTGCTGGGATTACTTCAGAAAATTATATTTAAATTAAACTAGCCAGGTATTCAAGGCTAAAAATTGTTACCTTTTCAAATCAGTTCAATTATGAAGTATCAAAGTCAAAACCTTAAATTCTCTAACCTTAGGAAATTCTATAAAACGAGCCGGCCCGCGGCATAACATACGCCGCTATTTAGTTGTTGTTTTTTTCTACTTTTCAGTAATTCATAATTTGTAAATTCGACAGTACCGACGCTGCCACTGAAAATATTTCTTTAAAACACTATAAGTAGCTCGTTAAGGACCTTAACCCCCCCCCCTTTCTCCCCCCCCCCTACGTTTAAAATCGTTGGCTCTGCTTGTAAACATTTAGAGTGAACACAGCTCACTAAAATCATGTAGGGGTGGGGAGGTAGGGAGAGCGTTTGCAGCTTGTTTTCTAACGGCTCCCAGAAGAGAATTATATATATAGATTTAACGTTGTATTCATTTGGTTAAATTGACTTAGAACTAGTTTGTGTCGGTTTTTTAAAATTCTGGTGAATGAAACGAGCAGAGCAGAAGAACTAATGGCATCAACAAATTTAGACTAAAAATAGTTCTATTTCTATCAACCAATTAAGACGGATATAAAATAGTTCTAATTATATCAACCAATTGAGACGGATATAAAATAGTTCTAATTATATCAACGTATTTAGACAGATATAAAATAGTTCTAATTCTATCAACCAATTGAGACGGATATAAAATAGTTCTATTTCTAACAACCCATTTAGACTAAAAATAGTTCTAAATCTATCAACCTATTTAGACAGATATAAAATAGTTCTAATTCTATCAACCCATTGAGACGGATATAAAATAGTTCTAATTCTATCAACCCATTGAGACGGATATAAAATAGTTTTAATTCTATTAACCCATTTAGACGGATATAAAATAGTTTTAATTCTATCAACCCATTTAGACAGATATAAAATAGTTTTAATTCTATCAACATATTTAGACAGATATAAAATAGTTCTATTTCTATCAACCTATTGTAACTGAATTGAAATAATTAATTATAAAATTGAATCACGTACACTCCTACTGAATTGGAAATATTTTAAGAATTTTTAGCATCGATGTAGAAACAGAAGTAATAAAAATATTTTTTAAAAATTACAGCTTAGCACATTTTTTGCATCACTTGTGTTACGTTTTGATATATGCTGTTATTATTAGTGAAGGCTAAAACAAAATGTTTTTTCTTCATTGCTAAGTAAATCCCGTTATAAAAATAAAAATAAATGAATTTTCCTATTTTATACCCTGAAATATTCTTACGTACGCCTGTAAGAATTTTTATCTGCCCGGGATTCGAACTCGGGACTTCTCCGTTTAGCAGCTATGATCTTTACAGGCCCAACCATGTTAGAATGTATTAGCGTCTAACATGTAGTTTACACGTTTCTATTTTTAGAATTTTGACTAACGTGATCTTTTAAACTGTTGGAAATGCTGTGGTGATTTTAATTGTAACTTCGTATTGATTTAGTAATAATTAAGGGCAAACTATCAGGTAATCTGGTGATAACTTTGTGAAGATTTAGAATTTAGAGTCAGTGGTACCTAAAAAATAATTTTAGTGATGGTTTTGTGGTTATTTAGTGATTGGTAACATAGGTAGGTGATAGTTGAGTGGTAGTCAATTGCAGTGGCGTAGCGAGGTCGGGTGTTACCCGGTGCGGCACTTAATGGTGTCACTCCCAGAGGCGTAGCGACACTTCCCGGGAACAAATTTACGATTTGCACCTCCCTCAAACTTTCGATCAGCACCCCCCTCAAACTTTCGATTTGCACCCCCCCTCAAATTTTTCTATATATATTTTGCTATTTTTTTGCCTTGGTGTCACCCCCCTAAATGGTGTCACCCGGTGCGGTCCGCACCCCCCTCGCTACGCCTCTGGTCTAGTGTAGTGTATACCAGTTGTAGTTATCCATTTCTTTGTACATAACACAAAACAATCAGTTTATCCCTTACCCACAACCCCAAAAACCGCCTCCCTTCTACCCATAATCCTAAGCAGCCTTTCGCTAATCCATAACCCCCCCCCCCCACCCCAGCCCGCCTGCCACTAACCTAAGTCCACGACATCCTACGCCATCAGTGAAAAATGTCTTCTAACTGCCCGGAGACCCCATGCCTCGACCTCTTGCATTATTGACCCCTATTATCTATGATACGGATTACCTCTATGACTATTACCATTGGTCAAATCTGCTCGCGCTTCCTCGTCCAGCAGGATCACGTGACTGGTCAGATTTAAAAGTTTCGTGTGGGTGCCATTAAGGGTTCCATTATGTCTGAGGCGAAAGACTGACATGAAATGTATGACTCAAACGCTGGACTGTATGGTCATTGCCTGACATGTAATGTATGACTCAAGCGCTGGACTGTATGGTATTTGCCTGACATGTAATGTATGACTCAAGCGCTGGACTGTATGGTTATTGCCTGACATGTAATGTATGACTCAAGCGCTGGACTGTATGGTATTTGCCTGACATGTAATGTATGACTCAAGCGCTGGACTGTATGGTTATTGCCTGACATCAGTGGCGTAGCGAGGTCGGGTGTCACCCGGTGCGGCACTTAATGGTGTCACCCCACCAGAGGCATTAAGACCCTTCCCACTTCCCAGGGACAAACTTTCAAACTTTCGATTTGCACCCCCCCCCCCCTCAAGTTTTCTATTTGCACCCCCCCCCTCAAACTTTCGATTTGCACCCCCCCCCCGTCTAGTTTTTCTCTATATATTTTGCTATTTTTTGCCTTGGTGTCACCCCCCTAAATGGTGTCACCCGTTGCGGTCCGCACCCCCCGCCCCCCCCCCTCGCTACGCCCCTGCCTGACATGTAATGTATGACTCAAGCGCGGGACTGTATGGTCATTGCCTGACATGTAATGTATGACTCAAGCGCGGGACTGTATGGTTATTGCCTGACATGTAATGTATGACTCAAGCGCTGGACTGTATGGTTATTGCCTGACATGTAATGTATGACTCAAGCGCTGGACTGTATGGTTATTGCCTGACATGTAATGTGTGACTCAAGCGCTGGACTGTATGGTTATTGCCTGACATGTAATGTATGACTCAAGCGCTGGACTGTATGGTTATTGCCTGACATGTAATGTATGACTCCAAATGTTGGGCCACTAGAGTCTTCTGCTCTGTCTGGTTAGTGGTGGGGTGACCGTTGATCTTAGTTTGACTGCGGGTCTTAGAGTGACCATTGTCTTATGGTGACTGCGGGTCTTAGGGTGACCGCGGGTCTTAGGGTGACCGCGGGTATTAGGGTGACTGCGGGTCTTAGGGTGACCGCGGGTCTTAGGGTGACTGCGGGTCTTAGGGTGACTGCGGGTCTTAGGGTAACTGCGGGTCTTAGGGTGACTGCGGGTCTTAGGGTGACTGCGGGTCTTAGGGTGACCGCGGGTCTTAGGGTGACTGCGGGTCTTAGGGTGACTGCGGGTCTTAGGGTGACTGCGGGTCTTAGGGTGACTGCGGGTCTTAGGGTGACTGCGGGTCTTAGAGTGACCCTTGTCATATGGTGACTGTGGGTCTTAGGGTGACCGCGGGTCTTAGGGTGACCGCGGGTATTAGGGTAACTGCGGGTATTAGGGTAACTGCGGGTCTTAGGGTGACTGCGGGTCTTAGGGTGACTGCGGGTCTTAGGGTGACTGCGGGTCTTAGAGTGACCCTTGTCATATGGTGACTGTGGGTCTTAGGGTGACCGCGGGTCTTAGGGTGACCGCGGGTCTCTGACTGGCTTTAGCCTGGAAGAGACCAATGTTCCCACTATCATGTGAAAGTCGCATCTTAAAAATCTAGACTTATCTACAACTTCTATAGACTAATCTACAACATCTCTAGACTTATCTACAACTTCTCTACACTAATCTACAACTTCTCTAGACTAATCTACAACTTCTCTAGACTAATCTATAACTTCTCTAGACCAATCTACAACTTCTCTAGACTAATCTATATCTTCTCTAGACTAATCTACAACTTCTCTAGACTAATGTACAACTTCTCTAGACTAATCTACAACTTCTTCAGACTAATCTACAACTTCTCTAGACTAATCTACAACTTCTCTAGACTAACCTACAACTTCTCTAGACAAAATTGCAACTATTAGAACCACCACATAGCTTTGCATGGGGCGCTAGCGCACGATTTCTCCCAACTCTCTTGTATAAAAGCAATAAAATAATTGAATCGAATAACTTGACATCACAGTGCGATTTACGTGAGCTAAAAAAGTTGTCACACGAAAAAGGTCGTGGGAGAAAGGTCACAAGTTTGGGCAAGAAAAAACCCACAACGTAAATGTGGTACCAGTCTCGATAAACGCCATTGCCTGTGTAGTAAACAAAACCTCTACAAACATCTAAAACGTAAATAAGTTGTCAGCTTTACATCCAGTCTCCGTGTTGATCTCCCCTGTATAAAACATGAATTATTCATCCCTGATTCTCTCCCCTTTAATAAACAAACGGAATTAGTCACAAGATATTACTGTAAGCTTTTTTATTTAACACGACCGTAGATGGACGTCAAAATTGGAACCGTTACTGCGTCTTTGGAGTCGGAGAGTCGTTCTTCGGCGGGGTCGAGTCGGTAAAGCTCATGGCTGCTAAACCGAAAAGCCTCGAGTTCGAACCCCCGGGCAGATGAGGCTCGTTGGTTGGGGACAGCCACTCTTCTAGGAGAGACAACTCCAAAATCAAACAACTGTTGCCTTGTAGTTTGTTCTTGGTTGGATAAAGGCCATGGAAGCAAATCCAAAAAGAAAAGCAGGCTGAAATCAGAGTCAACGGCCTCATTGGCACATTAACATACTTAATTGTGCTGGAGGGGATCCCATCCAACACTAAAATTAAGAACGAAGTAGAAGAAGAAGCTCTTCGCTGACTCAAAAATAACGTGGAGTCACCCGTAATCCTGTACAAAATCGAATCGGCTGTAACATTTTTTTTACGGTTATAATAAAAGTTTCATTTGGTCAGTTTATTTTTTATTTTAATAAAAAAATTCATTTACGAAATATTACTGCCATCTTTATGTCTTTAATTATGTTTTTCTAATTTTGATTTCAGAGGGCGGTGTGTGCATAAGGAAGATGAAGTGTCGAGGTTCTAACGAAATCACTAAGCCTAAAGCTTATTAACAAAATAAAACTGTCTTAAAAAGGTAGAAAAATATAAATTAAAAAGAAACGTTTATATACTACAAGATTAATTACATACAAATAATAAGTGAGCAGTTGAAACTTGGGAGAGGGGGCGGGCTAAAATTATCGGGGAAGGGGGAGGTGGCGGATATATTTTGAATATTTTATTTCATTCAGGCGGCTTTGGTGCCACCCCCCCTCCCCCCCCCCCCAGAAGAAAAACCTGAAAGAAACTCGGTTCTTGCCTTCTTGTTAAATGAAATGGGAGTAAGATCGTTGTGCAAATGACGTCACGTTAGGGTCATCCATAAATGAAGTCACACTTTATCGTTGACGTTTTAAAACGCCATCATCACACATCGTCCTAAAAGTCAACCCGTCATATGAACTGTTGTCAAACATCAGCCTACAGCCTCCCCCGCCTCCACACACCCACACATACAATAAGTAGAAACTCTTTTTTTTCCAGAAGCAGCAGTTCCTTGCTAAATATTAATCGAACTTGGGCTACATTGGGTGATGGTGATCCTATTTAATTATATTTAATATCTTTTTAAAATGCAAAATTACTGGGGGTAAAAAAAATCAGTTTTAAAATAAATTTTCTTAGCCCCCCCCCCCCTCCTTAAAAAAAACATTCAAATCTTTCATACCCCCCTCCCTAGGTATGTGACGTAATATATGAATTATCCCGGGGGGGGGGGGGGTGACGCTGGAGTAGATGCTACGCCGTAACCCAGCTGCTGACATCGCCGTTACGGTGACGGAAGTGTCCACACGGTACGAAACTTCGAGCAACCACGTCTGGTCACGTCGTTACGTCACACCTGTCCGATAACTCTCCTCCCCCTCCACCCACGAGCGAGGAGTAACACAACGGTACGAACGCTGCACGCGTGGTCAGGCCGTTACGTCCCGCTGCTTCCATCCACCCCACGATCTCCCCATCCACCCCTTCCCAAAGTTCCATTACCCCCCCCCCCCCCACCCCCCAGTAAAAATCTCACCTCAGCATGCGGTAACGAGCTTCCATCTAGTCCGAGCGAGCTTCCGATCGCCCCCCCTCCCCTCTCGTCTACCCTACGGAACTATATTTAGCATCAAGATGTGTATGTTTCAAAACTATCTTTTGCTGTCGAAATCAGTTGGTGCGATCATTTTTAACTTTGAATACAACTTTGAATACAATTTTCAAACTATTAATTAAATACGTATAATATATACCCAAAAAACAACAACAAAAAACTAAGCAAACAAAAATACTACATAAATTTGGAAAAAAAACGAAGAACTACATATTTAAATATTTCATTACATTATTTCAACCCCCCCTCCTGAACGAAATATAAATAATATAATTTATACAGAAAATACATTTTCTATTCTATCAGTCCGATAGTTTCAAGTGCTCCCCTTCCTCGGAGAAGAATGTGTGAAAGAAACACGTTCAGTGTTTCTTTCAGACTTTTTTCTCCGGGGGGGGGGGCACTTGAAATTTTCCGGGGTGGGGGGCGGACACTGTTAAAAGTATATATTTTCTATATAAATTATATAGATGCCTGGAAGAAACTCTGAACACGTTTACTTCACTAAAAAGAAAATGTACACGCAGCAGTACGATATAAAAGTACACGTTGTTAACAGTCAACATGGTGGACCGGGGTTTCACGGGGTTGGTGCTTGGTTGAATGGGGGGGGGGGGGGGGGTCACGGGGTTGGTGTTTTGTTGATGGGGGTTTCACGGGGTTGGTACTTGGATTACGGGGGTTCGCGAGATTGGTGTTTAGTTTAGGGGGGGGGGGTCACGAGGTTGGAGCTTGGTTGACGGGGGTTGGTGTTTTACGAACGGGTACTGCTGCTTTTGTCAAATTTACGTTTGTCAGGGTTGCTCTGATCAAGTCAGCAATGGTCATCGTATGTCATGTTATCGTGTCACCTCACATATCATATCAGCGCCATTCCAAACGTCTATGTCCAATCAAATGTCTAGAAAAAAAAAACTTTGACAAGTTTTAAAATTCTGGGCATTAAAAACCTGGAATTATCGCAACTAATCTAAAAACTATCAAATTAATTAAAAAAAAAAAAAAATCCTAACTACAAAACGCTGAAGTACTGAACTAACTGAACACGTCATGTATATATGTAACTATCACTTTTTCTTAACACCTAGTGAAGTTATAGACAACAAACGTCTCATATCATCTCGATCCTCCCCTGGCCATCATCAAAGTTAACTTTACGTCAAACATCCTTTGTCCCAAAGACGTCCCACAATTTTTTTTCCATTCGTCTCATTAGCATTTCAAATGACGAGATAATATATCTAGTAGACGGTTTAAAAAAAAAAAACTTTCGGTATTATCTTCAGTGATGAAACCACAGACGCTTTACCGTGTCGCGGGACGTACATCCCGCTTGAAGCATTCATAAAGAGGGCATTTAATACACAGCGAGATCATATAAGCTTATGCATACAAGTAGCCCTGTTAATTCCCCCCGAAACCAATAACCTTCAAGCGAATTATCATTAAAACAAGTTTACCCAGGGCCTCGTATTAGGAAGGTGACCGTTAGACCATATTAGAGCCACCCCCCACAGGTTTCTGCCCCCCACCCGCACACTGTTGTGATGTTGCTGTGGGGGCTGTGTGGTGATTAGATGCGGAAATCTGCGCGCCATCTACGTTTTTTTTTTGTTTTGAGGTGAACTTCTAACTTTTAATATTTGACCTCTAACCGATGAGGCCGGAGGGGGTTGGGAGAGGGGAGGGGTGTGAGGGGGGGGGGGGTGTAGTGGGGAGGAGGTTAAAGTCTGGCTTGGCTTTCTCCTTTGATTGTCCTTCCCTTGTTTTTGTTGATTCAAAGAACAGATTAGTTTTCTTTACCGGTATAAGAATATATGATGGACATTACGTAAATAACAATAACTTTCGCTTTATAGACTCTTTGTTTACATTTTGACCAATATAATCATGTTTGTAAAGTGAACAATACCTTTTTATCATTTAAATAAATGATGTTAAATGTTACCACTTTTAAAAAAATCAATACAAAACAACCAACACAGTTTACCAATGTATCAATATGATACCATGACCAATACATTATTTACTGAATGTGTATTGAACGACCAATACACGTTTAACCACATTATTTAATGAATGTGTATTGAAGAATGTGTCCTAGTGGGCACCAACAGGAAAAGATGATGGTGGGCAGACCAACGCGACAGGTTGTGATATATCGTTATATGTTAGTACAACATACACTACAGTCACATTTGTTCTCGCTATATTACATGTTGTTTTTCAAACAGACGTTAACATACTCAGTTTGGAGTTTCAACATATTTTATTATCTTATATCTTTTATAGTTGAATAACTTTTGCTATAGAACACACATTTAAAGGTCGGATTAAAAAAAAAGCGATCAAGGAATTGTCTTGATCGAATAGGTAAAAAAAAATCCCTTTCTTAGAGCTATGGCGTCTTCTTCTTTTCAACCCTGAAAGGAGCATAGACCATTTACAACACCTTTCAATGTTTCCTATATCCTGGGCCCTGTTTTCAAAAGTCAAATAAAACCAAAACCACATTTTCTCAAAATTGTTTTCGTAAGACTACTCAATTCTACTGAATCCGCTAGTTAGTTAGACATAAGTTACAATTCCATTCGCTAGTTAGTTAGACATCAACTTACAACTCTATTCTACTGAATTCGCTAGTTAGTTAGACCTCAACTTACAACTCTATTCTACTGAATCCGCTAGTTAGTTAGACATCAACTTACAACTCTATTCTACTGAATCCGCTAGTTAGTTATACATCAAGTTAAAACTCTATTCTCCTGAATTCGCTAGTTAGTTAGACATCAACTTACAACTCTATTCTACTGAATTCGCTAGTTAGTTATACATCAAGTTACAACTCTATTCTTCTAAACAGTGTTTCTTCCAGACTTTTTTCTCCGCGGGTGAGATGCCTGGAAGAAACTCTGCTTCTGAATTCGCTAGTTAGTTATACATCAGGTTACAATTCTATTCTACTGAATTCGCTAGTTAGTTATACATCGTTACTAAGTTCAAATACAACATGTCTCTCTTTTGACTACTTCAAAATAGGTCAATATTTAAATATTAATAATAATGTGAATAAGGGAGCCTGCATATCTTATATAACACAAAAGCGTAGGGGTAATTAAACATTTTGTTATATTGCATTGTATAAAATAGGTGGTATAGGTTATAAAACTTTATATAAAGTAAGGGTATGTAAAAAAATATAAATATTGGTTTAGTATACAAGGTCTATATGCAGGAGCATAGTTGCCTGCCATTTGTAAATAAACTAAACTGTATATCTAGTTTACGCTTGATCTTGCCAACAATGAAGATAGCAAAGCCTTATTAGGGAGAAATGTTTAAAATACTCGGCCAAGATTGTTACAGTTAATCGTAAAGACAAGTAGTCAATTTCAGCTTACGTTTTTCTGTTTTCAATTTTTTTTTCTTATTTATATTAATAGAAACATCTAGTGGTGGTAATTCATGTGTACGAGAAGTGGTTTAATATGTTCACCAGAGGTGGTTTAAAATCTTCACCAGAGGTGGTTATATACATCTACCAGAGGTAGTGTTGTTATATATTCTAACAGACAGAGGGGGTGGTTATATAAGTCTACAATAAGTAGTATTTATATACGTCTAACAGAGGTGGTAATATAAGTCTATCGGAAATGGTAGTTATAAGCGTCTAACAGAAGTCGTGTTTATATACGTCGACTAGATTCCTGGTGGGTATTTGACTGTTAAAGATCATTGTTTTCTTGTTATTATCACTAACCTTCTTCTTCTTCGTTCTTCATTGTAACATAATAGTATTACATGTTAACATGTTATGTCTCATACGGTTCGTCGGCTCCGACTTCAGCCACGAACATTCTGCAACGCAGCAGTTGATTGGGTTATTTTCTTTCCGAGATGGCGTACCGTCTCCAGCTAATGAGCCTCATTTTCCCAGGGTCCAAACTCTGTCACGTATCATTTTCCCTAATCCTAACACAAACTCTAATTAAATAGGAGGTAACATTTTATAATAAAATTAAAAAAAAAACACCACTTCGCCTTATTACTCATTTCTAAAAGATGAATTAAAAATAAAAATCACCAATACTTTCTTAATAGACTTAACAATCAGTATTATTCCTATCAGTCAGTACTATTTCTGTCAGTACCATTCCTGTCAGTACCATTCTTGTTAGCACCATTCTTGTTAGCACCATTCTTGTCAGTACCATTCTTGTCAGTACCATTCTTGTCAGTACCATTCCTATCAGATGTCGACATTTTGGTCCTTTCACCACTGTCTGCTAGTGCACTCCCCTCCTAACCTGAAAGTCACAGGTTCAGATACCTAAGTCAACTTAGCTTTATTCTGTATCTAGCATGACTCGGGAAATGTAGAATCTGTTAGGTAAAGTGTAGACGACACAACCCCTTCATAAGCCGAGATGAAAGAAACAGATTAACTCTACATCCTCTGCATTTAATGAACTGTTAAGTCAAAGAATTGTATCTCTAACCCTTTAGGCTGGCCCGCGTCAACCATGTTTAGGGAGCGCCAACCCTTGTCAACCATCTATACTTTCTTCTAATTACCAACCATCGATACTTTCTCCTAATCACCAACCATCTATACCTTATTCCAATCACCAACTATCTATATTTCCTCCCAATCAACAACCATCTAGACCTTAAACACCAACCATCTAGACCTTATCTCAAGCACCAACCATCTAGACCTTATCCCAATCACCAACCATCTAAACCTTATCTCAAACACCAACCATCTAGATCTTATCCCAAGTACCAAGAAGCTATACTTTATCCCCGTTTTCTTTCATACATTTTCAGGTGTGTTCTCCCCTCCCCCACCCCAAATCCTCGCAGACAAAAGAGAATAATGTAAAACATTACATGTACATAAGAATATATGCTTTAACCATTGTCCATTCCCCCCCCCCCCCCCTCAACCTCATAGGTTTGAATATCTAACCCTCCTTTCAAAGCAAAATGTCTGAAAGAAACCCCGACTTTATCCCCAAACAGCAACCATCTATACTTAAGTATCGATGGTACACTTTATCCAAAAACAGCCCCCCGTCTCATCCCTCCTCCACCCCTTCCCCTCTAACCCCCGCTTAAAAAAAAACGCAATAAAAAAAACAGCATGTAAAGATCCGGGGATCAAACCCAGCTGACACGAGCAATCTTCCAGCGGTCAGCACCGGTCAGAAACACGACTGACCGTATCAGCTGCGGTCATCCCTTGTGGTCAATGTATTTGATCAACCTAACGAGCTAAAGCGGCTTTTAATTTGGAACTAATTACCATGTTTACAGACCCGTGCACGGTGTTACCCCCCCCCCCGTCCATCCATCCATCCACCCCCCCTCCTCTTTTTTTGTCATTAGAACCAAGACAAGTGAAGATGGTCTCCCCCCCCCCCCCTACAATGTAGCTACACCCTGTAATAGAAGCTAGTGGTGAGCACCAGGACAGTGATAGGAAAAAAAAAGATGAAAATGACGCTCGCCGTGTATTAGACTAGTTCCTTCCTTACGGACTCTGCCAGTATCGGCTCCAGCCTCCCCCCCCCCTCTTCTTCATCAGACGAGGGGGCGTTGTCTGAGGAGGATCTGTCATTTCTTTTTTTAAACAAAAGTTAGCCCCGCCCAATTGGTAATTCAGCTCCCCCTCCCTTTCCACCGGGCAATAAATTGGCCACGCCCATAAAAGAATTTTTTTTCGTATTTATTTTTCTCTTTAGTTCGGTTAAAAAAATTCTATACCCTATCTTTAGAAAAAAAAGTACTTTGACCGTTATTTACACTAGAATTTATAAAATATATTTTTGTAAAATAATACAAACATGAATTTAAAAAAAAATAATTCAGAATATGGAGTTAAAATTAGAATTAGATTTGAACAGAACGAGATGTCGAAGGGAAAAAGACACGAGAACCCAAGCGAAAGCGAGGCTTAGCGAGGCTGTTGCGGTCGATAACGTCGTGCGTGAACGTGAAACACAAGCGGGCCCTCTCTCGCGTCTGCAGCCAATCCTGAGCCGAGCCGCGAGGTGGCTGTAATTTAATCGTTCATAATGATTTGTCAATCAAGCCCTCGCGTCGACCAATGGAGACGTCGCTCGCGCCTCATCTGGGATGATAATGCTAGCGCTGAACTCGTACGATTCACAATGCATGAATAAGGCAGACTAACAGTCGGATTTTGCAAGTCTGATTTGCACTAGCTATTGTGAAGTGTACACATTTGGCCAGTCTGACCGCTTGTGACTATTTGTGTGTGTCTTACGGCCTGAAAGTAGATTAGTCAGAATTCTAATTCTGTGGACTTCTCAATTTTTTCTGTGTGTTTAAGAAACGGATTTGCTTAGACTCGAGCTTGTTTATGCGAATTTGAAATCGTACTACAAGGTAATACATTTTAGATCTTCGTCATTTTTTTTTTATATTCAACTTGACCTGTGTGGAAAACTTAGAATTTATTTCGGTCAAGAGCAAAGTTTTTCATGAATGCTACCGCCAGCGTGAAGCGCAGGTTAGCCTAGCTTTCAATATTGCTGTCCAACTTTCACCATAGCTGTGGATTGCTACAGTATGGCGGCACCTAGCGCATCCCTCTACTTGCCATCTAGTGTGCCGTCGTCACTCAACACGGGTCAACCCATGACCCACGGGATGCATGTTTCCAACCAGCAGTACTCACCGCATAGGGATATGCCGGAGATGAAGTACATCCCTGCCCAGCCGCACCAAAACGGCCACAACATCCACGGCGGGCAGCACCACAACCCCTGGCTGAGTCACAGTCCGCACGGGGACACCGGACACTGGTCAACCATGGGGCACTTACACCACCAGGAGATGAAGGTCAGTTCTGTCAACAACATGGACGGTCACGGCGGCACCCTGCACCACCGGCCCACACACCATCAGATGCAGGTGGCGCAGCAGCACTGGCAGATGCCGCCCCTGCAGAACTTACAGTCCCTTCAGAACCCCGGGCACATGCAGCACCAGGGCTACCCCATGTCCATGAACGGCATGATGTCCCCGGGGCACCAGATGCACCACGTCCTGCGGGACCCCGACCACGACCTTGACCCACACCCGCCGTCCGACGAAGACGCCCCCACCTCCGACGACCTCGAAGCTTTCGCAAAACAATTCAAACAACGCCGCATCAAGCTCGGCTTCACGCAAGCGGATGTCGGTCTGGCGTTGGGGACGCTGTACGGCAACGTGTTTAGTCAGACGACGATCTGCAGGTTCGAAGCCCTGCAGCTCAGCTTCAAAAACATGTGTAAACTGAAGCCGCTTCTACAGAAGTGGTTGGAGGAGGCCGACTCGACGACAGGGTCGCCCACAAACATTGATAAGATCGCAGCTCAAGGCAGAAAGAGGAAGAAGAGGACCAGCATTGAGGTGACGGTAAAAGGCGCGTTAGAAAGTCACTTTATGAAATGCCCGAAGCCGTCTGCCCCGGAGATCACCCACCTGGCCGACCAGCTACAGCTGGAGAAGGAGGTCGTGAGGGTGTGGTTCTGCAACCGCCGGCAGAAGGAGAAGCGGATGACACCCCCGGGGAACATCGGACCCAACGGGGAGATCATCATGCCCGAGGGTAACGACGACTCGTCCCTGAACGACGGCAGCCCCCTCCACGACTCCTGCAGCCCGATACACAGCAGCGGGGGCGGCGGAGGCGGCTCCCCGGTCATGCAGAGCTACAGCAGCTCCCTGACGCCCCACTCGATGAACCACCCCGGGTCGTCGCCCATGTCTCAGGTCTCCTCGTTACTCTCCTACTCCATGGGCGGGCACCCGCACCACCCCCAGCACCACCCCGGCTCCCACTCGCCTCCACCCGCCGTGCCACACCACTACCAGCTCCAGCAACAGCAGCATTCTCTGGGAATGAAACATTCGCCGCCGTCGCACTGACTAGCGGCCGAGGAGTCACATCACCATCACCGGTATGTGGACTCCTACAGTGGAGCACACCACGCTGAAGACTATTCCCCGTACTCGCCACGGTAAAACGACTCTGTACCTTCTACCCGAGAGTTTTCACCTGAACTATTCCCCGCACACCTCTGGTCCCCAGCCCTGGTCCAGCACCACAGACCTACCGGTGCTCTGTTCCAGCTTGAACTTGTTCCCTAGACAGGATGTCTTTACATACGATACATATTCGTGGATTCCCTGCAGGACTTGTTGAGGACACTCCAGGACACTCCAGGACACAGTTAGCCTTAACGCAGGTATCAACACACCCCCATGTGTGTAAGTAACATGCACTCATTTAAATAATTAATTATAATTAAGGCTAATCTTGTTTACGTATCATAATGCAGGATCACTGCGTTTTTAATTTAAATTTCTCGATGAAATAATTTCTCTAGGATATACACAATTTAACACCATTTTATTGTTAAGTCGGAACGTGTTTCCATTTTTAAATATGCACTCAAACTAAAACGACGCAAGGTTTTTATATTCTTGTACAAACATCTTAAATATTTTTAATTTTAGCACCGCAAAAAAAAATATTACCCGATAAATGAGATGCCCGTATGTTCTGGGGATATGACGGGAAACTTTACTAGTAACCTGACCCGTCTACAACCAGGGTGTAGGGGGTTTTCTAAAGGTAGATACGCGGTGCCGGCGACCCAACAGGATTAGGAAATGAAAAAGACTTTTCATCCCTGTAAGGTGCCGTGTCTGTGAAGCCGACGCAGTATCACGGCTGGCATCTTTTCGACCTGATGCCTCAGCTAAATGTGGAGCCATCTATTTTTTTTCTCCGTGTTCCCCCCGGAAAAATGGCGTTAAACCCCGGATAATAACATGTTAAACCCACAGCTAAACCCCGAGTAATCGCACGTTGAGCCGAGGAAGACCGAAGAGTTACGATAGTCATCTTGTTTTTATTTAAATATTTAAAATAAAAGTACAAACGGATTTCATTCTTGTATACAATCAGACTGACGAACTAGATGGAAATTTTTTTTATTCCGGGTAAATTTTTTTTTTACTCGTGATTAAAAAAATTTTAATTAAAAAAAAATTAAATTATTCACTAAGCTATGTGATCCTGCATACACCTTAAGCCGGCTGCCGGAGCCGGCTGCTTGAGCCGTCTGACCCGGCTCAAAAACTAGGCTCAATTTTCCGAGATTGCTGTTTTCAATGTTTCTCTTATGTGATTCATGCTGCTAATGTAAGACAGTGGGTGACGTCTCTGTTACCATTGGTCAAATCAAGTCATGTGATCTTGCTATAAATAACTCAAAACATTTTGGAGAGAACCACAAAAAGGCTGTCTCACTTTTAAAAAAAAATAAAATGTATTTGCAGGTGAATGTATGCATGTGTGATGTGTGTTGAGTGAATGTGTGATCGCGGCGTGTATTTGAGTGTGTAATGTGAGTTTGCACAATGTGCTAGACTTATTTACCTAACCTAAATTTGAAACCTAACCCAACATTAATAAACAAACACAATATTTTTATTTAGATCAATATTTTATTTTTATTTTTAAACCCATGTTCCACTACAATTTATTAAAAAAAACAACCACGAATTCATTACAAAATACCCCTTTTTATATAATAAAAGTTGTAAAGTTGTTTAAAATAACTTATTTACAAAGTTATCTTTCATTCAAATTAATTTTTTTAAAATTTAAACAAAATGCAATTATTTAGTTAGCCAATATCCTACACACATGTCAATTATTTTTTTATGTAACATGAAATAAAAAACAAATCACCAGTTTTTTAAAGAAAAAATGTGAATACGGCCAATGAAATGAAACTATTAATGTTGGCATATAGAGTTGAGTAGTCACCGTAGCTTACGTTTATTTCTCCCAATTCAGTGCATGTCGATTTGTAGGAAATAAATTAAACACGAACACCGAGCCAATCACCATTGATTTGATCCTAACCCGCGGGACAGTCGGCTGAAAAACAAATGGCGTTGATTTACTATAAAACCTAGCGCCATCTTGCAGTTAGACGTTGATACCATTTCATCAGCGCGCGTGGGACGGGGGGTGATGACGTTAATTACCTTGTGCCTGGGCCACCCTCTGTGTGTAACTGTCTGCTTATGTTACATAGGGAACGTCTTTATATGTAACTTTTTACATGATTGTTTACGGGCTTTGTGTGGTACATTTGGATGGGGGGCTGGGGTGGGTAGGTGTACAATTTTAGGGTTCAGGTGGGTAGGTGTAAAATTTTAGGGTTCAGGTGAGTAGGTGTATAATTTTAGGGTTCAGGTGGCTATGTGTACAGTTTTAGGGTTTAGGTGGGTAGGTGTAAAATTTTAGGGTTTAGGTGGGTAGGTGTAAAATTTTAGGGTTTGATGGGTAGGTGTAAAATTTTAGGGTTCAGGTGGGTATGTGTAAAATTTTAGGGTTAGGTGGGTAGGTGTAAAATTTTAGGGTTCAGGTGGGTAGGTGTAAAATTTTAGGGTTTGGTTTGGGTGCAAATGTGTAATTGAAAAGGTTCAGGTTTGTTAGTTGTAAAGATTTAGGGTTTATCCAAACAGGTGTACCACTTGAATTGTTCAGGTGTAAAACTGTAGCATGTTAATTATCAACACAAAGTTTTATTCCAAGTTAAATAATGTTAATTTAAAAACAAGCAAGAAAAATTTGACTGACACTGATGTGTGACGAGCTAAAACACGCTGTGTTGTATGTGTATGTATGTGTAAGTGTAAGCATCGTTTATACATTTGTATGGTGTGTATGACTTATGAGACATATAACATTATGTACGTTAGAAATGTTTACTAATCTGGGTTGACTAAAATATACACGTGTGTATGTATGCATGTGTGTGTGTATTATCTGGTCTATTTTTAACATTAAGTTTACATTCATGCAAGATCCATTATTTATTCTTGTAAAACAATTATTTAACTATTTAAACAAATATTATAACACTGAACTTCGTTTTCTTTCTTCCTTTAAAAAAAAAAGCGTTTTATTTGTTGAATTTTACCATTCAAGTACTTGAATCAAAAAGCCAGTTTTATTTAGTCTTGGGATCAAAATGTAGGGTAACATTTAGGATTTGGGGAAACACTCCTTGAAGTGGTGACACTCTCTTAATGGTGGTGACACACTGTTATTGGTGGTGACATTCTCATAGAGCTGGTGACACGACATTCTCTTATTAATGGTGACACCCATAATTGACCGGACGCCATATCATCATAACCTGGAAAGCAAACCTACTACCAAAAAAAAAAACAAAAAAAAAACAAACAAAACTAGCTATGATTTGTCTTTTTTCACCATTAGCTATTCCAAATAGACAGCTCTTTATGTTAATCAATTGTATTAAACACCATCTTTAGCTAATACTCTAGCCATCGACACCGAAGCTAATGTACTAGCTAAATAGAATGTAGCTAATATTATAACTGTATAATTTTTCTAATATTGTAACACCGAAGCTAGTATACTAGCTATAGAGAATGTAGCTAATATTATGGCTATATACTTTAGCTAATATTCTAGCTATGGACAATTTAAAACAAAACAGTTGGCGCAGAACATGACACCTAATATGAAGATACGGGTTTAGATCTTGCCTGTCTGAACTCTACTACTTCAGTAAAACTACGTGTACATTTGTCTCATTGAAACAACACTGTGTACAGTTATTTCTCATACGTTCAACTACAACAAATCATTATTTTATAAGCACAACCCATTTTTAAAAACAAATATTACTATCTTGTCAAAAATAATTATAATTCCTCAGTCACTCGCGGTTAAACATCTAAATTTTCTTCACCACCCGTCAATTTTAACGGTTGGCCAGTTGCCCTACTTGTTTATTAGCTATCTCTTTACTTCTACTGGTACCTTGTCCACGCAACAGACCGGTGAAAAATATTACAGATGTAGTCTAGGAAAGAAAAAAAAATAACAAAAAAACTAGCAGTCCGACCCGTCCCATCGATTTAAACCACGGGACAATATCCACAGTGTAACGTTCGGATGTGGCAGACACGGTAGAAAACCTCGATCATTGGTTAAAATTTCATTGCTGGGTGTTTTTTTTTTCCTCCACCGTCTACTATTGAAAGCGAAAGTGAGAGAGAGGAAGAGAGAAAGAGAGAGAGAAAACAGAAATATCAAGGAGAAGAAAAGGTGTGATCGACAGAGTTGGTTTAACTGCTTTCTAGCGGTGGAGCCAGCAATAATATTTGAAGAGGGGTGTGTAGCCGGGCCATTGTTCGGGGTCCCGCACTGTAGCGGGTAGCAGCACGGCTACACTTGTAGCCTACATAGGTCGGCCCACCGCTACAGTGTAGCCTAGATAGACCTGAGCCTGGACAAACAGAGCCAGACGACACCTAGCGGGGAGGATAGAACGACATTTTTTTAACGGATACAAATATTGTTGGACAAATTCGGCCTTTGTTTTTAATCAATATATATTCTAACGATTTTTGAACTAGAATCCAAGTACAATTTAAGCATCAGAGAAGTTTTCATTTTTTAAATCTAGAAATATTGAAAGAAATGATATATATATATATATATATATATATATATATATATATATATATATATATATATATATATATATATATATATATATATATATATATATAGTTAACGTATTATTTTAGTTTTAAAAATTTTATAAAGTGGTAAGCGATTAAAGTTAAGTTTTGTTCATTAACAGAAATTCTACTAAAATCAATCAGATAGGCCTAATTAAATTAATTGACAAATTGAGGTCTGCTAGTAAAATTCGGCTCTGGGAAGCGTAAAAAAAAAAAAGGCTGACATTTATTTCGTAAAAATAATTGGACTGTGCCTTTAGTTTTTTAAACAAACAAAATGCCGTTAAAAGTTTGAAATACAAGTGTTCCGTTTCGCCGCGTAAGATTTTCTTTCGCGGAGTTTTAAGCAAATAGTGCGGCGTTAATTAAGATCGCCTCGTGATGGAAACCTGATCTCCCCCTTCCACCCCCATCCCCACCCTCAATCTACCTTGGATCCATTCACAAAATGCAATCATTTCATTGGGGTTAAAAAATGAAACATTGGAAACGGAGAGAGAGAGATAGATGGATAAAAAATATGTCTATTCGGGCGTGCCCCGGTATGTTTTGGCCAGGTATCTTGTGGGAGGCCATTTGGCCAGGTTTCTGTTGTATGGGGCCATGTGGCCAGGTATCTGTTGTATGGGGCCATGTGGCCAGGTATCTGTTGTATGGGGCCATGTGGCCAGGTAGGTCTAGTCATTGTCAGGGTGGCTTGGGGTTTTGGTCATTGTACCCAAAAAGTTTCATCTCTTTTCTTAATTTCACTTTCTCTCTCCTCCCCCCCCTCTCTCTCTCCCGTCCTCCTACCATCTATACCTCACGAGGCATCATCTCTTCTGTCACGTGATACGATTGTTAGAGAGAAAAAAATGGATGTCTTTTCAACAAATGCTCGCGACCTACTGTTTACAATACATCCTACCAATTGTATAGCACCATCCATAGATCTACGTTCACAATTCACATAACAATCTTACAACTAGCTTATTCATACCTTCTGTCTAAGAACTATTTTAATTAAAGGAACCTTAAATTCACACAATAAAAATAAAATTATTGTTCTAATTGGACTAATGAGCAAAAACCGCTATATTTCTGAACTCAGTATGGTCTTGCTAAAAAGAATATTACATCTGTTTTAAGTAAAGAATCTATGGATTCTTGTTTTCAAGTATAGTTAGGGAAAAAAACCCAATTAAAAATGTAAGAAAAACGCCTATTGTAGAAACACAATGTATTACATATTTCTATACACATACATCAGTCGTGTGTCTGGTTAGTGTCGTGTGTCAGTAATGGTCAACTGTGTCCGTTTTCGTCACGGTCTGTAGTGTCAGTCACTTGTACACACGTTTCCTACAACCTGTCAATCCCAGGTGCTATCTTGAATTTCATGTGTTATTCACCATCTTTTCGATGTATCTATCTATCGTTACTTTAAGACTAACAGTTATAAGCTCCACTATTCAACCACGACGTCCTTTAGAACGATATATTGGGATATCTAAAAGATGGTCAATAACACATGAAATCTGTAATTCATTGTGTTGCTAGAACCGGTGTTTAATTTTTAAATTGGTTTTTCCTGACTATACTTGAAATCAAGAATCCATAGATGTCCCAATGTATCGTTCTGAAGGACGGCGTGGTTGAACTGTAGAGCCTATAACAGCTAGTCCAAAAGTCTCGAGTTCGGATCCCCAGACTTGATTCTGTAGGACGTCACTGAGTCCACCAACGTCGGGTGGGTACCCTAACTCATGCTAGGGAAAGTAATCCGACTGGGCATGGTAAGGACCTCACATAGTGCCGAGGCTATTGAAGCAGATAAACTCTACTTCATCTGCCCTATGTGTCTTGGACACGAAAGAGAAAAGATGATGAGATGATTAATCGTCCACCTTACAATGTTCTGTCACATAAAAATAAAATCCAACTTGATGCACCCGATCTTCCTTAAAACACCATCACCATCAACCCACAACGACAACAACAACCCAACTGGTCTTTTCACATGTCAGCTCCATTAGTTTGTCATTTTAAAAAGACGACCGCTGTAACTGTCACACCATGTCTTCATTTGCCCCCCCCCCCCTCCCCCACCACTAACCAACCAACCCACCGCCGTGCTAACCACCCTCTCTCGCCCCAGATATAGCAGTAAATATAAAGATTGCCATCTTTCATTAACTCCTGAAATAGGATCTCAGCTCTTCTGATCAACTTGACACTCTAGTCGCGACAACTTGGCACTTTGTGAAGCAACATCGCACACACGGAGATATTTTGTTGTGCTGTTTAAAGGGAATCGTCATAGGAATATATGGGACTGTAGAAGGGAATCGTCATAGAAATATATGGGATTGAAGGAGGGAATAGTCATATGAGTATATTGGATTACAGAAGGGAATTATCACGGGTGAATATTGGACAATGGTAGGGAATAATCATCAATAAACTACTGATTGGAATTATCATTGGAAAATAGTGGACTATTGCGGATATAATGGAATAATCATAGGGAAAAATTGGAAGGGTATATGGGAATAATCCTACCACTATCCGAGACAAACAGCAATGCTTTTTTTAAAACAATGGCTCCGATTCACACGGTAAAAGCTACTTTCATTATGTTTTAATTATAAGAAAATGTTTTCATGATAAATTTAACATTGAGTGGGACCGGGTTACACATTCCAGCACAAATTTGACACTCCTAAATGTGTATTTTAAAAACAAATGTTGTGATAAAATGGGAGGGGTAGGGGTCCTTCACTCTATCTTGTTCAGCTTTTTGTAACGTTTAAAATATATTCTCCAAAGGCGATTTTTTAAATTCAATTTTTAACTGACATTTTCTTTTTACATGGCCGATTAGCAAGTCGTTGCGTTAAAAAAAAACAGCGATTAACTATTATGTTTACTGCGTGAATGTAAAAAATGAATTCCGATAAAATATTAACCAAGCGTTTTCTGTAGTCTTATAACAGTTATAGCTATCAATAAAACAAAGCGAGCCACGTAAAGACCGCTCACTGTGAAATGATGTACAATAAATTTATAGTTCAACGACACGATTGTTCGCTGTTTGAAAGTTGCGCAATTTTTTGTTGTAATTCGCATCGTTAACCTTAGGTAGTTAAGTGAGTGTGGTGTTGTGTGGTGTGGTGTTGTGTTGTGTTGTGTGGTGTTGTATGGTGTGATGTTGTGTGGGGCGGAATGCACGAGCTAAGCTTCTCTCCTCAAGGTGGGGGTTTAAGGGAGGTTAGGGAGGGGCTGGTGTGTGTGTGTGTGTGTGAGGGGGGGGGGGGTGCGAGTTAAACGAGAGTTAAAACCGTTATTTAACGGTTAGATCTGATAAGCTGACATAAGCTGGGCTGGATTATTGCAATATGGTACTCAATGGATGCAGGGTGAGGCTTTACGTGTGAGTATAGGTGGAGAGTCGGCATAGGCGGAGAGGGGGCATAGGTGGAGAGGGGGCATAGGTGGAGAGGGGGAATAGGTGGAGAGGGGGCATAGGTGGAATATGGGTATAGGTGCAGATAGGGCATAGGTGGAATATAGGGATAGGTGTAGTGTGGGAATAGATGGTGAGGGGGCATAGGCGGAGTGTTGGCATAGGTGTCGGGCATAGGAGGAGAGGGGACATATTTAAAGAGTGGGTATACACGGAGAGTAGGTATGAGCTAAGAATGGACATGTGTAGAGAGTGGGCATATGTAGAAAAAAAAGGACAGACGTAATCAGTGGGCCTACGAATTTGATAGTTTTATAACTCCTTTACTAATTGAAACAGTAGAACTTGAGTTAATTAAAGCCGCAATATTTTCCGAAACAATGGAAATCTGATCGCAATCAAATTATTCCCCCCCCCCCCACCCCCCATTGTTCTAATTTTTCATTATCTAAATGAAGATAATTTTACTTTCATGGCTTGAAAAATGTATCATCGGCCAAATTTTTAACAGCTAAGACTGAAAATCATATTTGTAACAGAACGAACAGAGCCAGACCATTATACCAGTGACTAACCGATTCTCTTTGAGTCATGCTCAGGGGTACTAATCCGTTATCGTATGTGTATACTTCAAGCACATATAAATTGTATGTTTACATTACACACATGTGTTGGCTGTTGTTATAGAAATCCCAACCTACCCGCACACGGACCGGGTGTGTTGTTATCTACATTTCAACATAACAAACATTTAAACAACTAATGTATAACAACCGCGGGGAAAATTAATATAAATGTACTTAGTTTATGTGTCGGCCAGTTTGGATTAGGATTAGGGAAGTCGTGTCTATACCATAAGTAAATACATATACACGTCAATGTTGAAATGAGATGTAAGGACAACGTTTATTTCCCCAAATATTTCACTGGTCTTCATTTAAATAGGTTAAATACACAAACACGGCTTGGTTACAAAAATTAAACTAATTAACCTTTACATAAGTAAATAGTTTCAATACTTAAGTTAAACTTAAATAAAGTTACGATTAGAACCAGAATTTAGCTTGATATTTGAAAATAATCTGCACTTTTAATTATCACAAATTTAATAGCACCTAAAATAAACTTTAAAAAATGTAAAAATTGAAAGAAACCTTCAAGTTCTAAAATGCGATTTATCCATTAATCTTCGTATTTAAAGTGAACATGACAAATATTAGTCGCGCTTGAAACAAAAGTTGTATAGCTCTTTTAGTTGTGAAATTGATTTCGCCTACTTATTTAATTAAATTACGACATTGTTTAATTATTAACAGGTTTTGCCATTAGCGTCAGTACTAACCAACACGCATCGATTCATTGTATCCTCGAGCCCCCCCCCCCCCCCCCCGACAAACCCAAGTGACATTTGACCTATATCTGTCGGGTCACTGAGGTCACCAACGGTCCAGGAATACAAACGTGACCTATGGACGTGACCCATGGACAAGATGATTTTATCACCCTAACCACCCCCCCCCTGCCCTCCCACACAATAGCCTATGATTTGACCCCACTCAGACATCAAATTCTTTTGACCGTATCAAACACTCACTTCAGTTTGAATTTGATTCTTGTTTTGTTTTTACCAAGTCCGAACAAACATAAAGGAAAACCTCGGCTCTAGTTTTGACAGTCATACCTCAACCATTTTCAGCCCTCAATTATTTTCAACCCATCCCTAATAGGTTTCTTAAAGGCTTTCAGAAGATAAGACACGTTCTTTTAAAATTTTGTAGGTGTATCAAATAATGGCCAGAGGGCGTATTGTTATCAAATTTATCCGCTAGTTATCTTAAGATTGTTAAAAACTAGTCACCCATACACATTTAATCGACGAAACAAAATATAGAATTGACTGAAAAAAAATGGTCTAAATGGTGTTTTCAACTAAACACATCGCTACATGTCCAATTCAGGGTCGTAATGGGACGAACATGTCTTTACCTACTAATATAATCATCTGAATTTTAATTAAAAAATAAACTGCAACTTCTTAAATTAAACGACTTAATTACACTCAGAAATTGAATAAGTTTTATAGCGTGTTAAGAAATGTTAAGTGCAATTATGTACATTAATATTTTAAACATGCGTATGATGTATTCTCTTGTATGGTTTAATTGCCGAATTATGCGCCCGTCGTATTGTCACTGGTCGGTTTGTGTTCCCCCCCCCCCACCCCTCCTCGGTATGGGCACGCTCCAGGAAGGTGGGGATTAGATTAGGTCGGTGATTAAGGATGATAATCGGGCGCGATTGGACACCCCGGGTGTTGGGTTTAAACACACTGCCGTGCTGCAGGTACCCCACTAGGCCGACACATCAAACGAGCAACGGTGGGCGGCCTAACGGTT
This sequence comes from Physella acuta, assembly GCF_028476545.2. Classification (NCBI taxonomy): domain Eukaryota; kingdom Metazoa; phylum Mollusca; class Gastropoda; family Physidae; genus Physella; species Physella acuta. The sequence goes on from NW_026732940.1 coordinate 294,036, forward strand.
TTTATTGCGGCCATCTGTTGGCTAGGGCCCGCGGCTGGGGGTTAGGGTGGGGGAGGGGGGTTGAGGGTGTGGGGGTAATGCCTGGCGTCGACTCCAGTTAACCGGAAATGATTGAATAGATGTTTTAATTAGGGTTAATAAGTTATTGTTGTTCAATACAGTGTTTGCATTTGTTAACAGTGTTCAGCGATTGAAAGCTTGTGTAGCGTTGTGTAATTTGATCAGTGACTATTTGGGTGGATCGCTTTTCAAAAACCCCAAAACTATTCACACGTGCCTTTGTTATCAGCATCCTTGATTTGTGTTTAGCTTCTTTAGTCTGACAATAATTCCGTTTATACTCAATCTATGAGGTAAAAATAAATTAACATTAAAAAAAAACACACCAGGTAATAGGGTTTGGTAGTTTAATGACCGTAAAAAAAATGAATGAATATAATAGCAATTTATGGCGCGGTCTTAGCAAACTCACAATGATTAAAAGGCCAAGAATAAAACTAAACCTTTAGTAAACAACCAAACAACAAAATGGAAACAGACACTCCCAGCAAATGACGAATTATAGAACACGTCAGTTCCAGCAGTCACAAAACTTTCTGTCTGTAATCTACTGGGCTGCTGCTTCAAATTTCAGTTACATTACATCTTCATCCCTTATATTACATTTTCATCAATTACATAGAATTTTTACCAGTTACATTACATTTTCATCCGTTATATTACATCTTCATCAGTTACATTACATTTTCATCCGTTATATTACATCTTCACCAGTTACATTACATTTTCATCCGTTATATTACATCTTCATCAGTTACATTACATTTTCATCCGTTATATTACATCTTCATCAGTTACATTACATTTTCATCCGTTATATTACATCTTCATCAGTTACATTACATTTTCATCCGTTATATTACATCTTCATCAGTTACATTACATTTTCATCCGTTATATTACATCTTCATCAGTTACATTACATTTTCATCCGTTATATTACATCTTCATCAGTTACATTACATTTTCATCCGTTATATTACATCTTCATCAGTTACATTACATTTTCATCCGTTATATTACATCTTCATCAGTTACATTACATTTTCATCCGTTATATTACATCTTCATCAGTTACATTACATTTTCATCCGTTATATTACATCTTCATCAGTTACATTACATTTTCATCCGTTATATTACATCTTCATCAGTTACATTACATTTTCATCCGTTATATTACATCTTCATCAGTTACATTACATTTTCATCCGTTATATTACATCTTCATCAGTTACATTACATTTTCATCCGTTATATTACATCTTCATCAGTTACATTACATTTTCATCCGTTATATTACATCTTCATCAGTTACATTACATTTTCATCCGTTATATTACATCTTCATCAGTTACATTACATTTTCATCCGTTATATTACATCTTCATCAGTTACATTACATTTTCATCCGTTATATTACATCTTCATCAGTTACATTACATTTTCATCCGTTATATTACATCTTCATCAGTTACATTACATTTTCATCCGTTATATTACATCTTCATCAGTTACATTACATTTTCATCCGTTATATTACATCTTCATCAGTTACATTACATTTTCATCCGTTATATTACATCTTCATCAGTTACATTACATTTTCATCCGTTATATTACATCTTCATCAGTTACATTACATTTTCATCCGTTATATTACATCTTCATCAGTTACATTACATTTTCATCCGTTATATTACATCTTCATCAGTTACATTACATTTTCATCCGTTATATTACATCTTCATCAGTTACATTACATTTTCATCAGTTACATTACATTTTCATCCGTTACTTTACATTTTCATCCGTTACTTTACATTTTCATCCGTTACTTTACATTTTCATGTTTTATACATTTTCTTGAGTTACATTACATTTTCATGATTTACATTTCATTTTCATCAGTTACATTTCATTTTCATCAGTTACATAACATTTTCATCAGTTACATTACATTTTCATTAGTTACATTACATTTTCATCCGTTACATTACATTTTCATCAGTTAAATTACATTTTCATGAGTTACATTACATTTTTATCAGTTACATTACATTTCCATCAGTTACATTACATTTCCATCAGTTACATTACATTTTCATCATTTACATTACATTTTCATCCGTTACATTACATTTTCATCCGTTACATTACACTTTCATCAGTTACATTACATTTTCATCAGTTACATTACATTTTCATCAGTTACATTACATTTTCATCATTTACATTACATTTTCATCCGTTACATTACATTTTCATCCGTTACATTACACTTTCATCATTTACATTACATTTTCATCCGTTACATTACATTTTCATCCGTTACATTACACTTTCATCAGTTACATTACATTTTCATCAGTTACATTACATTTTCATCAGTTACATTACATTTTAATAAATTTGTTTTGTAATCATTTTAGATTTTGTGCAGAATTAGCTTGAATATTATTAGTTTCGTCGATGAACTAACCTTTGGCGTGTGGCGCTGTACCTATAGTTGGGCTGGCTACTCATCGTATATTACATGTAGGGAGGGATGTATGGGGGAGGGGTGTATGGGGGAGCAGCTATAATAAAAGATGGCCAGATAAACTTGTTTCATGTCGAGATACCAAAAAAAAAAAAGATAACTATAAAATTCAAAATCCAGGCCGTAAAATCTAAAATGGGTCTCTACTGTCTTTGTGGGGTACTTTACTGCTTGTTTCAGTATCTCTAGTCAGATTTTGTTGCATTGTTTAGATCTAGTTGATCGTGAGGTCATATGATTCGTTAGTCCACTAATTGTAAATATAAGCTAGGTATTTAGTGATGGTGAAAGTTTGATTTTATTATCAGTGAGTAGATCTAAGTCCCGCGGTTTGAATAGTTTGGTTTTCATTTAGCGAGAGATGAGACAAAATAATGAAAAGCTGGCACACTTTATAAAAGACTATTTTCTAAAAGAGTGTATATTTATGCGTGTGTTTTTGCGCGCGTGTGTTATGAGTTATGTTTAACTCTGTGTGTATGAATTTATGTGTGTATGTATGTGTATGTATGTATTTATTTATTTGTGTATATGTATGTATGCGTATGTATTTATGTATGTGTGTGTATGTATGTGTGTTCTTATATGTATGTGTGTATGTATGTCTATATGTTTATGTATGTATTTGCATGTCTATGTTTGCATGTGCTTATACGGGATTTAAAAACAACTCTTAATACAAGCCCTCAAATTTCAAATGTACTCCGTTTCCATTTCAGTTTGCCTGCGCATATGGGAGGTAATTCGACCCTGTATTTTGTTTTATTTACAAAAATAACTTTGTACACTCTTGTATTTAAAAACAATTTTTAATGTAAGCAATTTACTACGGCAACAAAATGGTGTACAGTTATACACGTGTCTGAGTATAACAATACACGTCCAAGTGTAACAAAAAATGTCTTACTATTTCCACACTTTTTCTAAATATAACTAGACATGTCCAAGTATAAGAAGAAATGCCCGAGTATATAACACAAGTCTAAGTATAACAACATATACCCAAGTATTAAACACATGACCTAGTTTGACAACACATAACCAAGTATAACAACAAATGTGCAAGTATAAAACACATGTCTAAGTATATCAACATATACCCAAGTATAATACCCTAGTCTAGGTATATCAACACAAGACCAAGTATACCAAAACAAAACCAAGTATACCTCAGGAAGACAAAGTATATAAACATATACCCAAGTATAACAACACATACCCAAGTATACCAAAACAAAACCAAGTATAACAACACAAGACCAAGTATACCAAAACAAAACCAAGTATACCAACACATGCCGTCTATGAAAGCATGTTTGACTATACCACCATCCGATTGAACGGTTCACCAAATCGATGAGATCGATCACGGGCCGCTTTAGACCAAACTGTGATTATATTCTCCTGGTCATGGCGATACTGCTTCTATAAATAGATCTGTATTGAAACAAACACCACCCGTTTCTTCTAAAATTGTGCTAGTAAAAAAAAAATAGCGGGAAGGGGAAGCCAGATGAAGACTTACCGGAAATTCGCCAGGCAGACGATAAACATTTACATAATTGTGACAAGGCTTTTGTCATGATATATTGATTTCTCGGACTGATATTTTTTAAAGGGATTAAAAAAAAAATTTAAAACAATCGAATTCTGGTGGAATTTTGAAAAAAAATTAGGTCGTGCAGAAACAAGATGGCGGCGTGTTGTGAAAGCGCCGACGTCTGTCCACCACGGGCCGATAAACAGCTCCTCGATAAGCAATCAATCTATCGGCTCTGTCTAATTATTGGGTCTGTCTAATTGCGTAATGTTTACATATGGGCGGCCGACTCCCCGCGACGATAATTGTCAGACACTTGCAGTTTGTCTGGAAGCAAGGGCGTAGGCAGGGTGGTGGGGGTTTGGGAGCAGGGGCGTAGGAAGGGTGGTGGGGGTTTAGAACCAGGGGCGTAGGTAGGGTAGTGGGAGTTTGGGAGCAGGGGCGTAGGTAGGGTGGTGGGGGTTTGGGACCAGGGGCGTAGGCAGGGTGGTGGTGGTTTGGGACCAGGGGCGTAGGCAGGGTGGTGGTGGTTTGGGACCAGGGGCGTAGGCAGGGTGGTGGTGGTTTGGGACCAGGGGCGTAGGCAGGACTAGGCTAGCTACGCCCCTGTTTTTGAGAAATGGACGAGTCTAGGTACGCCTGACTCTGATAAACCCGGAGCCATTGTTTACAAAATTACCCCGGTCAACGACCCTGAGAACGAACTACTATTAGCCCGCTCCCCGCCCTCCCCCTACCCCAACAACTCTTTCGGTCACTGGGACATCACGTCCAGCCTTTAGTTTTAAACCACCGCTTTAATTAACCTTTGTATCAACATCACCTTTATGTACAGTTTCACCTCCCGTCTTAACTACAAAACAAACGACCCCCCTTTGGTGTACACCAACTTATCATCGTCAGCGACTAATGGTATGCAAGAAAACTTGCTCAGCAGTTAGTATGTACGTCTACTCGTAAAGTGTTAGACACATTTGATCCCTTGAAAACTTGACGCCCCCCGCTACTGAATTGAATTGAAACACTTAGATCCAAATACACAGCGACTTCTCAACTCGAAGAAATAAAACGGCTCTTGTTGTTCACTGGACCGTGACGGTGCTGCAAGTGTAGCAGTTTGTTCAGTCTTTAAGTCGAACCCCCCCCCCCCCCCCACGGCTGGTTACTAAAATATCACACTCCCCCCCCCCCCCCACCACCGGTGCCCACTTCGCTAAAGCAAAAAAAAAAAAAAATAAAATAAAAAAAAAAAAAAAAAAACCAAATCGATTGTCTTATTGTGGTTCGGTTGACGTTTGACGTATTACCCTGCCACCCCTAATTTATGAACAATCATCACGGCCCATTCTACTGCCGGTACTCGGTTTCAGACGGCTTCTTATTTATCTCATAGGGGTGGTAGGGTAGAATGGAACGACGTCAGCAACTTTCGGCGCGTCCATTTGTTTAGTCTCCCCCCCCCCCACCCCCACCCCATGTACCACTCAAAGCCTGTCGTTTGGTCACGTGATCGCACGTAACGGCGGTGGTGCCCCCCCCCCCCCCAACACGTTTAAACCAGCAAGCAGTGAACCACATCGTCATTGACCCGTGACGGTTTAAAGATTTTTTTTTTCACTTTCAATTTTTTTTCCTCTGTCAGACTTTCTCCAGGGCTATCTCATGCCTTAGTTTTTTCCCCACTCACTCCCCCCCCCCCCCCACCCCAGCCTTAAATTACCCCACCCCCCTCCTCCCCACCTTGAAAAGGTAGTGTTGCCAGCTATACAAGCATCAATCAGCACCAGACAGATCCATTCACTCGCCCAGCGGCAGCAAGGAAAGTTTGACAGTTTTCAATCGCCCTCACACCTCCCCTCCCCACCACCCACACACTCTCTCTCTCTCCTCATAGAGCCATTTAGGCCCTACATTAAAAAGTTACCGTCAGTGTATGTTAGACTAAAAAAAAAAAAGGAAACAAAAAATCCAACATGTTATACTCACTGTTTACATATCGTATTACAAAACTTGAATTGTTATTGTTTCGTTGATAATGCGAAGCCGTCTCAGAAATTGTTGGATAAAACTTTGCATGCGACTAATTTGTTCAAATATTGCTCGTAACTAGTTTAATTAATTAACACAAGAGCATCTGATTTATTTGTTTAAATAGTATACATAGTAAGAAAACAGGTAGTGTTAGTATCAACGCAGTTTCAAGACAATAACTGGTACAATTGACGTTTCGACCCAAGGTCTTCGTCAGCATAAGTGTGGTTTAAAATTAGACAAAAAAGACAAATATAGTAAAGCAGTGTCGTCATTAGGTTGGTGGTCATTTTGTAAGGTCTCTAAGGGTGTCATTTTGTAAGGTCTCTAAGTGTGTCATTTTGTAAGGTCTCTAAGGGTGTCATTTTGTAAGGTCTCTAAGGGTGTCATTTTGTAAGGTCACTAAGGGTGTCGTTTGGTAAGGTCTCTAAGGGTGTCATTTTGTAAGGTCACTACGGGTGTCATTTTGTAAGGTCTCTAAGGGTGTCATTTTGTAAGGTCTCTAAGGGTGTTATTTTGTAAGGTCTCTAAGGGTGTCATTTTGTAAGGTCTCTAAGGGTGTCATTTTGTAAGGTCTCTAAGGGTGTCATTTGGTAAGGTCTCTAAGGGTGTCACCCCATCCCACTCCAACAATTTTACATTTTCTGTTCGCTACCACCCCTCTACCCTACTATTTCATTATTTTAATTAGATACAAGATTGTTTTAACAGTAAATTTTACAATCTTTCAACTAGTTCAAGTATTGCATACAACTGTTTTAGTTAAATATTACATACTATCTAATTTTTTCTTCAATATTGATCAGAATAAATCAATTAAAAACAGTTACATTAAATATATTAAGATTATTTTCCACATTAAACACGTCCACATCAGTTAAACAATAAATTAAACCACCAATCTATTACAATGGCGCATGGAATAGGCCGACACCTATTCGGCAACACTGCAGTGAATTATTTACTCACATTCAATTAACTACAATCAGTACTTTGATTTTTTATTTACTTGGGTCCTATCTATACGGCTGAGGATATATAAAAAAAAATCTAAACGCTAATGAGATTGCTGATCAAAATCTTCGGGTCATAGGTAATTAGTGTCACGTATCAGAAGAATAATGTAATTAAGGAAACATGTGAACTCTATTGACATGTGAACTGTTAGATAATTTCATGTGAACTTGTTGGTATGTGAATATCACATTGAGAGTTGCTGACGCCGAGTCATGGCGTCTGTCGTTTGTTTAGTTTTATAGGTCTGGTGTACAGAAGTAGCAACGTTTGTAAAAAATACGAAAAACTAAAAAAAAACTGGCTTTTTTATTCAAGCTACAACTGGCTTTTTGTTTTAAGACACTACTGTAAATGAATAGATTCGCAAAGTAAACTTGATGGTTATACTTAAACCTATAATTGGCTTTTTGTTTTAAAACACTACAGTAAATAAATAGATTCGCATTGTAAACTTGTATACTTAAACCTCTTAGCAGAATGGGAAGATTTACGTCTTTTAATTCAAACAGATCAAGGGGGTAGATTTAAAAGGTGAATGTGTGAGTTGCAAGTGGTTGGGTACGCTGTGTGTGGCTGTGAGTGTTGTGACATGGTGTGGTTGTTGTGTGGTTACGTGTGGTTAATGCATGTTGAATTTCATGTCCACGATATAGACACCGCTAGTTATTACTTTTTCTATTCCAGTTCAATACGTTCCATCCAAATTACGTCACGTCTAATATACCTCACGCGTAAATTACGTCACGTCTAATGGTGATTGGCTACGTTGGTCAGTAAATAATAAAAAAAAACCTTTTAAATTTTAAAACATGAATTATAATAATCACTTCTTAATATGATTACCATTTTTCTAATTTGACGAAAACTATTCAACTTTATACGTCAACATTTTAAGTTCACTATTAAAAAACAAACTTGCCTGTTGAGCGCATATGTTGGTTTACTGTATTCACATAACCGACGCCCTTAATTATCAGTGCTCAACTACAATGGACTAAAGTACACAACTTTGTGCTGTAGATTTCTTTTAAAATAAAATTTTTTATATTGTAATTTGTTAAGTACAATTAAGTACACATATAGAAATGTGAACACACATTTAACACAACATTTACCATTTAAAGCTTTATTACAAAATTTAAAAAAAGGCATTAATTTTTCAAACCGTGTTTAGATGTTGGAAGTAAAAATTTAATACTTTAAATAAATTATACGTATATTGTGTTAAAGTTTAACAAACATACATACATAGTTTAGTATACCTACATTATTAAATATCTTTAATTAGTAAGGTTCAATATTGAATGTTTTAACCAAGTAATCAGCAACATTACTATACAAATGATGTTTAGTTAATACCATTTTCAAATCTATTTTGTCTGATATTTAATTCAACTCTTAATGTAACGGTGACGTCAAATTAATTATGTGCAGACTGTGAATAATATGCATTTCATATGTTCAAATTTCTAAGCGTATCTACATATAAAATAGTATTACAGTACAACTACACTACACTTCGCTAGCTCACACTTTAGTTTAAGCTCACAGCTCACCATTCATATTGAGTATTTTTTTTCAAACATTGATATTATTACTTTAGGGGATTTTCTTTTAAACCAGAAACAAAAACGGTAAGAAAGAACTTGGGTTAGTATTTAATTAGGTATCATTAGTGTTGATATTCTATTTAAATAAGTAACTTATTCAATAGTTTCTGTTTTAAAGTTTAAAAGGAAAAGACCTTCATATGTTAAGTACTGTTACTACCCAGAACATGTCCAAATATTTCATATTCCTATCGTTATTTTGTTGATAAATTGTTATTTAAAAAAAAAGAAAACATCCCATAATTATATATCAGCGTGTGTATGTGAGTGCTGCGTGAATTGAAATTGAATACTTTGCATTCTATGTCATAATTTATTAATTAATTTATTATTATTTGTTGCCATACGTTCTGATTGGAAATTTATAATATAACTAAAAGCCTTTGATTTTTTTGGTACCATATATATGTACATACGATGTAAATACATATTTGTGTATGATGTATGAGAACGTGTATGTGTGTATGTATGTCGGTATGTGTGTGTCGAAGGTGATGGGCTTTCCTTGTGTGACGTAAACTTGTGTGAGTGATGTGTGATGCTATTTTTAGAGTCAGGAGCAATCACGTGATGTTTATATGGTGTGGGTCATGTGATGGTCAGGTGATTCCCATAAATATTTTATTTGTGGGTATTTTTAAAATTAATTATTAATTAAATTATATGTTTCAAAAATATTGGGGAGAACCCCCACATACATGTACAAATTAATCTTTGATCTTTATTGATTGGTATTATTAACTTTCTTTAGCACCTGAAGACTATTGCTGTGTGTTACATTTTTAATCACATGTCGTTTGTATTCCAAATCACGTGACATGCTATTTATAGTTTTACACTGTTTCTTACGATTTTAAAACTTGAGGGATTTAATTTTGTTAGGATTAATTTTTTTTTTGAAGTCGAGATGTTTATACTTTAATCAAGTGTTAGGAGAAAAAGAAAATTTTTAGTCCAGATGTTTTTATATTTTAATCAAGATGTCCATTGATTAATGCCCACACATTTAAGAAAGTATAAAACGAACAAGTGATCTAATACATCTGATTTTAACGTGACCACTTGGATCACTTGGCAATTCCGAATTAGTGATTTGATATGTACAGAATATTTTTTTTCCTCTGACAAACTAGTGCACATTCCTCCAAGTTCCTTACAATTTTTTTTAAAATTTCTGTTGCTGGAGAGTTTCTGTTGTTTCATTTATATACGATTCATTGGAATAAAATGAAATGGCGCAGTCCAAATTGGATTACGTTTTCTCTTGCTTGTGTACCTTTGTTTTGTTTGTTCCGTTGGTAGTTAGGTTAATTTTTTTTGTGTTTTTGTGTTTTTCTTTTAACGTTCAGTATTGTATATTGTTTTATTCTTGTTAGGTTTTCTCTTATTAGATGTACGCACATTCAATTAGCTGGTATCGAAGACCACCAAATTTCTCATTGAAAGGATTACGCCATTGTTTAATGGTGATGGTTCGCTAGCAATGAATTCTTGCAGCATACGACATACGACAGCATGCTTAAAAATTTGCTTTAAAGAGCTATACTTGTATTCCTGATTCAACAAGCTTAGTTGTTATATTCTAAAAATAAAATAAAAAAAAAAACCCAACAAAAAGCACACCAAACTATTGCCCAGGCAGGGCTATTTCTCAACAACAAGTTTCTACTTCAGTCACAACTTTTGTAATACACTTTGAAATACACTTTATGTTTGGTTAGTATACAACGCCACGTCTCAACAACGATTTGATACCAAAATTAAATATTTAACATCTCTTGTCAATCCTGCTCAAGTAAGGGCCGACAACTTCAGCTCTTCGGAGTTCTCGGTCCTGATACTTGCCAGAAAAGTTTGGACTAATTGAGATTATAATTTTAATCTAAGTGAAAACATACAGCAGTTCAGGGAAGATGAGATTTGAGATTACTAGAACTCAAACCGTACAAGGCGGCTCATTATATATTTGACATCAACTATTGTTGGCTTTATTTAGACTGTACAAGATGGCTCATAACCTCCACGACATTAACGGTTGTTGGCTCTATTTAGACTGGACACGATGGCTCATAACCTCCACGACATTAACGGTTGTTGGCTCTATTTAGACTGGACACGATGGCTCATAACCTGCACGACATTAACGGTTGTTGGGTCTATTTAGACTGTACAAGATGGCTCTTAACCCCCATGACATTAACGTTTGTTGGCTCTATTTAGACTGGACAAGATGGTTCATGATATTAACGTTTGTTGGCTCTATTTAGACTGGACAAGATGGCTCATAACTTCCATGACATTAACGTTTGTTGGCTTTATTTTGACTGGACACGATGGCTCATAACCTCCACGACATTAACGTTTGTTGGCTCTATTTAGACTGGACAAGATGGCTCTTAACCCCCATGACATTAACGTTTGTTGGCTCTATTTAGACTGTACAAGATGGCTCATAACGTCCATGACATTAACGGTTGTCGGTCCTATCTCCTCTTGTCAACCTGGAGCCGGCGACATGGTGTCTCCTGCAGTGCGTACACCTTAGAGAGGTGTCGAGACTTCTGCCTAGCCCGGGCAGACGACATCGGTCTGTACGGGCATGGAAACCTTAGCGAGGTGTCAAGTCGTCTGCCACGCCGAGACACAGAAGTGACGTAACCGTGGGCAGACGCTGGGGCCACCCAGGAAGCCGAGAGGGTGGGGGTGGGTGGGGTAGGGGGGTATGAAGAGATTTGTGGCCCGAAATTCAATTGTTTAGATGGTGTTTTGAGCAAAGGTGAAATTTCCAATAACAATGGCAACACAACACGTACTTAAGTATAAAACTGTTTAATGCCTTCACACAAACACACACACACACACACACACACAAATATATATATATATATATATATATATATATATATATATATATATATATATATATATATATATATATATATATATATATATACACACATTTGTGATGAATGTGTATTGTTTAGTTGTTTATTAACCAAGCAAAATACTTATGTAGTTGATTTCTCATTACATTTATCAAAAATAATTTATGTTTCTGCCATTTTTAATGCATTAATATTTTTTAAAATTTAAAACAACTACTCTGATATTTATCAGTAATACTAGTTAGCTAGTAATCTGGGTATGATTAACGACTAAAATGATGTATACGTAAAATAGGGTAGCTGTTCAGATATTTAAATTATTCTCATGAAAAAAAAATGTTCACGATTCGTAACGTGGCTGAATCTATAAACCATTATCTGTTCAAGTGGGAGAGACAAAGTCCTATATATATATATATATGTATATATATATATATATATATATATATATATATATATATATATATATATATATATATATATATATATATATGACTTTGTAAATATAAAGGGAGTAAATCCAACGTACGCAAGTATAACTAGTTTAGTAGTTATTGAGTTAAAATTATTTCGAAACTTTTACTCAGTTAATTAAAACTTCCAAAAGCTGAGGCAGACGCCCTTTATAACACCAAAAAAAAAAAAAAAAAAAAAAAAAAAAAAAAAAAAAAAAAAAACAATAACAAAAAAAAACAGACATGTCTTAAGAACACGCCACTCATCAAGGTTAGGCGAACTTTGGGGTGACGATAAACGTGGACGGTACGACGTTTTGGGGCTGACGTCCAGGGATTACCGTGACGTCTCAGCAGACGTAAACAAGCTATTTTTAGTTTGTTGACAGAAACACACCTACACATTGTAGGGTAAATGTTTGAAATATGGTAATTGTTTAAAATTTCACACATTTGTTATGTAGATAGACGAAAACACGGTCAAATTAGCACGTTAAGGAGATCTCATCTGTCAGTACACATGATCAAAGAGTGGCTGGTATTTAGGGCAGGTGAAGTAGAGTTTATCTGTCAGCGTGGAACACTGTGGTATTGAGAAAGGTAAACATTAGACCGCTTGTAAAATGTGACTTATAAAGTTAATCTAGAGTACTCTACATTGATTGGGAGCTCGCTCTTCAGTTTTAAGAAATTAGTTACATTATGTACACAATTTGCCACATAGGAATATATACAACATGTATAAGTTATGAATTAAATGGCAGCATACATTTCAAACATACGACACGCGATACATTATTATAGCACTACATACACGTTATCGTATATTTGTATTTACAAATATTTAATAAAGCGTTACGATATAACATTTGGCACGGCATATATTTATAGCATCAACTAAACACTACATTATAAATATGTCCACTATTTCCTAGTGAATAGTCTAAAGAAAAAAAAATTATTCTCTTTAAATATCACGATTGATCACTATTTATACAATTTTAGTAAGGGTATTGTTTAGTTAAAATAGCGAACCACTATATATTCATATTTATATAAATAAAGTAAACAATTATTATATTTAAAGATTTTTTTTATTATTTTCTTGCTTTTTAGTAACTTAAAAATAATACTTTCTTGTTTTAATAAAATTATATTGCGCAATTAAAAACAGTTACATTCTCAATGATCGCGAAACTTTCGGAAGTTTTATTTTAGCAAACGTTAACTGTGTTTTTTAGTTGTTTAAACGAATTCAACATCTAATGATGTCAAATTTCATGTCACATTACATTGTTATCAAGTCCTGACCTACTTGTTAAGTTTTTAAAACAAATCTGTTTGGTTGCATTGGGTGAAATTCCGTTACAGCTAACCCAAAAGCTTTGTTGAACATGACGGAAGAATCAAGTTAACTAAAAGCTGGTAATAAAATGACAAGTATTTTCACATATACCTCATATGTATGTAGGTGTTGACAGATTTCTAACTACACTTATCGTTACCTTAAGTATATGTTAGTTGACAGGGTATGGCTGCATCTCACAGAATAGTGTGGTTCTTAAACTGAATTGACTTTAGCGTGTGAGTACACCAATCGTTGTGTTTGTCTTACGTAGACTAACATGACAAAATTTGTTTCTATGTCCCTACCCACAAGCAACATCTGTGACATCTCACCTGTGACATCTCACCTGTGACATACCTGTCAGGTGGACAGTCAGTGACTAACAGCCCCACCCTGCTCATGACTGGCTGCAACTTTCAACTGCTGGTAGATGATTGAGGTAGCTGGCTTCAGCACGTAGGTGTTGGTGGTAGGCGGTTGTGGTACCTGTTAACATGTAGGTGTTGATGGTAGGCGGTTGTGGTACCTGTTAACATGTAGGTGTTGATGGTAGGCGGTTGTGGTACCTGGCGTCATCATGGAGGTGGTGGTGGTTGTGGTACCTGTTAACATGTAGGTGTTGGTGGTAGGCGGTTGTGGTACCTGTTAACATGTAGGTGTTGATGGTAGGCGGTTGTGGTACCTGTTAACATGTAGGTGTTGATGGTAGGCGGTTGTGGTACCTGGCGTCATCATGGAGGTGGTGGTGGTTGTGGTACCTGTTAACATGTAGTTGTTGATGGTAGGCGGTTGTGGTACCTGACTTCATCATGGAGGTGGTGGTGGTAGGCGGTTGTGGTACCTGTTAACATGCAGGTGTTGGTGGTAGAGGATTGTAGTACTGGAAGTCGATCACAAGCATTCAACCTCTCGTGATCTCTGCGCGTGCCAGCATGTAAGTTACTCATGTCTACTCACCCCATATTTAGGTCAATTAAAAGGAACATTTAAAAAAAATAATTTTAGATGATTAAGTATTAAAAGGTAAACTATTTTTTACATTTAAAATAATTTTATTTTTGCTGCTGAATATAAAACATTTAGTATCGAATTTATTTGACTATATTAGAAAATGATTGGAAAATCACACATGACAAAATATCTAATTTTAACATTCACTAATATGTTAATCGTTTAACAATTAATTAGTGTTAGGATCTCGAGGAACTGAAGTGGACTGTCTACTTGAAACGGATGTCATGGAACAGGTGAGCACCTGTCACACCTTTGTACTGCTCACGGCTGGATACGTGTGCTCGCTGCGTACAGGTAATACCATTCGCCATTTGTTTTTTTAACTTGACTAGATCAATTTAGTTTCTAATTCATTGTGTAAAATGTAACAAATTCATTGCCGCGTTGTTACATATTCACGTCAGACATGTGTTACTGCCAGGGGTCATAGGTCATACTGGCAGTGTCAGGTAGGACGGTGGTCAGTTTGACAGTCTTACTCCTACAGCTGGGTAGGGGTCACTTAGACGGGGGTCATTAAAACAGGGATAATTTATTTTCCCGTAGTGATCAAATTTGGTATTCGTAGGCTAAATCAAGATAGGGTTCATTCTTTCAGTGGGGGGGGGGGGGGGTGTTCATTCTAACCTTTAGTGAGACAGGGGACATTTAATAACTACTTTGGACAGGGTCACTTTTGTAGCTACAGTTGGATAGGGGTCAGTAAATCGGTCATCGGGGTTGAGAGCGGGGACGCTTCCTTAAAGTATCGCTAAATAAAGAAAATTTGCGAACGAACACAAAACTCACACAAAGATGTGCTACATGGTATCTTTAATCAAGGCACTACCCCACTTTATCTTTAGATCTTTCCTTGTTGTTTTGTTTTCGTTTTTCCTTTTCTCATCAATTTATAAACAGGATTTGATCAGATTAAAAAAAAAATGATAATTCTAACGAAGACCGAAAATCCAGACCTTTAAAAAATATTTTTGTTTTGTTTTTGAGATTAAAATGAAAAAAAAATATTCTCGTATGAAATTTTAAAACATACCTTTTCTTTGCCTTAACTTCGAATGTGTTGTTTTACTGTTTATATTGATCACAATTTATTAAACCTATGATCGACCTTTAACTTTAAAAAAAAGAATGATCTGATTAAGAATAGCTGAAAAGCTGGATTAATCAATTTTGTAATTAACAATTTCTTAAAAAAATAAACTATACATTTATACAATCTATGCTATAAAGCAGAGAAAACTGGCTTCAAACTAGCTCAGTAAAATTTTTTGATAAGATGAACAAACAGACAAGGGGGAAATAGAGAACTGGAAATAGAGAAGAATGCGTTCTAAAAATAGATCGTGTTAGCATTGGAATAGACTAAGTCAATATTGATAGGATAACGCATCTAAATAAAGTCAGTAAACATATGATTTAATGTTTGGATAAGGTGGTTATATTTATGTGTATGTGTGAGGCGACGTGTGTGTGGGGAGGGTTGAGAGTGGGGGGGGGGGGGGGTGCTAATGAGAAAAGGTAAGGGAGGGAAGAGGAAAAGGGAGGAAATGCAGCAGAGAGTTTACGATGCTGGGTTGTTGCTATATAAAGACTAGAGGCGTGGAGAGTGAAAGGGTTGGGGTAGGTGGAGGGGGTGGGGTGGGGTGTGTGAAGGTGTGAACCATGGCCTCATTGATTTGATGGGGGGAGAGGAAAATCATAGATCGCTTTGTTCGCGCCGATCGAGGTTCATCATTGATCGGCCCCGGGTACCACGGCCTGGGTGGGCGCTGCTGGGTCAATTTGAACAGACACGCCGACACACAGGTAGGCCCACGGAGGCCGGAACTAGATAAATACGGAGCGGGCGTGTGTGGGAGGGGGTGGGGGGGAGATAAACAGCGATGGTGCCGGCGTCAACCTGCGTCGTAAGACTCCATGTATGAAGGGGTTTGTGACTCCTGATACGGTTCATTGCACACGAGTAGATTCCTTAAAAAAAATGATGTAGCATTGTCACACCATAACAGATGAGTTGTGATATTGTCACATTCTATCAGGTGAATGAGGACGGTGTTGACACATTGTAACAAATGAATTGTGACGATAGTGTCACTTTGTAACAGGTGAATTGTGACGGCATTGTCACACTAAATCAAGCTAAGCGGTAAACAAGATAAAAGTTCTGTGGGCTACCCGTTCTGGAATCGAACTTAAGACTTTCAAGTAAACATCTTAAGCTCTCACACTCCACCAAAAAAAAAAAAAAAAACCACTTCTTCAATTTTACTTAAGACAATTTAAAAGAAAACAAACATTCCTATCCGTTATAAAAAAACAACAGTGCTATTGTGTCTAAGCGCCTGTAACTTAACACCGTTCCTCACCCAACATTTACCACAACCCAAACACTAATGCCTAACTTAGTACTACCCTAACCTTTACGCTGGCGAAAAGAAATCAATCAACTACAATCCCCTATTGATGCGACTTTTGTTTTTAAATACTAATCTGTCTAAAAATATTAACACAAAACCAGACACTATTTAACTTTTAAAAAAATATTTAAGAAACTTAAAAGAAATAAAGTAAAAAAAAATCGAATTAAAAGAAGCCAAACAGCGCTAATACACAACTCCTCTACCATACCATAGTGAATAGCATCTCAGCGGCCCATAGATTGCCTTGGAAAGTTTATTGTTTCGACGTCCCATTTATTGTTTCGACGTCCCATAAAATTGAGATCGCTCAGTGACGGTACGACCCATACTTGAAGCGCCCCTGTGTATTGATTACACCCCCCGGGGAGCCGCTGGGAGGAGAAATAGTATGCGTTGTTGGTCCCCCCCCCCCACTCTCAAGCGTGCCTTGTTACAGTGGATAGTTTGTCACGGGGAGGGTAGTTATCACATAGGTGAAGGTAGTTACCAGTTGGGGGAGGGTAGTTATTACACAGGTAGAAGTAGTTACCAGTGAAGGGAGGGTAGTTATCTCACATGGCAGAAGGTAGTTGGAAGGCAGGAGATAGTTGAAGAAAGAAGAAGCCATGAGATGGTAGTTATCACATAGGTAGAAGCTAGTTAGACAATAGGAGATGCCAGACAGGAGTTTAAAAGTTGGCTGGCAGAGAATTGCAATAAATGTACTTGTGAGGCGAAAGAAGAGAATAGAGAGATAACTGGAAGAATGGGTGGATTGAATGAAGCATGAAACAAGTTAAGGGTAGTTATTAATTGTTGGAATAAATGGATTAATGAAAGCGTTCGAAAGTAAGTAGTTTGTACGAAGGAAGGGATGTAAATATCGGTTGCA
This sequence comes from Physella acuta, assembly GCF_028476545.2. Classification (NCBI taxonomy): domain Eukaryota; kingdom Metazoa; phylum Mollusca; class Gastropoda; family Physidae; genus Physella; species Physella acuta. The sequence goes on from NW_026732940.1 coordinate 311,829, forward strand.
CGAAAGTTGGTTTCACGTGTAAGTTACATTGTGGAAGTAAAAAAAGGCAGTTCTAGATGAGTATCCACACTCACAACATGCACCTGCAGACATTGTCTCTTACCTGGATTATATAACATAGGTATTCAGGAAACTTTGATGTGTCCACAAGTGGTCATTTAACTTGATATTGGCGGCTATTTCCTGTAGGAAACATCACTACACGGTTGGCTAGTGACGTAATACATCCACACCGTAATGTTCTTGTCATGAGATCTGCTAATAAGAAAAAAAATATTTCATGACAACAGATTGGTCTCTGGTTTTTGTGTTAAGTATAAGTCTGTGGGGGTCGTTAAGGTGGGGTTGTGGGGGGGGGGGGGGGGGCGGGGGACTGTTGACAGTGAATGTATTGTAAAACCCGGGTGGTGGTACTAATTGTTATGGGTGATATAAAAGTTTGTGGATATAGATCACATTATCGAGCTTGTTTTGTGCTTTTCTGAAGAGAATTTGTTTTACTCTTTCCCGATATTTGGCGCCAGTCTAGAAATAAAAAAAAAAAATTCGAACTCCTCTTTAATCTAAATCAAATTCTAATTTATACACGTAATTTAAGCTTGGTTTAATCCTAAAATAAACAGAACCCTTACCCAACCTTCTAATGTAGATACAATTAAAGTATATGTACTGCAGCAAGCCATAGATTCCCATCACTGTAAACTAAAGTTCCTATATACAGATGGGTTTATCTTGTCAACATAACGCTAAAGTATTTGGTGCTTACACCGTAATAAACAACCAAGAGTAAAATAATCGATAAAAGAGGGAGATGGGGTGAGGGGGGGGGGGAGATGTACCACGTGATTGACCGACACGAGTACAAACAGACTCACTCACTGACGAGCATTACCACTGACGAGCACACGTTGGTGAGCTCATGAATATTCATACCTCATTAGGTGCCTTCATCGTGGCGGCGCGCGACACGGGTCGGACCCGGGGCCGTGGTGCAGAAGTGGGTGGGTCATTCCAATTTCTTGTCGCACGATCAAAAGGTCGTTTGCCTTCCACCCCACGGGATAGCATGCATCCTAGCCATCTCGACCCCCTCGGGATGAAGGAGGGGGGGGGGGGTGATGTTACCAATCCGTGACTCAAAATGTTTGAACAGTGAACAGTATAGCAATGCAAGTTAATCTGTGACGCTGTGGCCGAGTGGTAAAGCGCACGACTGCTCAACGGAAAGTCTGGAGTTCGGATATCAGGGTTTAGTTGGTAGGACGTCAATGAGTTCACAAGTCCTTGATGAATAAGTAACCGAGGTTAAGGATAGGCTGAACTGACCACTTAGCCACGATATATGCCGCGAAAATAGAGAACAGACACACTCTACAATGTTTGAGCCTATTTCAAACTTATTGACCATCTGATCCAACTAAGTAGATTGATTTTATATTATGCTGGACCAAATATTTTATTTTTAGATTTTAAATATAATATTTTCATCAAAATTGTGTGATTTAAGGTTTTGAAAACAATATTTTCAGTAAGATTGTGTGATTTAAGGTTTTAAAAATTATACTTTCAGCGAGATTGTGTGATTTAAGGTTTTGAAAACAATATTTTCACTAAGATTGTGTGATTTAAGGTTTCAAAAATAATATTTTCAGCGAGATTGTGTGCTTTAAGGTTTTAACAATTATATTTTCAGCAAGATTGTGTGCTTTAAAGTTTTAAAAATTATATTTTCAGCAAGATTGTGTGCTTTAAGGTTTTAAAAACAATATTTTTAGCAAGATTGTGTGATTTAGGGTTATAAAAATAATAAACACAGTAGAATTGTGTGTTTCTATAAAATACGAGACAGGGACTTAAGTAAGTTTCGGATTATTTTTTTTTTACATTATCTCTACAGGGTTAGGGTCAACATTAGATTTAGAGAAATATTGAAGATAGTTTAGGGTCAACGCTAGGATTAGGGATATATTTAAGATTATGTTTAGGGTCAATGCAAAATGGTTATGAAATTGGAATTTGTTTACAGATGCTATCACCAACATAATATTCCCGAATAGGTCTTAGCAACACGTTTTCGTGAGTAACAAAGTCAGCTTGATGACTCCGCCCCCTTGCTAGCACGCGCGCATCAAATATCGTGACGTCACGCGCGGCCGGCAAATAAACAGTGAAATAAATAAATGTACCTCCTCCTCCCTTCCCCCCTCCCCCACGGCCCTCGCGCCCAGGGGGTTTATGTTCTTGGTACTAAAAAATCCTCCATCTCACGTCTTACCTCGCGAGCAGACGGTAGCCAGTATCTCTGGAATCTTCTGCTACAGCAGGAGAAACGGCACGGGGGAGGAGAAAAAGGGGGCGGGCTGGGCACTTTGGCCATCGCGCTATACAATTCTCGACCGCGCATCAAAATTCAACTTTGAACAAAAACAAAATGTTTTAGAGAAACGACTTTCGGGGGGTGTATGTGTGTGTGTGTGGGGGAGGGGGTGGGGGTGGAAGTAGCGGCCACGAAATCAAACGGCGATCACGTGACACCTCTCATCTGGAGATGCATTCGTTGTGTCATTTAATCTTATATTAGCGCGCGCGATTAACGATTAATAATAGAAGCCGGTTAGCCTGGGGGAGACGTAAAAAAAATGAAACTGTATTTAACGTCTCTGGGTACAGCTAGTTTACAACGGGCACGTGAAAGCGAATTTAAGGACCCCCATGTCGACCCCATACACAAAGGGATCGGTTAACATGGGTTGAATGGTTTGTTAACGAATTGTTAACATTTATTTATCGCCCAGGGCGGGGCTTGTTGGTAGCGGCGGATAATGTTAGCTGTATTCCGTGATGGAAGTTTTACAAGAACAACGTAGGAGTTTTACAAGAACAAAGTAGTCCATAAACGATGAACGTACCGTGTTGACAGTGTTTGGAAAATGTTTTTTTTTTTTAGTTTTCGAGTACTTCCGTGTTTGACTGTGGTGTGAGCTTTTAAGCTCCTGATCTCGAATAGATGTGATATTTAGCTCGAGTTAATTGGGAGCTGCAAAGTTTGAGCTTGTGTTAATGAATTGAGTTTTGTTTCGTTTTCATATGTAGGGTCTACAGTTTGTTGATTAGAAAGTTGAGCTTAAGGATAGTTTTCTAACGTATTATTGTAAAGATTAGCGCTAGTATAGAGGCGTAATAGTAAGGACATTACATTAAGGGTCATTAAATTAAGGGTCAATACATTAATAGACATTACATTAAGGGACATTTCATATAGAGACATTACGTTAAGGGACATTACATTAAGGTAAGTTACATTAAGGGACATTACATTTAGGGACATTACGTTAAAGGACATTATATTATATGACGTTACATTTAGCTAAATTAAAATTAGTTAATTAGAAATAATTAGAGGATACTTGAGAAACATTACAATTAGGATGGATATATCAGTTGTTAAGGACATTATATTTAAAGACATTCCGATTTGTCAATTTAGGGGTTAAAGAAATGTTACTTTTAGAAATTTTATATTCAGTTGAATTATTGTATTTACTTTGTGATACATTATGATCAGGATCACAACCTTTACATGTAAGACATTACATCGAGTGATATTACACTTAGTGAATTCTATTTAGGGACTACATATTAGCGACATTACATCAAGTGATATTACACTTAGTGAATTCTATTTATGGACTACATATTAGCGACATTACATTAAGTGATATTACACTTAGTGAATTCTATTTAGGGACTAGGCCCTTCCTATTAGCGACATTACATTATATAACGTGACGTCTGCAAACATTTGCCTGCTTATTACAAATAAACTGCAACGTGCTAGAAACTTCCAAAGTTAAACAAACATGAGACAGTCCTCTGTGCATCATCTGCTACAATGTTATTATTTTTTTTAAATCGTTCTCGGCTAAGCTGTCTCGCATGACTGAACCCAGCGCGCGGATGTTCAAAACTTCGGCCTACGTTATCTCATTCATTGTGTTTTTTTTTTTTTTTACTTTATTTCGAGCCTTCTTTTAATATTTCCAGCCCCCACTATCAACATTGATATAGAAAAGAAATGAGCATTCCCCCCCCCCCCCCGGTGTAATGTGGTCTAGACGGCTGGAACAACTTTGCCGGGCTGTCGTCGTACCGCGAACAGACGTTCTGGGGTATCAGTTGGAGACCTTTCAGTCCCCCTACGACGTGACTGTTGACAAGAGGAGCCACCAGACCATGACGGGACGTAAATGGCCCATTGACAAGGGCCATACGTAGCAGGGGAGCCGTCGCGCGGAGCCAATACGTTTCAGCAGAGCCAAGAAATGTCTTGGACGCGGGTGAATGGAATCGATGCTATGAAGAATGGATTCGATTCTGACATGAATGGATTGGACGTGTAAATATTTCAGCGTTGGTTTAAAATATTAAAGAAGCGATTACAGAACAACACGATTGTTGAGAAAGTATCGAGTATTTAGCTGAGATAAGATCGAGGAAATCTCAGCGGCGAGTATTGTGTAGTCGAGTATAACGGGGTTAGGGTTTTGTTTAGTAGATAAAAGGTTTAAGTGTAGGTTAGGATTTTATTGTTTTGTCCGGGCTGGTAACTTATTTAGTTGTCGAAAAGTGGGTTAGAATCTGTAGGTAAGATCTGGTCTTTTTTTGTCTTAGCCAGCGGTGTGAGCGCTGGTCTGGTACTCACCTTTGGTGGGGGTCTTGTTGTAGACAAAACGTGCCGTATGTGAGGGGGTGGGTGGGTTTCAATTATTAACGTGAACAAAATCTGTTTGATCTTCGGCTATGAACACCCGAAGACTGAAGTACTGTAGGTAAGGCTCTCATACAATGGGGTTTAAGAATAAGCAAATTGTCACCGAGGTTTGCTGCGCTGTTCTGTTCATTGATCTCATCCAAAAAACGTGCATTGTTTTTTGTATTGTTGGCCTTTGTACATTTTTCTATTGTATTAGGCATCTTTATTCACACATAAAAGATATATATATATATATATATATATATATATATATATATATATATATATATATATATATATATATATATATATATATATATTATTAATATTATAAATATATTAGGCCTATAATATTATAATATAATATTAATATTATAATAGCGATCCATTTGGCAGAGTGTATATGTTTCTTGACTTCGGCATTTGAAGGGAAGGTATGGGGGTCAGCTCTTAGCCCAGTCGCCTTTACTCTCCGTAACATGAGTTAGGTACCCATCAGAGCTGGGTGGACTCAGGGCCATTCTCCTGACTTCATATATATAATGTCAATGTCCCTCCCATACCGACCAAGTCTAACGATTGCTCGGAATTATTTCCTAGCACCTTCCATCACCTATTAGAGCGGTTCATTAACTGCATCACATTGGGTCCCCAGCACCTATAGATGAGTGGATCACCCTAGTGGATCACCCTAGTGGATGAAATGATAGGTTCTGGTGGATCATCCACACGGAGCTGAAGAGCCACCGGAAATCAGGAACAAAGGGATGAAATGAACTCTACGGGGCTCTAGTTACACCTGGTGTACAGAGTAGTTTTTTTCTCTCAGTGTTCTGTCCTCGTGTGTGCATTCATGCGCAGCCAGGTGTGCCGGGGGAGGGAGTCCTGAAGATCCCGGGTAGAGTCGTGGCACAGTGGTTCTCTCCCCTCCCACTTGTCCACTTCACGGTTGGAGGAAAAAAGCGACAATTGGTGGAGTAATGTCTAATACACTTGGGGGTAGATGGAGTAATGTCTAACACATACGTGGGGGGGGGGGGTCCTGGAGCAATGTCTAACACATGTGGAGGTATATGGAGTAATGGATTTTGTGTTTAAATTGTGACATACGACAGTAAAATACTGATCCAGTCTTATTTAATACCTAAAGTGATAACTTGTATGATTTTCTCAGTATCGAAATCACTTGGTGAATAGACAGAAAATGCTCTATAATTAAAAAGTATGTATATGTCAAAATAAAGTTGCTATTATATTTTGTTTCATATTTTATTATGAGTGTTATGGGTACATGTAAGTTATCCCGACACATTGATTGGGACACTAGGGAAAAGGTCGACACAGTGGGTGAGACACATTTGTGTTGACACAATACCCTTAGACGTGTGTGAGTGGGGTGGGGGGTGCAAAGTGGGTGGGTAAGATATGGGGTAAATTGGATAAGACACACGGGCTGAGGTAAATGTGATGAACATGGACACATAGGCTGGTATGTACTGCTTTAAACCTACTGAATGCGACACACTGGCCAAACAACACCCCCATCTCATCACTACCCAAGACTCTAATTTCGGTACCCGGTTTATCAGTGGTAGAAATAACAAAGCGCTTAACCTAAAACAATTAAGCTCAGCTCTAACCTCTCTCAGCGCAGGTGTGTCTAAGCTCACGGTGAGCTTACCTGTCATCGGTGTCTAGCTCCTTTCACCTGTGACCACAGATGGCGCGCTATCTGCTATCTGTTTAAGCCCGCATTGAGCGCGGGAATGGTCGGCCATTAGGGTCTGTGTGATAAAAAACGTGGACCCGTGGACAACAGGTGCCGTGAGGCCAGGTATTAACAGGTACTCACGCTGTTAGTCACAGCTTACCGCACGTGAGAGATGCTGGAGTATGTGGGGGGGGGGGGGTTGTGTGTTGTAAGTGACTTGGCTATTTTGTATAGAGGGGCTATGCGTATGACACGGTTATGTGGTGTGTATGACACGGTTATGTGGTGTGTATGACACGGCTATGTGTTGTGTATGACACGGCTATGTGTTGTGTATGACACGTCTATGTGTATGACACAACTATGTGTTGTGTATTACACGTCTATGTGTTGTGTATGACACGGCTATGTGTATGTCACATCTATGTGTATGACACGGTTATGTGTATGATACGGTTATGTGTATGACACTGCTATGTGTATGACACGGCTATGTGTATGACACGGCTATGTGTATGACACGGCTATATGTATGACACTGCTATGTGTATGACACGGCTATGTGTATGACACGTCTATATGTATGACACTGCTATGTGGAGTGTATGACACAGCTATGTGGTGTGTATGACACGTCTATGTGTATGACATGGCTATATGTATTACACGTATATGTGTTGCGCACGACATGGTTATGTGTTGTGTATAACACGATCGTGTATAACACATACATGGATGCATGTCGCATGTAACCCAGTTATGCGTGTAAGCTTGAATAGATCCCTACATTTAATTAAGGCGTCGAAAAGAATCGGATATTCCCTCAAATATTACCATAGAAACAGTCCATCTCCGATACTGTTTCATATCAGGTTCCTATAATCCTACCACATATTTCTTGTTTCACATCAAGTAAATGTTTTTTAAAAAAAAAAATTACAAAAATTTAAAATTTTGTGCAGATATCAATTAACCCCCCTCCCCTAATTGGGGCAGCAGATTTGACGTTGTGCATTCGCCGCCTTTGATCCCCCCAACTAAAACAACACCGACGCCCAGCCAGGCTGTTGTGACAACAAACACACGGCCTGGGTGATGTCCCCTTGGCGTGGCACTGCCAGCCAACAACAAGGAAACGCAACTCTTCGATCAACGACGTCACGCTGTGCTGCCTCCATGTGTGTTTACACACTGACGTCACAACAATTTAAAAATAACAAACCCAACACGCTTCTTTTTGAAACAAACAATCAACAAAATAGCGCGTGGGTTAAAAAATATCTACCTCACCCGGTGGTACACCCGGCCCTAACAAAATGGCCGAGGTACCACATGTTGCCTAGCCATCTGTTCCATGGACGGGTTAGATTAACACATTAATACCTGGCTTTGTTTCTATCTACACTTTCTGTTTCCAGGTGCCTCACTGATGGGATGATAGTCATTTTTTGGGATGGTAGTCGTTTTTTGGGATGTTAGTATTTTTGGGATGGTAGTCATTTTTTGGGATGGTAGTTATATTTTGGGATGGTAGTCATATTTTGGGATGGTAGTCAATTTTTGGGATGGTAGTCATATTTTGAGATGGTAGACTTACAAGCAGACAAATACAAGCAGACTAGTATAAGTGTGTGGTGGGACGGTGTGGTGGGACGGTGTGGTGGGACGGTGTGGTGGGACGGTGTGGTGGGACGGTGTGGTGGGACGGTGTGGTGGGACGGTGTGGTGGGACGGTGTGGTGGGACGGTGTGGTGGGACGGTGTGGTGGGACGGTGTGGTGGGGCGGTGTGGTGGGACGGTGTGGTGGGACGGTGTGGTGGAGCGGTAGAGCGTAAGACTACTGACCCGAAACTCGAGTTCGGAGCCGTAGATCGTGGTTGCATGACGATTTGAGTCCATGGATACCTGACTCACCTTTAGCGAAAGTAAAGTCGGCTTGACATAGACGTGAACACACTGTACCTTCACAAACAGATGAACTCTACTTCATCAGCCACACCGCCCTTAGGACCTATAGGTTAACGAAAGAAATCCATCCAATTATCAATTAAAGACGTTTATCTTTATCACAACATCTTAAACATTCTGTTGGCTTCTTGAATGAGAAGGCAAGTCCTGTATGACTTCACGATCTCCATTGGTGATTTTTTAAAATATCGTCTAACTTTCAAAAGATGTTATACAGACCACGATATGATGCCATCGCGACATGGATAACACTGTTCGACTCTCAAGACCTGTGGTTTCAACCTCAAAACGTCATTACGACGTGAATATGACGTCACACGAAAAGGCCACCCCGTGACGTCATCAGTGCAGGTGACCCAGGGGTCGGCCCGTCGAGTGCCACGGGTGGCTGGAACCGTTTCTCCGTCTATGTTTTTCTTTCGCGGCATCCCCAGGACCTGCACCCCCCACCCCCACCCCACTCCACACCCGCTGGGGTGGTTTTAAAAGACGAACGAGGGATAAGCTAACGTTTGTTCTCCATTAGTGAGCGAGCGGTACCCCCCACCCCCACCCCCGGGTTTCCTTTACGCTGCTGGTTGAGAGGGGGGATGAACTGTAGCACAAATAGTTACCCGAGGTGTGTCAACACACAGGTGACCCACTTCACCATTGGATTGGGGGGTGGGGGAGGGACTACAAAATGGGGGTGGGTAGGGGATGAGAAGATACCTCGCCATCTCTTCTTACCTCATAATAAAAAAAAAAACATACTTCAATATGAAGGAATTACCTTCACTAAATATAAACGTATCTTCTTTCATTGGCTAAATTTTTATTTAATGTATGCTTAAAAAAATAAATTCGAATGTATTTGTAATCAACTTTATTTGTCTTATAGTACTTCTACATTAATGAAATCACTTGACTTATAATATAATATTTTCAAGTTGAAAATTATACATTCTAGACAATGGGTATATATAATGAAGTAATCTCACGCAATCTGTGAAAGTCTGATTGGTTGATTTTTTCTTCGCATTTGATTGGTTGATTACTTAAGGGCGAAATTTCCGAGAGTCATACAATAAATGAACTTGATATTTCCGTACTAATCAACCTCTAATATTAAAACGTAGATATACTAGATAAAACATCCACATCGTATAGATCTACTAGTCATTCAGGATTTAAAAAAAAGTCCCACCTCACCATCTGCAATAGAAAGACCTGCTCCGGCCACCATCTGCCGGGTGAAGGTCTTCTTAAGCCGTAAGTACCGGCTCCCCGTCCGGCTCTATTTACCCCTCCCCGCCCTCGACAACCGGCTCGTCATGATACCCTGCTTTTGGCAAACACTGAAAACGAGAGCCACCCGGGTTGTCAGTCCCATCCAACCCCGTCCAACCCCGGCTCATTCGGGCCGTTTTTTTCAAGGCTAATTTGGGCCCTATTTGAGGCTACTACTTGAACCTAGTTAGGCTAATTTGAACAAACCAACAGATTGCGGTGTTGGGGCCGACACTTGACACGAGTGTAGTAATGGCCGGTCAACAGCCGGCACCCCCCCCCCCTCCCCCACCCTTAAGATGCCCCGTGCGATCAGCCAATATGCTCCATCTTCTTTCGATAAATATTGGCACAGTTTCGCCCGTGTTAAGGGTAAGCGCAGTGTGTGTGTGTAGATGTTGGAAGTGTGTGGTGCAGATGTTTGGTGTGGGAATGTGATTTGTGTGTGTGTGTGTGGGGGGGGGGTGCCTTGTGTGAGGGTGAATGTTATAGTTTTGTGGATAGGGGGGGCCTTATATGAAGTGCATGAAATAAAGGTAAGTTGTTTGTGAGTAGGAATATAAAGTGTGTGTATCTGTGCCTGTTGGTAGTGTGGATGGGAAAAGAGGGGGGGGGGGGGTATAGACAGAGGAAATGCGACTATGACCATGAAACCACAACGTGGGTCTACAATATTCACTTCTCACTGTAACCTTTGACCTGTGGCCTGTGACCTGTGGTAACAGAACGAATCTAATTACAGCTAATGACCCGCGACCACTGAAGCGTGGACCGCCTCTACTCAACGTAATGGAGACCACAACAGTCCCACGTCTGCTAGTTAATTAACACATTTAGGTAGGTGCACGTGCTAGCACATGTCCAGGTGTAGGGGCTACTCTTGTACACACCACTCAGTCTAAACACATCCACACACCTGTATCCACACACCTGTGTTTTTATGACATTTTAGATATTCCATTTCACATGTAAAGTTACCTTTTCGAACCCGACGGTCCATTGGGCAGGTGAAGTAGAGTTCACCTGTTAATGGTATCTCGACATATGAAGACATAGTATGGTCAGCACTATGCCCAACAGCCCTTTTTTTCCCATAACGTGAGTTAGGTACCCATCAGAGCTGGGTGAAGTCAGTGACGTTTCCTGACTTGACCCAGAGTTTACGTGTAGGTCTCCGTCTTCTATCTCTCTCTCTCTTTCTGTTTCTATACTCATGTGTAGGTTTTGTCTACATAAGCCTCTCTTACAACCTGTTGATGAGATATCACCCACCCCTAAACCTACAACCTTTTACAACCCGACCTTCTAACAGGCACCTTTACCGACATACCCCCACCCCTATGTAAACATAACTAAAAATTACTGAACTACAGACTCATGGTATTCTTCCAACCTACATGTAATAATAAACCAGTTACCAGTAATTATATTCAAAATTAGACAAATGTTTAACTAAACATTCTACCACCAATCCATACCACCAACATCCCAACATCAACTCACACCACCAACCTTCCCACACAACCCTCGACACACACAACCTCCCCACACACCAACCTTCACACACCAACCACCTCATACTAACCTCCCAACACCAACCTCCCCTCACCAGTAACCTCCCCCACCAACCTCCCCACACCAGTAACCTCCCGAAACCAGTAGCCTCCCCCACCAACCTCCTCAACACAACCTCCCCACACCAGTAACCTCCCCCACCAACCCTCTCAACACAACCTCCCCACACCAGTAACCTCCCCCACCAACCTCCCCAAGACAAACTCCCCACACCACAAACCTCCCCACACCAACCTCCCCACACCAACCTCCCCTCACCACTAACCTCCCCCCACATACAACCTCCCCACACCAACCTCCCCTCACCACTAACCTCCCCCCACACCAACCTCCCCACACTAGTAACCTCCCCTCACCTCCCTGCTCCCCGTGCCATCAGGTACGGGTCCAGCCCAGCCTGCGACGATCAAACACCGGGTACCGACCCATCCCGTCACCACTCGCACCGGCTCGCTGTTGACTTGCGCATCTGGCGGGGGCACGAGCAAACACAGGGACAGGGGGGCTGGGGGGTTTGATTCAACGTCACGGCTACGTCACACTTCTAGGGGGCGGGGTACCTGGCCACAACAAGGCGATCACCGGTCGTCACATTGTCGCTACAATGTGTCCAGGTTTAGCCGAGGGTGTGCTAGGGTACGCTGGAAAATCTACGGGGGAAAAAAAAATCAAATACTGGATTTAGAAGGAAATTCCTGAAGGTAGAGAGGATCAAACAGCCAAACAAGTCGATAGGTTCGGGGATTTGGTGCTTTTGGCTTTACGCCGCCCAGCTTGTATGTAGCTGTAGGGCGGAGGATGGGGGGGGGGGGGGAGATGTCAAGTCTAGGGTTTTGTTAGATAGATGTCAAGTCTAGGTTTGGATTTGTTAGCTAGATGTCAAGTCTAGGGTTTGGATTTGTTAGCTAGATGTCAAGTCTAGGTTTGGATTTGTTAGCTAGATGTCAAGTCTAGGTTTGGATTTGTTAGCTTGATGTCAAGTCTAGGGTTTGGATTTGTTAGCTAGATGTCAAGTCTAGGTTTTTGTTAGGTAGATGTCAAGTCTAGGGTTTTGTTAGGTAGATGTCAAGTCTAGGGTTGGATTTGTTAGCTAGATGTCAATTTTAGGTTTTTGTTAGGTAGATGTCAAGTCTAGGGTTGGATTTGTTAGCTAGATGTCAATTTTAGGTTTTTGTTAGGTAGATGTCAATTCTAGGTTTTTGTTTGGTAGATGTCAATTCTAGGTTTTTGTTAGGTAGATGTCAAGTCTAGGGTTGGATTTGTTAGCTTGATGTCAAGTCTAGGGTTTTGTTAGGTAGATGTCAAGTCTAGGGTTGGATTTGTTAGCTAGATGTCAATTTTAGGTTTTTGTTAGGTAGATGTAAAGTCTAGGGTTGGATTTGTTAGCTAGATGTCAATTTTAGGTTTTTGTTTAGTAGATGTCAATTCTAGGTTTTTGTTAGGTAGATGTCAAGTCTAGGGTTGGATTTGTTAGCTTGATGTCAAGTCTAGGTTTTTGTTAGGTAGATGTCAAGTCTAGGGTTGGATTTGTTTGGTAGATGTCAATTGTAGGTTTTTGTTTGGTAGATGTCAATTCTAGGTTTTTGTTTGGTAGATGTCAATTCTAGGTTTTTGTTAGGTAGATGTCAAGTCTAGGGTTGGATTTGTTAGCTAGATGTCAATTTTAGGTTTTTGTTTGGTAGATGTCAATTCTAGGTTTTTGTTTGGTAGATGTCAATTCTAGGTTTTTGTTAGGTAGATGTCAAGTCTAGGGTTGGATTTGTTAGCTAGATGTCAATTTTAGGTTTTTGTTTGGTAGATGTCAATTCTAGGTTTGGATTTGTTAGCTAGATCTCTAGACTAGGTTTTGGATTTGTTAGCTAGATGTCAAGTTTAGGTTTGGATTTTTTAGTTAGATGTCAAGTTTAGGGTTTGGATTTGTTAGCTAGATGTTAGCTAGATGTCAAGTTTAAAGAAAAAAAAAAGAATCCTCTTTAGATCTATCAGGTCATGTTTCTTGACCTCGCATATGAAGGGCAAAGTACTGACCACACCCTTTTCTCCAGACTTAGGCCAGGAACCCATTACAGCTGAATCGACTCAAGGACATGATAAGGACTTGAGTCCATGCACATAACTTATTAAGACTTTTGTCTTTGGTCAAATTTCGAAACTGGAATGGAGGATTGTGTTCGCAGTTTACCTGTCTGTTCAACGTTCAGTCCCGAGAAATGTGTTCGCAGTTTACCTATCTGTACAACACTACAGTCCTCGAGAAATGTGTTCGCAGTTTACCTGTCTGTTCAACGTTGAAGTCCCGAGAAATGTGTTCGCAGTTTACCTATCTGTACAACACTACAGTCCTCGAGAAATGTGTTCGCAGTTTACCTGTCTGTTCAACGTTGAAGTCCCGAGAAATGTGTTCGCAGTTTACCTATCTGTACAACACTACAGTCCCGAGAAATGTGTTCGCAGTTTACCAAAACTACAATCGCCGGTCAATGAATCCGGAGTCAGCGAGTCAGGAGCATACTTTAGACTCCTCAACCACCATAAAGATTCCCAATTTTGACATAATTTTTTTAAAATCTAAAGTTATTTTCGCAAAGATTTTTTTTTATCTTTATAAATGAAAATGTGTAGTATCTTCATAATCATTGGGTAACATGCTCGGTAGTTTTCTGTCACTTTATATTTAAAAACTACAGTATCATCTTCAGTGGCATAGACCCCTCGGTATAGATATATAAAGTATGAGGGGGGTGTAAATCGAAAGTTTGAGGGGGGGGGGGGGGGGATGCAAATCGAAAGTTTGAGGGGGGTGCAAATCAAAAGTTTGAGGGGGGGTGCAAATCGAAATTTTGAGGGGGGGGGGGGGGTGCAAATCGAAAGTTTGAGGGGGGTGTGCAAATCGAAAGTTTGTCCCCGGGTAAAAATTGGAACCCCCCCCCCCCCCTTGAGACGATCCTGGCTACGCCACTGATCATCTTTACGTTATGAGCAGCTATTAATATTCTTATAAAACCACCCCATTGACAGGAGCAACGTCGAACTACTCGATTCGCGACGATTCTACGTCAGTCGACCCCCGACTATTTTTTTTGAAACTCTTTTCTCGGCATCCGGTCCTGTCATCCACACAGGCATATTTGCTTACATTTATTTGACCTCGGTGATGAAATATGAATAACCAACCAGGCGACGCCGTACGCATGCGCATTGTTCAAACACTCGCCGGCCATCTTGAACAACTTTCCCCATGCTTTTAGTGTCACCTTCAGCTGGCCATCAGGCCACAAATATTGACACGTGATCAGAGCCGACTGGCCAAGGGATGGACACTAAACGGCGCGGTGTAGGGTTCAAGTTGTTAAACACACTGTTAACTTTTAAACCTGGAGTTAAGTAGTTTAGTTTGATGCGCAGAGCTTAACCCAAATGGTTTGGTGGTGTCGTTTTTATTGACAGAATCATTGTAAGCTTGAGTGTGAATTAGTTGCCGATGTTGGTTCGATGGCATGGGAGAGTTTACATTATAGTATACAAGGGGAGACGAGCATGGAATATCCTTCTAAAAATAGAAGATTATAGTCACGTGATTAGCGACGTGTGGGGTCCGCAGTGAATGCAGCCATTGGTTGGTTGTAGGCGGACATACATCGTCTTCCTGTTTCTGGAGGGGTCTGTCGAGTATTTTCTCGGAGGGGTCTGTCGAGTATTTTCTCGGAGGGGTCTGTTGAGTATTTTCTCGGAGGGGTCTGTTGAGTATTTTCTCGGAGGGGTCTGTCGAGTATTTTCTGGGCAAACAGTTGAGCACATTTCTAAAAAAATTGTGGTTATGGGGAATGGACGGGGGGAGGGGGGGGGGGTCGAGAGTAAAAGATGGACACTAACGTGTTGTACTGAGTTGAAATCAGTACCGCGTTAATTCGAGCTGCTTCAGATAAGGCTGTTATGAGATCCAGTGAGTTATTAAAGTAAACAGAAAAACGAAAAAAAAAATCGTTAGGTCTACTTAAACAGAACCCATGATGTAAATATCAAAATCATTAATTAAAATGTAGATATTATTTTTTAATTTTTTTTATCCATATATTGTTTACTTTTTCAAAATTTCTATCAAAGTTTTTTTTTGCAGTAGAAGTGTATGGTCACACAATCACTGGTCTGAAAATCTCGAGTACATTTCCAAGACTCCAGTCCGTAACACGTCACTGAGTCCACCCTGCTCAGACTCGAGAAAAATCCAAACTGCTGGACATTGCACTGACCACATGATCCATATCAACGCCGACGTCAAAGAAATAACAGAAAAACTCTACTCCGTCTACGCTTTGTTAAGTTAGTACTTGGTTACAATCCCAGTACAATGACACACCAATTCTTCCACTTGGAGCTTGGCACTATACTCAACGTCTGGTCCCTATGACGCCACCCCCACGTGCATGCATGACGTCACGTGAGCCAGCAAACGATGAAGTGTTTCCATTCAATATTTGATCAAACACTGGCACTCTGTTGACTCGGCCAGTCCGCTCCGTGCAGACGACAATTGTGGCGGTTTTAAATGTCCTATTGACACAACACTTTTCTTACATAAAACACATTGCACCGGTCACACTTCACACTTTTCACTCTGGCGGCTCATTTTATGCCACTAACATAACTTCGTGCCACTAGCATAATGTCGTGCCACTAACATAACTTCGTGCTACTAACATAACCGTGCCACTAACACAACTTCGTACCACTAACATAACTTCGTACCACTAACATAACCATGCCACTAACATAACTTCGTGCCACTAACATAACTTCGTACCACTAACATAACCATGCCACTAACATAACTTCGTACCACTAACATAACTTCGTGCCACTAACATAATGTCGTGCCACTAACATAACTTCGTGCCAGTATCATAACTTCGTGCCACTAACACAACTTCGTGCCACTAACATAACTTGATGCCACTAACATAACTTCGTACCACTAACGAAACTTCGTGCCCCTTACATAACTTCGTACCACTAACGAAACTTCGTGCCCCTTACATAACTTCGTACCACTAACGAAACTTCGTGCCCCTTACATAACTTCGTACCACTAACGAAACTTCGTGCCCCTTACATAACTTCGTACCACTAACATAACTTCGTGCCACTAACATATCTTCGTACCACTAACGAAACTTCGTGCCACTAACATAACTTCGTACCACTAACATAACCGTACCACTAACATAACTTCGTACCACTAACATAACCGTACCACTAACATAACTTCGTGCCACTAACATAACTTCGTACCACTAACGAAACTTCGTGCCACTAACATAACTTCGTACCACTAACATAACCGTGCCACTAACATAACTTCGTACCACTAACATAACCGTGCCACTAACATAACTTCGTACCACTAACGAAACTTCGTACCACTTACATAACTTCGTGCCACTAACATAACTTCGTGCCACTAACATATCTTCGTACCACTAACGAAACTTCGTGCCCCTTACATAACTTCGTACCACTAACATAACTTCGTGCCACTAACATATCTTCGTACCACTAACGAAACTTCGTGCCACTAACATAACTTCGTACCACTAACATAACTTCGTGCCACTAACATAACTTCGTACCACTAACATAACCATGCCACTAACATAACTTCGTACCACTAACGAAACTTCGTACCACTTACATAACTTCGTGCCACTAACATAACTTCGTGCCACTAACATAACTTCGTGCCACTAACATATCTTCGTGCCACTAACATCTTTTTAAAAATATGTATAATAGGTTAAACCTATTTGTATTACTAAGTTGATCCCATCCTTATGTTGTGTTTCCATCCTCAATACAGTTTTTTTATCCTGTAGTAGGGTTTATTCCATATGTATGTGTTATCACAGCATATGTTAGTGTATTTAATCATGTAAGTGTTTCTCATCCCATGTTAAGTAAAGTTCCCTATTGAAAATGACGGTGTATGAGCGAGCGAAAGAGAGTTTACCTGTTTTTGTGACTTCGGCGTATGAAGAGACAGTGTGGTCAGCACAATGCCCAGCCGCCTGAACTTTTCGTAACGTGAGTTATGTACCCGTCACGGATGGGTGAACTCAGTGACGTTCTACGGACTTGAACCCGGATTCACTCGCGTGTATTTTAGTGTTTTCCTCCCATAGGTGTGAGAGTTTTTTTTTCACCCGTTACATATGTACCTCAGTCTGTCAAACGTTACCAACTTGTATATTTACAGCAGTTTGAACATATTTACAGTTTGTATATGTTCAAAATGTGTACATATATTTTGTTTTTTTTCTACACATCAACAGTTTTTGTAAACGATGAGCTGTTTTTTCTACACATCAACAGTTTTTATAAACTATGAGCTGTTTTTTTTAAAAACATGTTTACAGTTTTTGTAAACTATGAGCTTTGTTTCTTTAAAACATATTTACAGTTTTTGAAAACTATCAGCTTTAAAAAAATGTTTTTCAGTTTTTGTAAACTATGAGCTTTGTTTCTTTAAAACATATTTACAGTTTTTGAAAACTATCAGCTTTAAAAAAATGTTTTTCAGTTTTTGTAAACTATGAGCTTCTTATTTTAAACAAGTAAATAATAAGTCTAGTGAGAATTTAAGCGCAATTTCCTTAATTAATTTTTGTGACCGAACGAAAGGATATTTTTGAAAACTTTCTCGGCAATATTGTTCTAAATTATGGCAGGAATTGATTGGTAAATGTTTCAAGTCGCTAAGTGGTTTGGTTGCCGAGATATGGGCAAAAAACTGCATTTTTCGAGGTTTTTTGGCTTTTCCGGGAAATCCAGGAAGGAATTCCGGGAATTTTTTTGGCCCACAATCATCCTCGGAACTTGCTTAATATATTTGCTTTTGGAACTAGTCCTCGATATTGGTTCGTTGAGGAGGAGGTACGACTTAAAGCTGCGGACACACATCCATCCATCCATCCAGAAATAACGAATTAATAATCGCAATTGTCAGTATGGAGATTGCGCTAAAAAGCATATTTACAGTTTTTGTAAACTATGAGCTGTTTTAAAAAAAAAAAAAACAACAACATATTTACAGTTTTTAACCCAAGATTTGGACCCGTTACATCACGAATATTATTTGACCCAACTAAATTCACCCCTTACATCCCGTCCTCAGCAACTACACCACATCGTGTCTGCTGTAGGTAAAAAAAAAATGAAAGAAAAATCTCATGTTAGAATTTTAGTATCGGGATTAAAAAGGCAAAAAGTTTTAACAAGTTACATCCGAGGGGAAGAAACAGACACAGCAATGCTAATTTCTACTCCTTTGTATCTTCTTACATTTACAATTGTAATCAGACCGAGCTCGCGAAGATTATATGAAATTTCTCCCATGATCCCAAATCTAATAAAACCCTAAACCAGATACCAAGCCAGGACCCTGTAGTAGATGGTACAAATTTCCGGCTAAGCCGACTGAGATTAACACCGGACTTGAGTTTTAGTCTCAGCTATTAAATCTCATTAGCATATGCACCCCGAGCCTAAAAATATGCAAATAGCTGAAGTTTCTCTTCCCAGCACTAAGTGAGCCCCGCAGGTAAAAAGATATTCCCGATTATTGATAGGATTACTTGCGGATTTTCCCGGTTCTTTATAAAAATTTGAGCCCGTGATTTTGATCAGTGAAACAATGAAAAGTCCAAGGCTTAAGGAAAGTATGTGGCTGATGAAGATGGACGTGGGGAGGGGGGAGCTGGGGGGTGGGGATGATTGTTGATTGATAATAAAGATTTGAGTGTCACTGACAGGTAAAGGTAAGGCTTAAGATGTCTCTGCGATCCAAATTGATACACAGGTAAATTTGGGACGCCATAGGGGGGGGGGGGTAAAACATAAAGATTTTTGGCGTGTAGAAATTTGTCTTTTGTTTTTAGAAGTATGAAACAAAGAGGTACACAGGTTTTACAGGGGAATTTTTAATGGACCGATAAAATCAACAGAGCATGAAGTCTACACTGTTAAATCGGTTAATTTGTTTTATTTAATTAAGCTTCCTTTAAATAAAAAAAACCAATCCCAAAATTGTTGTGTATGCTAGTCATTTATCAAGGAACCCATAGTATCGCCCTTAATATTGAAGCATTAGGGCAGACCAATTTATCAAAGAGATAAGGTCAATTTGGATATAATGACAACTTAGACAAAATAAATGTCAACTTAGACATCATGCCTACTTAAAGACAACAGACTTATTTTCAATTCATCTAAACTACCTCTTATGCTAACTTAGCGATAAGACCAACTTAGTCGCAAATCTAACAACGTTAATTGTTTACTTATGTATCTCTTTACGCCTTCAACGCACTAAATAACTTAATGTAATAAATTAAAAGAGGAAATTTATCTTCTAAATGTAATTGCATGAACCACTTTTCAATAGGTCATAGGTCACGGGGTGGTAGCGAAGGGGGTTGGGGGAGCTGGTACACATGTGTAGAGTGGAGAAGTGTGTACGGCTGGCATGGATTAGAACCCGCGTAATTGCGCGAACAACTCGCCAGGTCCTAACATACGACAATTTAAACTTTCCGAGATATGGTAATATTGCGCTGCGTCTAATTTCTGACTCGGTGGCCGAGTCACGGAGTCAGGCGATTGGTTTAGATTCGACAAAGCTAAACCTGGTATAGTCACGGTCTGTTGGAGTTATCTCTGATATAGACTTTACATAAGTCTCAGTTAGGTTAGACGTACCGAACCCTTCACAACACGTAGGGCAGATATAAGCTTTTTACCAGGCACAGTTGGGTTAGACGTACCAAACACTTCACAACACGCAGGGCAGATACCCGACTTTACACCAGTCACAGTTGGGTTAGACGTACCAAACACGAAAAAAAAAAACAACACCCAAAACACAATGTTGTGCCTGAATTAATTTTATAATTAATTTTTCTACGGTATTCATATAATTAATTTAACAAAATTTGAAGCTGCTGTGAAAATTATCTTAAAGTATTTTTACTTATTAAGAAAATAAAATTTGGATTATTTTTACAAGCCATAATGCTGTTAAAGTTTATAAATAATATAAATATGTTACTAAAATAACACCAGTGACTTTTTTGTGTGACTTTTTTCCAAGCAAGAACTGACATTTTCCCCGGTAACATCTTTTCCCGCTCAGCTCTATAGGCACCAGGTACCAGGAACTACGTGTAACGTTTTATGCTTCGGGAAAAAAGTTTTGGGTTATGAAGGGATAGTGTGGTCAGCACTATGCCCAACCGCATTTACTTTCACTAACGTGAGTTATGTACCTAATAAAGTTGGGACGGTCTACTGACTTGAAGCAGGATTCGAACTCAGGTTAGCAGTCCAGTGCTCTACCGCTGGGCCACGTCGCCCCATGTCAGGTGATCGTTAGTTAGCCAAAAAATATTCCCGAGCTCTGATTTGTTGAACAAAAATCACCCCCGAACTTTCGAATTCACCTCGCTCTTAAACCACCCCCTTCACTTTATCCCCCTCCCCCCACCACTCGCCTTAACAGCAGGTACAAATCTTAAGCAGGTTTTATGAGGGCCATTACTGCCTTATTGATTAGCAATCGGCGTTTTATCGCAACGTTCATTAGTGTTTACCCCGGCTCGCCTCAATAGGAGCGCGGACCAGGCGATCACACCTCGGGACTCGCAGATCTGACGTCACACGGGGCGGCTGACGTTAGTGGTCAGGGATTTGTACACGACTGTCACTACAGGAAGTTATCCCCCCTCTTAGGTCGGACGTGGGGGGGGGGGGGGGTGGGGGAGGGTTGTTGCCCTTTCACGCTGAATTCGTTTCATGTTTTTTTTTTGTTTTCCTCGTACAAGCAGGTGACACAAGGTAGCAAATATTGATAGTAAAGTATCTATTATCTGAATATATTAATAGTATAGTATCTATTATCTGTAGATTTTGATAGTACAGTATCTATTATCTGAAGATATTGATATTATAGTATCTATTATTTGTAGATTTTGATAGTAATCTATCTCTGCAATTATTGTAGATATTGATAGTGCAGTATCTATTTCTACAGATATTGATAGTAAAGATTCTTTATCTCTGTAGATATTGATACTATAGTATCTATCTCTGCAATTATTGATAATAACGTTTTTTTTATATCTGTAGATATTGATAGTGCAGTATCTATTTCTACAGATATTGATAGTGAAGATTCTTTACAGTTCAGTATCTATCTCTGCAATTATTGATAATAAAGTTTTTTTCTCTGTAGATATTGATAGTGCAGTATCTATTTCTACAGATATTGATAGTAAAGATTCTTTATCTTTGTAGATATTGATAATACAGTGCCGTTATCTCTGCAATTATTGATGGCATTAAATCATTCACACACTGTATATCGATAGCAGTCTTTTTTTTCTCCGGGAATATTGATAGTATAATATCTATATCTCAGCAGATACTAATAATAACGTATCCGTCTCTGTGTATATTGATGGTAAAATCTCATTCTCTCTGATGATTCAGGTTGTATCTCATAGGAGTTAAAAAAAAAAATCAATAATAGTAAATCTTATAGTGATTATAAACTTTCGACAAATGTAGTATTTATTACATTCAGCTAGGGTATTGTTTGGGTACTTAAAGTTTTATTTGAATTTATAAATGTACTAGTGGATGTTTTAATTTATTACGTGTGTTGTGTGTTGATGTTTGAGTCGTGAATTAGGGTTGCGTGTTTAATGTGTGTCTATTGTGTGACTTGTGTTTTGTGTGTTGAGACTTCAACTAGTGACTTGTGTTTTGTGTGTTGATACTTCAACTAGTGACTTGTGTTTTGTGTTAATAAGAGGGAGTGTGATTTATGCGATGAAGATGCATGTAAGCATCAAACTGAATGTATCGCCTTGCGAAGTTCCTAGAATATTTTGGGTATAAAAACACGCTTACAGAATCTCCAGTTTATATTTTTATCATTCGCATAGAAAAGATAAAATAATTTTCAAATACCATTCTAAAAAAAAAATTTAAAAAATTCAAGGCAGCCGTTAAAAAAAAGGGAATAATTCCGGATGTCGGGTTATCAAAATTTGAAGTCGGCTTCGAAGACGAAATTTGCATTTTTCTTGTCAGAAAAAAAAAAGATTGTCTGATCAGGGGAAGATAACCTACTAGACGATGATGGCCTCGGGGGAGGTAACAAGAATGTTTGGGGGAAGCGTGGGGAGAAAGGGAAGACAGTTTTCAATTTATGGGATACTTTTTTTTAGTAAGTATTAGTTAATGTGTCGTTCTAACTTTCAAAATGCTTCATATATATATATATATATATATATATATATATATATATATATATATATATATATATATATATATATATATATATATATATATATATATATATATATATATATATCACAAATAACCCCGATAATCCAAAGAGCATTAAGCCAGCCCTTTAGAAATATAACACAGTCCCATAGAACACAATGGAAAGATTTAAAATCCAATACCTTTAATCCGGTATATGTTGGTTTTTGATTCTTTTGATGTGACGTCCAATGTTTGTTTACTAGACGAGGTGTGTTCGATAGCCAACACACCAACAGCTCAAGTATGTAGGGCCAAGTGTGTAGGGCCAACTACTCAGGTGTGTAGGGCCAAGTGTGTAGGGCCAACTACTGAAGTGTGTAAGGCCAACAGCTCAAGTGTGTAGGGCCAAATGTGTAGGGCCAAGTGTGTAGCGCCTACTACTGAAGTGTGTAAGGCCTACAGCTCAAGTGTGTAGGGCCAAGTGTGTAGGGCCAAGTGTGTAGGGCCAACTACTCAGGAGTGTAGGGCCAAGTGTGTAGCGCCAACTACTGAAGTGTGTAAGGCCTACAGTTCAAGCATGTAGGGCCAAATTTTAAAAGAAAAACAGCCATCGTTAACACTTAAGCGTGTTCAGGCTAACATCAACAAGGGATGAACTGTTAAGGTCAGAATTAACACAGACACACACATACAATGACACAAACACACACAGACACACAGACACAAACACACACACATACACACCCAAACACACACAGGCACACACACACAATCACACACAGACACACACAGACACATACAGACACACACACAAACACACACACACACACTAGAACTGTAAGTCACACAGACAGTAGCTCCCAAAAGTTACCCATCATGCCTTGTGTAACACATCCCCCCATCCCTAAACACCTCCCTCCCCTCCCTAAACATCCCCACCTCACTGTCCACGGAGTAAAAATAACCTCATCAATATTCAGACAACGTCGCTTCCAGACATGGTGCCTGCTTAAGGTTGGTACTGTAAAACTTGTTAGTGTCATGAAGATTATGGTACTGTAAAAACTTGTTACTTTCATGGTCAGTCTGGTACTGTAACAACTTATTATTTTTATGACAAGTGCGAGTTTGTTACTGTAAAAACTTATTTTCATTACAAGTTTTTAAAAAAACTGAAAACGTGTTACTTTCTTGACAAGCATACGTTTGTTACTGTAAAACATGTGTTACTATTCTGATCAGAATATTCCCGTTAAACTTGTTATTTTCATGAGCAGTTATTTACTGTAGCATCTAGTTCGTTGAACAACATAATCTCCAGACACTTTAACATCGTGTCTGCAAGAAGCAGACCGATGACGTCATTCGGGCACGTGTCTTACAGTGAGTACCCCCACGTGACCGTGTCTTGAACCCAATCAATACAGACGACAGATAATTGAATAGGTTTATCATACTGATGCAGATCGATATGACTCGAGGTCACCTCACAGCGTTGGTTCGGCGTCTAGATCTATCTGACGCCTCGTTTATGAGATATTGTCTCCAACTTGCTAGTTTCTCCAATACTAGAAACTAGTTACTTTCTCTAATACTAGAAACTTGTTACTTTCTCTAATACTAGAAACTTGTTACTTTCTCCGATACTAGAAACTTGGTACTTTCTCCAATACTTTCTCCAATACTAACCATTTTTTACTTGCTCGATTACTAGCAACGTGTTATTTTCTCCAAAATTAGAAACTTGTTAGTTTATCAAATACTAGAAACTTGTTATTTTCTCCAATGCTAGAAACTTTTTACTTTCTCCAATATTTTCTCCAATACTAGAAACTTGTTATTTTCTCTAATACTAGAAACTTGTTATTTTCACCAATACTGAAAATTTGTTATTTTCTCCATTACTAGAATCTTGTTACTATCTCTATTACTAACAACTTTTTAATTTTGATATAAAGCTACATGATACTTGACGTATTAAGGTACATGCTAGTAAAAAATAAATTACTTTTTACGTCCTTTTTCCTGCCGATTATCATGTATCGTCTTCCTTGTGTGGGTTATGCTTGTTAGTATGTGCGTATGGTGTGCACCTATGTATGTGTATATCTTATGTGTGTATGTATGTGTGTGTGTTCATACACCGTCGTGCCGTTCGACCACCAACGACTACACCGTCGACAACAACGCCACGTATTAAGCCAAGGTTCCATGGATTAAAGTCCACTGAAATGGAAATTTAATGCAAAATTAAATGAACAGCTTAGCTAATCTTTTTGTTTAATTAAAACCTTAATGAGTTTTATATCAGATGGCGTTGTTTATCCCGGAAGATTAGAGACAAGAGCAACCTGTTGCACGTGATTCAACTTGCCCTAGATATAAACAAAATGTTCGCGATGTTTCTGAATACGTTGTATCTTCAAGTATCGTAAAAAGATAAAAAATACGAGATTTTTCTGACGAAAATGGAACCGAATATTTCATTAGTCCGAATTCAGGGTTATTCCCCGCGGCGAAGGAGGGATAACTCCAGCAGATCTTGTTTATTCTCAGACCGTGGACGAACGTGGCACCGAATACAACTCGGCGTCTGTGTTGGCTTACCAAAGTAAACCAGGACCTAGCGGCTGGTCCCCTCCCTCCCTCCCTCCTCCTCCACTCCTCCTCCTTTGTGTCGGAGGACCTTCTCATTGATCTGCCAGTGCTGTATAAAATATTAATACAATTGCATGACGAAGTCCGCTTCATTACAATTGCTAATGGGCTCCCTGAATTGCCCCAACAAACTTTGCATAACACGAAGGGGGAGACAGCGATTCTGTAGTTCATTCCTCTCAAGAACGGGCTGCAGTTCAGGCGGAGACATTTTTTTCCCTCTCTGCCCCACTCACCCCGGTGAAACGGTACGTTTTGTAGACAAGAGCCGGGTTCGGGGTGAGTCGAACGTGGACACTGGACGCAACAATGTCCGTTGTTTTCTTGAAATCAATGTGTCGAAAGCTGCCGGAGGAGTAAGTCTACAACTGTGATTTCCGGTCGGTGGCAAGGGGAGGCTATTCAAGGAGTGTTATTGTGTTTCCGATAGGGCCGGATGCGGGGGTGATCTGTCCTTGACATTCAGGAGTGTGGAGTGGAGTATCGACGGTCACGGTTCAGTGGTTGCTGGAAGGTTCTGAGCGTGGAGAAGTGGACGCCATTTGAGTTTTTTGGAGAAGATAAAAAAAAATGACGCTCAACCATGAAACGATTAAGGTAAGATGCAACTATTTACAATAGCAACACTCTTTTATTTTATTTTTAAAAAAATCACTCCAGTTAAATATTGATCTTTGAGAAAGTTACTGAACTTGAAACAAAAAAAAAAGATTTGAAAAAGTCACTGGTTAAAACATTGTGTGGAATCTCGGCTGCCTATTGTCGCCGTGTATCGACGCAACGTGCAATCGATGTCATCACTTGTGCCGCTCTGGAGAGTCCGGCACTTCTTGCAGGTGCCTGCCACAATTAGCGGCACGGCACAGAGTTCAAACACGTGTCGGATGGACCGTGACGGACCAAAAGTCCATAAGTTCAGACTTTCTGTTAAGTGAGTTCAGAGGTTCTGTTAAGTTAGAGAGGTTCTGTTAAGTGGAGTGGCCCTTTTTTGAAAACAAAATACAGCCGTTTTTTTAAAAGTTTAGCCTGGAGTGGAATTTTGTGTTTAAATGGGAAGTTGAGTTGATAGCAGTTTTGTTGGAGCTTTGTCGACGGCACAACAGCAAGTTCTAGAAGGTTCAATGTTTCTTGTAACGTTAAAAAAAAATTCTTATTGTTGATTGCGTCTTGTATCAAAAACTCAATATCCCCCCTCAAATAATAAAATGGACAGTTTTATAACCATTGGTATAAGCGACTTTTATAAAAATAGGGACAAAAAGATTCGATTTCATCGTTGCAGGAAGATTTCTTAGCCCACGTCTTCAATAACACTGGGGTTTCGACGGCTACTGAAAAATCAATGTTTTAATTTTGTAACTTATTGTTTTATGAATTTTAGCAATGACGATATTTTAAACAGTTAAATGTACTACGAGTTGGATGTGTGAGTTAAGGGCTGGTCTTAGTTTTTGTAAACGTGGGTCCAAGTAGTGTACAGTTTAGCGATGGTCATAGCGAGAAGTGAAACGACACACCATCAACTTGTGCTTTAACTACAGCTGCATTTATCCTCCCTCCCCCCTACCCCCCCCCCCCCTTTCCAGGCTCCGTTAAATATCTAAACAACAGCACATCCAACAACAACAACAACAACAAAAATATTCAACATCTACCACACACCACACAACCTCCACCAACCCACCCACCACTACAGCAACTGGTATTGACAACACTCACTGAGCCGCCCGCGAATTCTAACGATGTGTAATGTGTCACAACCTCCAGCCGTCATTATCTCCCCTTCTTCTATCAATTACTCGCGTATCGCATTTCGCGCCAATAATGTTCGCGCCTGCTTCTGTTACCGACGACACATTAATCAATGGCGGCGATGAGCAAAAAAAAATATCGAAGAATTTATTTGAGACGCAGTGGGGCCGTCTGTGAAGTTCTAATAAGAAAGTTTCCCAACGTCTCATTAATTTAGGCCGACGGTAGACCTGTCACTATGTAATTAATTAATTAGATAATCAAGTCGTGTAAGGTATCGGTTATGACATTGTTACAAATGCGGGATCACAAATGTTGGACCACAAATGTTGGACCACAAATGTTGGACCACAAATGTTGGACCACACATGTTGGACCACAAATGTTGGACCACACATGTTGGACCAGAAATGTTGGACCAGAAATGTTGGACCACACATGTTGGACCACACATGTTGGACCACAAATGTTGGACCACAAATGTTGGACCACACATGTTGGACCACAAATGTTGGACCAGAAATGTTGGACCAGAAATGCTGGACCACAAATGTTGGACCACACATGTTGGACCACACATGTTGGACCACAAATGTTGGACCACAAATGTTGGACCACAAATGTTGTACCACAAATGTTGGACCACAAATGTTGGACCACAAATGTTGGACCGCAAAAGTTAGACCACAAATGTTGGACCACAAATGTTGGACCACACATGTTGGACCACAAATGTTGGACCACAAATGTTAGACCACAAATGTTAGACCACAAATGTTGGACCACAAATGTTGGGCCACAAATGTTGTACCACAAATGATGGACCACAAATGCTGGACCACAAATGTTGGACCACAAATGTTGGACCACACATGTTGGACCACAAATGTTGGACCACAAATGTTAGACCACAAATGCTGGACCACAAATGTTGGACCACAAATGTTGGACCACACATGTTGGACCACAAATGTTGGACCACAAATGTTAGACCACAAATGTTGGACCACAAATGTTGGACCACAAATGTTGGACCACAAATGTTGGACAACACATGTTGGACCACAAATGTTGGACCACAAATGTTGGACAATAAATGTTGGACCACAAATGTTGGACCCCAAATGTTGACTACAGATGTTGTATAATTCGAAAGCGTGGCCCCAATATTGATTTATCGGTCTTAGTATTATCAATCTAGCCCAATATTGATTTGATGGCCTTAGTACTGGCAACTTGGCCCAATATTGATTTGATGGCCTCAGTACTGGCAACTTGGCCCAATATTGATTTGATGGCCTCAGTACTGGCAACTTGGCCCAATATTGATGGCCTCAGTACTGGCAACTTGGCCCAATATTGATTTGATGGCCTTAGTACTGGCAACTTGGCCCAATAATGATTTGATGGCCTTAGTACTGGCAACTTGGCCCAATATTGATTTGATGGCCTCAGTACTGGCAACTTGGCCCAATATTGATTTGATGGCCTTAGTACTGGCAACTTGGCCCAATAATGATTTGATGGCCTTAGTACTGGCAACTTGGCCCAATATTGATTTGATGGCCTCAATATTGGCAACTTGGCCCAATATTGATTTGATGGCCTTAGTACTGGCAACTTGGCCCAATAATGATTTGATGGCCTTAGTACTGGCAACTTGGCCCAATATTGATTTGATGGCCTCAGTACTGGCAACTTGGCCCAATATTGATTTGATGGCCTTAGTACTGGCAACTTGGCCCAATATTGATTTGATGGCCTCAGTACTGGCAACTTGGCCCAATATTGATTTGATGGTCTCAATATTGGCTACTTGGTCCAATATTGATTTGGTGACCTTGCAAGAAAGGGACTTAACCCTCTAACGACTGGGGTAGGCTCAAGATCACTCCGGATTAAACGCAACTCTTCCAATATGGCAGTAAAACAGTTGGGTGGATCGGGTAGGGATTAGCTTTATTCTGTCTGTTGTGGGTCTGAGACCCCTGCAAAATGCAACGTCTGTATGACGGGGATCTTAGACCCCTGCAAACTGCACCGTCTGCTACTTCAGCCAACCCAAAAACCCCAGCCTCCTTGTGTATCCCCTCTCTCAGAATTTCCGTGCAACATTTTGCAAGGGGAGAGAATAAATAGGTCACGTGACTCCATTGATCGAGCTATTGAGGGCAAATCGGATTAGGTGATTGTAGGCAACACAGCTAAAAGTTACCGGTAAATAAATTCAGGTAAGCTGCAATCGATCGGGCCTGATGGGCGACAATTATCAAGACTCGAATCTTTATGGGTTATGGCCACACATGAATAATAATTGAAAATAGAAACTGCATGCTTTATACCACGTGGGATAATAGTTTATAGGTAAAGTCTCACATTGATAGTAAGTAAAATAAAAATTTCATGAGTTGTGCGACTCTGAGATTGCAGTAAAATAAATTAGGCAAATGTAAGTCTAGGATAAAAGAACAACCATACTGGCTATTTACAAATAATGTCACTTTTATAATGACAATGTTAGTCTATTTTAATTTAACTACCTAATGGCGATACATAATACATTGAAAAAAAGTAATTAAATTGAATGGAACAGGAATTCGTCACGAATTAAAAACTCGTGAAGATTTATATTAAAAATAGCAGTGTCTGTGTATTTGTTTTATGTGGTCTGGTCATGTTGTGTGTATATAATATGTATAGCGTTTTCAGACGTAGGTGTAGCGAAGGTAAGCTGATTGGGGGGGGGGGGGTGGAGAGGTTGAAAAATGACTTATATCTCGACTTTAATTAAAAACATGTAAAATAAAATATATGTGTGTGCATACATGTATGATATATATATATATATATATATATATATATATATATATATATATATATATATATATATATATATATATATATATATATATATATATATATATATATATTAGGTTCGTTTTAATGCAAAAGAAATGAAACGTAGATTAATTTGAATGATCACGCAGAAGTTTCCTATTCTCATGAAACTATCTACAAAATCTGGACATTACACACATAAACAACTTTGTGTAAAAACCGTATAAAAAGGACAGGCCAGTGACCGTAAACTATCACCGGTCTAACCTGTCAGTATCAGGTGCTCCTAGCCTTGTCCCTACACGGGGCGCTACTCAACGCTAACACCAGGTAATACTCCTACAAAGGGAGCTTATTCGTTCCAAGGGACATCACTAGTCAGTTTATGACGACAGACAGTTTTTAATGGAACGGAGCTAATCTTGGTAAATGGCTGACCGAGGATGTGACTGGTTTTACTGGCGCGTGGGGTTTTTATTGCTTCACCCTGCGACAGGCCCTGCGACAGGCCCTGCGGCAGGGAGAAACCTGAGAGTTTATTTTAGACGTGTGGAACACGGCTACATGGTAGCATATGTTGGGCTACCTAACGACCATAGATCGACCAGCAACATTGTTGTATTATAAGTCTACTTACGACTGAAGCGGAAAACGCGCCATTTTGTATTAGTCTAAAAATATCTTGACTAAATTAGTCAACAATGTCGTGGTTTTACATAGAAGATCACCAAATTACCTGGCTAGATTAGTCACTGAATATTTTTGCTATGTTAGTTACTCACTGTCCTGACTAGATAATCACTAAATATCCTGGCTAAATTAGTCACTACACGTGATGTTGTATTGATGGCGCTTTACGTGATGTTGTATATAAAGTGCTTCAAGCGAAGTTGTATATAGGCCGCATCAGGCCATGGAAATTGGGCGCTTCGCATAATTCTGTATATAGGGCGCTTTACGTGGTGTTGCATATAGGCGGGCGCTTCACGTGATGTTGTATATACGGAGCTTAAAGTGATGTTCTATATAGACCGCCTCTGGCCATGTATATAGGGCGCTTTACGTGATGTTGTATATAGGGCGCTTTACGTGGTGTTGTATTGTGTGAGCCGCACGTAATTGTGCCGCAGAATATCATAAAAATAGATCCAGCGCATAAATCCTTTTAAATTACACACACGAAAACCCCCAACAATAATTCAATTTTTGTATATTTTATCAACAAACACGAAGGTCGGGCCGCGAAAACGGAAGTAAAAATTAACACCCTTTTAAAAAAAAGAGAAATGTAGTTTCTAATGCGGCCGAGATTTAGGAGGTCGCCCCTCGTGGGGTGGCAACTCCTCTCCCCCGCCAGGAGAGGTAACTCCTTCCGTGACAAGATTTGGTTTATGCGACATGCGCGGAGTAATGACGGAAATTTATTCCGGCAAGGGAGGCCATCCCCAGCTTGGTCTGACACGATATACAGATCAACTTTTGCTGCACAATGTTGCCGGGAGTGTCTGACTGGCATTAGGTTTGTCTGTCTGACAACTTTCAGCCATGTCTGTCTGTCAAGGTTCGGGCTTGTCTGTCTGTCGAGGCTTGTCGATCCAGCATAGATCATCGGTGCCGTAGGTTCTGGTTCCTGTGAGACAAATGCCAGAGGTGACGGTTTGAAATACGGCGGGCACTTGGGAAATGTTAGCACATTCACTGGGTTCCTGTCTTACATTGTTATCAAGGACTTTTGACAAACAAGCCGCCTATATAGGGGCTGTGATATGAGTTGTATATTGGAAATAATACCTTAGCATTTTCTTGGATAGGTATTTTCTTGTCAACGGCGAAGTAATTCCACATATGTGAATTTTATTTAAGAGAAATTCAAATATCAGAATTTTACGTATGAAATTCAAATGGTTACTTTGTTGGTGTACTTGTGAGTATTTCGTGCAAGACACCAGTAATCGATGTCACAGATAAGACGCCTCATAGGACATTGAACATGATATATTTGAGCGCAGGACATTCTATATATGCTAGTGATGAACCATTAATAAATAAGAATGTATGGAATGGTTAATGGGCTCTCCATCTTCTATACTGTAATGGTATGATAGAAATAATAAATTATAACAAAATGAGTTAAGCAGTGTTGGTCATGAAAGAATTATTTCAAAATCGTAATGCCTGCTCACACTATAACAAAACATACTATTCATACTCAAAATAGCAATATTAACAGCTGTCAAACCCAAAGGGATCCCTCTGGTCCCTTTGGGTTTGACTTATCTGTCTCTACTTGGACTGTATTCTGTACCCTTGTCTACCCTTGGCGTTGAAATATTCTGTTAATATTGCTATTTTCAGTAACAACGCTTGCTTCCATCCCCTCTACATGTATTCATACTCAACAACGTTCTAATAAAACGTTACACATTCATATATAAATAATAAATTAGTCTATAAATAATTTACATAAAGGGTCAATATATATTGATCAATTTTATGACAATTTATACAACTGCCGATGTTCAGTTTAAATAAATATTATGTTTTAAGTGCAACCGTGTTAAGTCAGACACCCCCCACCCCACCCCGCATACACACATCGTGAGTGTGACGTCATTTATGGTCGACCCAAAGTGTGAGTACCAAAAGAAAAAAAACGGAGGTGACGTTTTTAATAAAGACATGTAAAATGTGTCTGGCAGTTAATTAAACGCCTAACACGAGCCGTGAATGAAGCAGGTACACGGGCGAGGGAGACAGAATGAAGTTCTCCATGTTCTCTGTTTGTTCCAGGCTGGTCCCTCAAAGCACGGGCAGGCAGCGACTGTTGTGATTATCTCAAGCCGGTCAAATATCAGGCCAAACTTATAAATAACGCTGCCTGGGGATTAATTAAATCCTCTTACACCCGGACCCTGGGACACTAGTGTGGGGGAAGGGGGGGGGGGGTCCACTAAAGTTAACTGGGGGTCAGCAGCCCGGCTTTACCGGCTGAAAAACAAACTTTTATTTTCCCGAGCCGTCGAGGCGAGCAGGTTTTTCCGCGGTTGAAGCGGCTGCCCGCGGTCGGTCTTTGAAGGTAACAATGTGGTCATTTGAAAGGTTCCGGCCCGGCTCAAATTTAGTTGTCTCCCCAATAAAAGCCGGTCAGGTTTGTGCGGGCGGACGCCGGCACCGTGCCACGTGCCGGCACGGCAACTCAAGGCGTGTTCCCAGCCAAAATATTGATATTTGATTTAATCACGGGGGTGTTACAGCCCGCCCAGAAAGTTGATGTAAGGGGAGAATATTGAAGAAGAGGGGGGGGGGGGTGTAGGCAGCATATTGGAGTAGAAGTAGCGCTATTTTTTCTAGCAATATTTTATCATCTCCTGACGGACGTGGGTCTAAAGGGTTTGAGAAGAGAAGGGCGACTGAAAGGAAGAAACGAGGAAGGAAAACACAGAACTTGGTGCTGGGCTGTTCACTGAGAAATATTTAGACGCTGGGGCTGAGTTTTTAAACTGGAGAGTACTTTTTCAAAAGTGTTGGAGTTATATAGAGAAGAGGGTGGTGGAGATGGGGGGGGGGGGGCAGGACATGGACGGTCAAGTCATGTTATTATTAGAGAGAGAGAAAAATGAATTGTGGGAAATGAAACTCTTGGTGGTTTCTGTCCGTCAACCCCCGCCCCCCCCCCCCCTCCTTATCACCATCCCGGGGACTTTTTCATTTGAAACACATCACTGTCGGGCAGAGAGAATGGGGTGTTAGGGGGGGGGGGGGGGTGGCCGGTATTGTTTTTCTAACCGTGCGGCCGACTCGACGGTTTGACGGCGGTACCAGATATAAAAGACCGGAAACACGTCATCGTCCGTCCCTGAGCCAAGTCAAGTTGCATCAAGTCAAGTGACTTGGGCCTTTGTGGCCGGCCCACAGTTACACCCTGGGTCGGCTGAAGAGCTTACCCAGCGCCAGATGAGAGCCCCCCGGATAAGAGACCCTAGTTGTCTAACACTTGCAGTGCTTTGACGGTACGACGCTGACCAATCTAATGCCATAACTAATCTACATTCCAATGCAATTACAAATTTAGTTCTAATTTATCCGCGTCATTAGGTGTCCACGTATCCGGTAACCATAGTTACATTTCATTTCGTCACTTGTACTCAAAATACACACCCGCACCCGAAACTCTCATATCAAAACACCGTTCATTTATTTAACTTAAGTCTATCTCTATGAAAATATAACCGTTGCACTGGAATCACTGCTTTTGAACAACCTAGTGGCTATATAAGCAATAGTTCCAACTGTCATCATTTATTTAACTCATTGCTATTCTGTTTTTAAAACATTCTAACCTTTAGATAGTTCACTGCTAAATTAACAATTTCAAGTTATAGTTTCAAAAACTATTATAATTTCTGTTTTTATAAATGTCCGGATTTATGGATATAAATATCATCATACTACACAAATATCCGTAAAGGCGAGGTACGAATGAAAACTGCTTTTTGCAATTCCAATGACATATTTTTTTTTTCTTTATTCTAATTCTAAATTACAAACAACCTCGAAACGATCATAATGAGGGTCTTATTCATAAGCTTCCAGACGAAACCATTGGATTGTTGACCTAATAGGTGCTTGTTTTGGACGTCTTTAAGCGGTGTAGCCGTCCGCACGGCATCATCTCTGGGACCAGTGTTTCTTTCAGACTTTGTCTCCAAGTAGGGGGGACTTGAAACTTGAGGGGGTGGGGGTGGGGGGGGGGGTGGGGTGGTATAAATTTTTCGTGGGTGGGTGGCGGACACTCGTATAAGTACATATTTTCTATATACTTTCTTTATCGTTGGTGTGGGGGGGGGGGGGGGGCTTGCTTTGGGGAGGAACTACCCCCGCCCCCACTACCAAGTCTAGCCATGGCTAGGTCTTTTCAAGGCAAGTCCACAATCTGAGATAAACTCGCTAAGTCGATCCCATGCGAGCTGTTGATGACTGACTATCATCGATTAGAGATCGAATCATTACCTATTGGCGATTTTTTTTTCTCCAAGCCCAGGCAGATGAAAGCGCGTGGGTTTACAGCCACTTATTGAAGGCGCCAGATGTGACTAGCCAGCGAACATTGATTCGTCAAACTGTGGAGAAAAGAGGCGATTGTTACCTGGGTGGTGTGGGGGGTGAGGGGGGGGGGGGGCACACCGGGCGCGCTGGAGTGTAGCGGTGGGTGACGAGTGGTGGTTATGGATGGGAGGTGATGGGTGACAGCTAGAGTAGCCGAGGCGTGGATGGTTGCTGGTAGGTGATTGTAGGAGGTTAGTCTATGATGGGGAGGTAAGTCTATGATGGGGAGGTTAGTCTATGATGGGGAGGTTAGTCTATGATGGGGAGGTTAGTCTATGATGGGGAGGTTAGTCTATGATGGGGTGGCTAGTCTATGATGGGGAGGTTAGTCTATGATGGGGAGGCTAGTCTATGATGGGGAGGCTAGTCTATGATGGGGTGGCTTGTCTATGATGGGGTGGCTTGTCTATGATGGGGAGGCTAGTCTATGATGGAGAGGCTAGTCTATCATGGGGAGGCTAGTCTATCATGGGGAGGCTCCCCACTTATATATGTTCTGATAAAATTAGCATATGACGAAGTTTTTTTTGTAAAGGTATATAGTTTATATCCCTCATCCATGCCGTGATCCATGACCTTGATGCGGCCCTCATCCATGCCGTGATCCATGCCGTGATCCAGGACCCTACGCACACCGTCTAGGCGGTGAAAGAGCGTGCTGATTTAGTGCGGCTGTTCAATAGCGCGGTGACAACCTACTTGCACGGCCAGTCGGCTGATGAACCTCCGTGCTGCACGCTCTACTGACGTGCAGGCGTACAGCAGAAAACAGCCTTGGTCAGAATATAAATGTGGGGTGAAGTGTGGGAGATGGATTGCTGAGGGTGGGTAAGATAGACGAAATCAAAGAGAAGTCAAGTTAAATATAGGCCTACTGATTAAAAAAAAACAAACCATGTATCTTATTTTTGGAAGAAGCTTTCCCCATTAAAAACTTACAATTTTGGTTGAATAAAAGAAATGAGATAAACACGACTTGTATTGGCGTGATTTCAAATTTATTTGTCTCGATATGTACCCAACTGGCTAATTGAAAGCATATCGTGCGAAATTTGTTTGAATATTAAACAAAATATATCTGGAAATAAACTTTCTGGCTAAGTTAGCCAGTTGGTTTGTTGAAGACATTGATGGTAGAATTGGACTCTGGTTTTTGATTTATCATAGTCGTATCAGAACGGATTTGGGATTATCATCAAAGCAGTACGGCAACGGATTTGGGATTATCATCAAAGCCGTACAGAACAGATTTGGGATTATCATCACCAGCACTTATATCTGCTAATATGGGCAGGCATGTTGAAGATGTGTAGATAGGTGTAACAACGTGTATGTTTAGCGAGAAACAGAATTAAATTAACTTTAAATAATAGTCGAAATTAGAAATACGGTTGGGCTCCATTATGAAATATTTCGACCTGTCTTGAGTAAAGACTCACCAAAAACAAAAACCAGCCTCAATCTGTTGGAGGCCCAATAAAACATCAACCCCTCGAATAAAAACCACCGCGGTCGCTTATCTGCCATTTGTGCCCATTGTGCATCATTATTACGTTAAAGCGTACGCTCTTGTGAAACACAAGTGATACAATACCGCCCCTAAAGTGCCGGCCTCCGTCTACCAAAAAGATCGGCGAAATCTCTTTTTTTTCTCCGGGTCGCCTGATCGCCCCACCGTCCTATTCTGCCCACAGTCCCGGGGACTCGTCAAGCGAGAAGCGGACCCCGCTGGGAGACAATTTACCCTGGCCGTACACCCTGTACATGTTCCTCAGCACACTTTTTGCGTACGTGTGTTGCGCTGTCTGAGAGTGCTGTCCCTTGAAAAAAAAGACAATTTTTTTTGTATGGTGTATCCAGTCTACAAGATCGGGTCTTCCCGCTGATCTACGACCATGTTTCTAGGGCTCTTGTAAGCCGAACCTGTTTTCACTGGTGCTCTGTAGAAGCGGCGGAGCTCAGGTAACGTTTTGCTGGGGGCTTTGTTGTAACGCCATTGACGAAAAAAAAGGGGGGGGGGTTGTCTGAGGACCGAGGGAGAAAGATGGGACCCCCAGATACGTAGAAGAAGATTAGAAAGAATTGACCTTGGGTGACCCGAGGTGAATTGAAAACGCGGCACAGAACATGCGAGATGGCGATAGGCTCTCGGCGCGACCCCTGGTTAGGTCGAGTGTGACGCTGGCGCAACCACTTTGAGTCCGAATGTACATTTTGTTTTCAGTCGAGGCGTTTTGTGCCGTGTGTTGCAACTTGCGTTCTTGAGAGTGTGGTGTTACATTGTTCCAAGCGGAAATAACGTTCTTGTTTCGTATGGTGTGGCGTTGTTTCTAGAAAGTATTCTCCTACAATGATTCAAGGAGGTCGGCGTGGTCCAATCGGTTAAGCTCATGGTTGCTAAACCGAAAAGTCCCGAGTTCGAACCTCCAGGCAGATGAGGCTCGGTAGTTGGGGACAGCCACTCTTCTAGGAAAGACAACTCCAAAATCAAACAACTGCTGCCTTGTAGTTTGTTCTTGGTTGGACAAAGGCTAAGAAGCGATTCCAAAAAGGCTGAAATCGGAGTCAACGGCCTATATGGCGCATAACATGTTGACATTTAGTACTTAACAGTGTTGGAGAAGATCCCTGCTAACACTAGAATCAAATACGAAAAAGAAGAAAACGAAGAAGATTCAAGTTATTTTTAATTTTTTTATTTTATTGCTGTGTGTCAAGTTTGAATTTGCGTTAATCAATTAAAGCAAAATCGCTATGTATCTTTTGTGGTTCGATGGTGTAATCTTAAAGCCTGATATATAAAAACTCACGCAGATACTCACAGACACGCAGACATACACACCATATTACATAATCTATATGGTGCAGCGGTGTTCTATGTATCTGTATATTATTTACAGCACACTGCAGCGCATGTATAAGTGGTGTTCAGTACATAAAGTGGACGTGACACCATTATGGGGTGAGACCACTAGAGGGTTGTTATTTCATCTGGTGTCAAGGAGTATTAGCCAGCGCAAAGCCTTGCCGGATCGGCATATTTACTGCGATCACTGGGCATAAAAGAATCAGTGAAGGAAAGATCTCACCGTTTATGAAAAAGGTGTAACGTTAGAATGAAGTTTCGCCCTGAAGTAGGTACGGCCTAGTCTAATTTGTCATACTTGAGTTTTTCATATGTTGTAAGGGTGTCTGATAAATCGAGTCAGGCTTGATGACAGTATTATGTTGTGAGGTCGAATACTGAAAACATTCGAACACACATGCTTGTTAGTGTACAGGTTAAAGGATTTAAAAAAAAACAACAAAAAACGATTGCAGCAAAACGTGTAGACCAGTGAACACCTTGCAAAATGTAAAAAATAAAAATAAAAAAAAGGTCACGCCTCATTGAATCGAACAATGGTCTACGTTGTAAGAAGTCCCGGGGTGTTGTGAGGGCAACTAGGTGTGATGTAGTTTAGATAGGCAGCCTCCCCCCTGCTGGGTGGGTGGGGGGGGGGGGAGCCAGCAGACGATGACGGGTCACGGCTCAGTGCTAAAGTTACAGGACGGTAGGAGCAGGGGGAGTAGAGCTGGGGGGGGGGGGGGTATTGCAGATCGACAAGGTAAAGGCCAGGTGAATAAAATATATTAGGTTTTTTTTTAAAATTGAAATATGAAATTTGTGCAAACAGTATATTGTGACATTTTTCTAGGCATCTTGTATCGGTAATGACAGTATTTTGTGACATTTTTTCTAGACATCTTGTAACGGTAATGACACACGTTCTTCTAACACACATACACACACGAACATCTTTCTCTCACACATGCACACACTATCCTTCACGCACTCCTTCCCCTCACACAAATTCCCCCCTCAAATATATACTCACTTTTCCCTCGCATGCACACTTCCCGTAACACTCACTTTCCCCACACATATACACACACCTCCCCCCCACACACACCATCTCTTAACAAACACCTTCCCTACACACACCTGCCCTACAAACACTTACATACACCTTCCCCGCACACCTACACACACCTTCCCCAAACACCTACACACACCTACACACACCTTCCCCAAACACGTACACACATCTACACACACCTACACACACCTACACACACCTTCACACACCTACACACACCTTCCCAATGTTCAATTCTTTTAAAGCGGATATAGTTCTAAACTGTTTAGGCGCGTTAAGTCACGCGCATCGGCGGTCACGTGATAATCTCCACACGATGGAGAGTGACAGCTGTCTGTTTAGATGGTATCACAGGGAGACAACTGACAGACAAAGTATTGGCCTGGGGAGTGGGAGGGGGTGTGGTCCGGGGTGGGAGGGTGGAGGTGTTGGGTGGGGGTGGGGGTGTGGTCCGGGGGGTGTGGTCCGGGGGTGGGTGGGAGTGTGTTCTGAGGGTGGGAGGGTGGAGGTGTTGGGTGGGGAGTTGTATAGGGGTGTTGGGTGGGGGTGTGGTCCGGGGGGTGTGGGGTGTGTTGGGTGGGGGTGGGGGGTGTGGTCCGGGGGTTGGGTGGGGGTGTTTTCTGTGGGTGGGAGGGTGGAGGTGTTGGGTGGGGTTGTTGGGGCGGAGTGTTTGGGTGGGAGTGTTGTGTGGGGATGCAGGGGTCGGGTTGTGTATTTAAGGGTGTAAGTGTGTATGGGGGGTGTTTGGGGGTGTTGGTGTGGGGGGTATTAGGGTGGGGTGTTGGTATGTGGTTGTTAATGTGATCGATAGTCACACGGTTGCCGAATGTGGGTGTGGGGTGTGTGTTGGATGTAATGTGTGTTGGATGTAATGTGTGTGTATGTTATGGAGGAAACAGGATACAACGTGGAGCACCTGTTGTTGTTATACGTAAGCAGGTGAAGTAGATTCAGGATAGATAAATACAATAACAGGTGTTTGAACAATGTTCCTTTTGGTCCCAAGCATCATAAATGAAAGTTAATCCGATCCAATGATTACAGCCACTATCCTCACACTACAACATTATTGTATTAATCGTTTGTGTAGTCTAGCCACGTCACATCACAGTTGTAATCATTACATCGTGGTCACGTCATCCCATTACTACAGCCACTACAGTATGATCACGTCATTCACTAGCACAACTGTTACCATAAGATCAAGCTATACCATTAGTTCAGTCAGATAACGCCATACCATTAGTTCAGTTATTACCATAGGATCACGCCATACCATTAGTTCAGTCACTACCATAGGATCACGTCATACCATTAGTTCAGTCACTACCATAAGATCACGCCATACCATTAGTTCAGTCACTACCATAGGATAACGCCATACCACTGATGCAATCAACACCATCTGACCACGTCATTAGGGCAGTTCAAATCACCCCCTCCCCAACCCCCACCTCCTTAATTCACGTAATTTCTGCACTAATTTCCTCCAATCAATGCACCATCTTCAAAAATTGTTTAGCCAGAATGGTCACATTCAAGCCTAACCCTTTCATCGCTTCCCTCTCGCCTGAAGGCAGATTATATCAGCCTTGCCTTAGACAAATCTGTTTCATTCTGCCTCGCGAGCTCGCTAAGGAATCCCCAAAGACACGGGACCTCACTTTGCGAGACACCGAAGAAACACGAGAAGACAACTTCGGAAGTTGATCAGAAAGTAACCCCCGAGCCCTTCTTGACGCAATCGCCTTTTCGGGGCCGCGACAGATTTTTAAGTTGTAAGAGCCGCCTCGGGGCCTCAGATAAAGATGCCCCCAAAACGTCAGTCGGTTTTGATTGCGTGGATAGAGCTATTTAAGGGCCATTAGATTTTTTTTTTTAACGAGACGTTTGGGGAGAGTGTTAGGTGACGCCAAAATGGCCGAAGTCGAGAGTTCAAATACTTGTCGGGGAACGAGTGCTCAACTTGGTGAAAGGGTAATACGGTAAGATTGGCTAGCACGGCAGCTCTTGGTGTGTTGAGTTAACCAGGACAGCTTTTGTTTAATGGTCTATCCACGGCAATACCATAACAAATACTTTAGCCGATTTTTACATTTTCAAAGGCATAGCTAAACATCTTTAGCTGAAAGTTCAATGTCCACCATAACTGAACAGCTATGACAGCTTTAGCCAGTTGGGCTCTAGACAGTCGAGTGACCAGCACGACTAACCACCAGAACACCATTCACAACGACAACAAAAACTTGTATCAAAAGACAGAAATAGACCACACATATACACACACCACACATTACGAACCAACAGATATGCACCAACATCCTATCCTCAATCTACACGCTTACCAAGCAACTTCCCAATCCCCAATCTACACACCTAGCAAGCAACTTCCTAATCCCCAATCTACACTCCTAGCCATCAAGTCCCGGTGTGTCGCTGAAAAGTTTACACGTCCATCTTTAACACATTCCTAACAAAATTTCCAATACTAGCATTTTCCCCCGTAAGTTCACGGGACATCACCGTGTGTGTTTTTACAACGTCACCATACACAAACCAACAAAAAAAAAAACTTGCATTGTAGATACATTATTACCCAACACATCGAATGCTACTGTTACCAACTGCAGGTTTACGGGCGCCCCCCTCCGGGCTGCTAAACGGGACGATAACTGCAACGCCCCGGTCCCACGATAGAAAAATAATTGAATTAAAAACCAGAGACGGCCGAAACCTGAGGCGTCATTCACTTGGCGGAGATTGTTGGAAATGTGATAGGGACGTTCCTTTTTTTTAAATGGAATGGTTTAGGGCTACAGTAGGTCTGGGCTGAACAAGTATTACATGCTCAAGATAAACGGGCGCTTTACGCAGGGAGCGTATCTTTTTAGGCTGCCTTATGGCGCTTTGCTCCTGAATAGCCATATATATATATATATATATATATATATATATATATATATATATATATATATATATATATATATATATATATATATATATATATATATATACGTATATATATATATATATATATATATATATATATATATATATATATATATAAGGTTTTCTGTAGTTAAAAAATTCATAGCAGACTTTGGTTTGTTTTTACGTAATTTATTTTCCATTTCAAAATTCGTCCAAAATTTTTGCTTTAATTTTTTTTTAAATCGAGAGAACGCATTTCCTCCTGCCCAACAAGTCACCCGCCCCTCCCACCGATCCCCCCCCTCCCATGATCTTGACGTCAGACTTCTTTATCCGGTGTTTCCGTATCTAATTTAGAAATGATCGCCGTGATCTTTGTTTGTCCGTGCGCGCGTGCGACCGTCTCCGCTCACGATCTGTCAAACCGTTGCTGGGGGTAGGGGAGGTGGGGGGGGGGGGCGGAACTTCTTCAGGCGTCTCCCGGTCAGTGCCAAGAATGGCCTTTAAAGTGGCGCGAAGACAACAATGGGCAGAAGGCGACTCATCACAGGGGTGGGGGTGGATGGCGTGGGATGAGGGGGGGGGGGGGTTGTGGTGGTGGA
Organism: Physella acuta; assembly: GCF_028476545.2. Taxonomy (NCBI): domain Eukaryota; kingdom Metazoa; phylum Mollusca; class Gastropoda; family Physidae; genus Physella; species Physella acuta. Next base: position 354,237 of record NW_026732940.1, read on the forward strand.
GTGACGGTACTGACGTCATTGTTGTATTTGCGGTGGTTGTTTATGTTTTGTATGGTGAGGGTGGTGTATGTGTATGTGGTGTATGTGGTGTATGTGGTGTGTGTGGTGTATGTGGTATATGAGGGGTTTATACCTTTCATACAATGATTCTTGTTTAATGGTAGAACGTTGTGCGTGTGGGGGGGGGGGGGGGGGGGGTTAGGGGAAGAAGTATATACGATCTCACTTTAAAAATGTGTCAGATTGTAATTTCCAATTTCCTAAATCTGCTTCTCTCGGATTCCGAGCTTTGTGTGTGTTATGAGCATCAGTTTATATCCGAGTGTACGTACTGATAATATTTTGATGATGTTTTGGTGTTGTTGTGGTGTTGGTTTTTGGTGACAATGTTGTATTGACCATCCTCCTCTTATGATATTCTCTGGCTGATGTCTGGTTGTTGTGTGGTTAGTGCACAAGTTGTATTTTCAGATTTTTTTGGCTGATGTTGTACTGATCGTTGTCTTGTTCTAATGTTCTGCTGGTGGTGATGTTGTGTTGATGTTCTCTGTGAATGTGGTTTGATGATGATGTTTTTTTCTCGTACATTCTTTTATTCATGTAATAATTCTGATGTTCATGTGCCAAATTTATAGAAAGTATATTTTTTATTGCAACCTACTGTCTAATTAATGAATTAGAATTAAATTTGGCCATTTTCACACTTTAACACAAATAATTAAAATTCCTGCTTATTTTTCTAAAACGATCCATGACGTCACAAAAGTAAAAATAAACGATGGCCCGTGTCATCGTTTTGGACTGGTTTCCCAGAAATGACGTCACCACACCCGTCCTCACCCCCCGGGCTAAATATACACAGATTTATGACGTCTGACTCCCCGCGTGACGCCCGCGTCAGTACAACACAAATAATAAGCTGCGTCGTGTCCACGAAGACGCGGGTAAAAAAAAAAACTATGTCCGTGACGGCCTTGTAAAGCCAACTCTTTGACAGGTAAAAAACTTGGAGGAACCAGGTGAAAAAATACCTGATGTGTCCAACTGTCTGTAGGTGTGTCGGTCGGCCTGACAAGAGCCCGTCATGCGAGACTGGGCTGGGAATAGATTGATGAAAGATCCAAGATAATGACCTGTATCTGCTTGCTCAGGTACGCGCACCTGTAACATTTGATTTCAGAACGTACAACTTTTATATGATGATAATAAGTTCGCTCTATCACACCTGTAACATTTGATTTCAGAACGTACAACTTTTATATGATGATAATAAGTTCGCTCTATCACACCTGTAGGAGTTTGGGAAAAAAGAAAAACAAAATGGCAGGGTCGTAATATTTTTTTCCCCGTACCCACACACGCTTAGGCCTACCACTAGCTTCTAACCAGCTGTTAACAGGAATTGTTTGATCAAAGTGGCGTAGCGAGGTTTTTTGGTATCGGGGAAAGAAAAAATGGCATAAAAATAATTCACTTAATTTCACGGGTGGGTAATTCAAAGTTGGGAAAAAAAAAAAATTGTGACGTCAGGAAATGTCAAATTGTAGCGGGATTGATATTTTATAAAGTGACGTCAAAAATAAAAATAAAAATAATTGACGTCACGCCGGTTTTTAAATGTGACGTAAAATTAGGAACAAAACCCCTTAGTGACGTAGTAGCTGACAACCTGCTACGTCATGTTTGTGTACACAGGTCCGAGTACACACACCAGGAACACAAACCACGCCCACCAACACAGGTAATAAACTCCGCAGGTAGGTAGGTACATACTGTGGAGCGAATCTGCAGTGGATTAAGCTACATTCCTAAATTGTGTACAGTGTAAACCCAAATGTGTACACAACGCATGCGCAGATATGCTTTATATTTTGAGAATGTCCGTGTTAGGTACACAACCTCGTGAGTGATACGTCACCTTTAGACCAACCTCCATTTTTTTCGACCTGCTGTCGTAATGAGACTACCCGTACCATGTTAAGTCGACTTGCTGTATAAGGGTACGCTTATCCCAACCACTAGACCCGACGTTTGATGTTATCAGTATGTTAAGAATGGTTGAGAGGATGCATAGAAAGTCCCATTACAGACCCAACGATGCGGTAAAGTTGTGATCAGGAATTGCATGGGGGTCGCGCTTTCAACCCCCTATCCCCCTTACACCCCCCCCCCCCCCCCCCCCTTGTTAATTTTTCTTCACGTCCAAAAGATGCAGCCTAGGAGAGATAATACCTGATAAAAGGTAAACAGTGAGCGGGGTAAGGCGGAGGCTGGCAGAGGGAGGTAATATGGACGTCAGTAGGTGCGATGTGTCGTGTAGCTTATGCGTCGTCTGCATGATTCGTCTTGGTTGGCTTGTCAGAGCAGACGTGGACCGTTACCCCACGTGACCGCAGTCCCGCGGAGACCCGCCAAACTTTTGGGAGGGGATTATGGGAAGAGTACTCAGGGCGGTGGTCTTAGGGGAGTTAATATTTAATGAATACAACGACGGACAAAACTAGAGAAGCGAATCAGTTACATTGTGTCATTATATAAGAAAAGGGAGGGAAGGGGGGAAGCTTAAAGCTCAACCAAAAGCTAGAGACTTAGAATCTGAGAAGAAAAAGAAAAAGACGAGCGAAGAAGAGAACATAACACGACCTAATGTAAAGCCACCCCCACCCCCCACCCCCTTTTGTCGCATCGTAATCCGAGGTCGTCTGCTTGGACAAAACAGGGGGCGGGGCGGGGGAGGGTTAATTGTTTCTAAAGCAAACAGTTACCAGTGATTATGAAATTTCATCCCTTCTACAAATCTCCCCCCTCCGCCTCCCGTCCAACAGGACAGCTCAAAGTTAACCCCTCTTTAGTCGCCGCCGCTGTGTTCGGGTGACAGAGCAGTCTTTTGTCGGGGGGTCGAGCCGAACGTTGCTTGACGCGGAGGATGCTCCCGTCTGTGAAGGGCTCCGTGGGTTGTTAGGTAAAGGTCAAAGGTCGGGTATTGTCCGGGTGCCAACGTTACCTGAAAGGTGGGGAGGGGGGATGAGTAGCTTTATCCTGTTATGTGACAGCTGGTGGGGGGGGGGGGGGGGAGGGGGAGAGAGTCCGCTGGCCGCGTGGAAATAAGACCATTGATACTGTCCTAAGACCATCGCATTGAGACCATCGCCCTTAGACCATTCCTATGAGACTATTGCCTTGAGACCTTTGCCCTTAGACCATTGATACCTTCATAAGACCATTGCCATGGGGCCATTGCTACTCTCCTGGTTTTTTTTTTAGCAAAACATATGAAAATAAAATTTTAAACTCTGATAAATATCCACAAATATAAATATAAATATCCACTAAAAGTGTAAAAAGGCAATTGGTTTACGAAGTGTCTGTCTCCCATAAGATTTGTAAACGTTATGATGTTACTTCGGCAGTGAGAGGGGTGGGGAAGGGGGAATGAAGGGTAGAGTTGGTGGAAATAAGAGGATAAAAGCGAGGAATTTGTTAAAGGAAAGAGGGGGGCGGAACGGGGATAGTGAAAGTTTTAAGAAGAAAAGAAAGAAAATAAGATAGATGAAACAGATAATCGTAGAAAATCGGGTTGAAGAGAAAGACAAAGAGAGAGAGAGAGAGTAAGAGAGAGAGAGAGAGAGAGAGAAGAGAGAGTTGATGTGTAGAAAGAAAAACACAAGAATATACATACTACTGAAAAGATGATGATAGAGAAAGAGAGAGAGTGAGAGAGAAAGAGAAAGAGATAGAGAGAGAGAGAGAGAGAGAAAGAGAGAGAGAAAGAGAGAGAGGAAGAGAGAGAAAGAGAGAGAGAGAGAGCGAGAGAGAAAGAGAGAGAGTGCGAGAGAGAGTGAGAGACAAAGATGATGATAAAAGTATCCTGGCCCGTCTCAAGGCACCCCCCCCCCCCCCCCAGTGTTCACTGACCGTGACGGCTGACAAGGACGACCCAGTACAATCGACATTTGAGCAAACATTAGCCAGGAAAATGGACTTTGACGTGGCGAAAAATACTTTCAAGGGTTGAGTCGGTACAGGGCCGGATCGTGTCTATTCACCTCGGCTTGATGGAGATGGCCCACGTCCCCGCGGCCCAGTGGCCCACGTCCCTGCGGCCCAGTGGCCCACGTCCAGCCGGCTCAGTGGGCCGCTGGTCTGACTACAATACATGAACTTGAATGTCGTCTATCTCGCTAGGATCAGAAGAGGAGTTGAAATATTGATACATGGGCGGCTATCAGCTTTTAACGAGTTACAATATCTTAGGGATGGGGGTGGGCAGGGGGTGAAGGACTAAGGGGAAGAATCTGGGGAGGGGGTCGCTCGGCTGGACATTGGTCGACAAACGTCATTTGACTGGTGCTTCATGCCAAACGTCAAGGGTCACCCAGATGTCGGAGAAATTATTTTTCCAAAAGTCAATGACCTTTATGCCAGAAAGAAAATGGAATTACTACTTAACCGATTAGTGTACACCAGTTATGATACTAAGCCGAACAATGGCAAAATACCACTTGCGAGTGTGTGTGTGTGTGTGTGTGTGTGTGTGTGTGTGTGTGTGTGCAAAACCACACAAACCAACGCCCATTGTTAATGCACTATTGTAAAAATTAAAATTAATTAGTACATTTTAAAATTATTTCTAAAATAGCGCACTTGTTGATCTAACGGTGTTTCATAATACCTACCTTGAGAGATCCGACTCCACGTTTCATTTTGAGACATATTATAGTTTATCATCACTAGGATTCAAAAAGTTAACATAAGTCTTTCACCCAATCTAGTCACTCCACTCCAATCTAATCCACCAATGCTTGGTGCCCAACTACATGTCCCTACACGCTACCCACAACTGATGTATAACTACAAATTTCTTTACTCAACTTGTGTATAGCTTCCAGTCCCTACACCCCAAGAACGACTGGTGTATAGCTACCAGTCCCTATACACTACCAATAACTCGCGTCCTTCTACCCTATAAAATAATTTAAATTTAAAAAATGGAGATTAAACATGAAATGTAAACACAAGTTTTTATCATGTTATATCAAGTTACCACGAAAATGTCCTAACCCTTTAACATTTGATACTTGATTAATAAATGGTATTAAATCAGGGATTTATCCAGTTTCTAAATATTAATAACCCTGTCTAATTTAAAGTCAAATATTTCATTAGGAGTCTCCCGTCCATCTTTTAAGTTAACTTTGTTCTAAAAAGTGATACCCCCTCCCCCCCCCCCACCTCCCCCACACCGGCCAACTCTAGAGTTTTGACTGACAGGGTCCTGATCCAGGCACTTAAATCCACGTCATCGCCCCTGCGTTGGCCCTGTGTTGGCCCTGTGTTGGCCCTATGTTGGCCCTCCTCTCTAGATATGACAGGTCTGTAATCCATGGGCGTCGCCCGTGATAAACGAGGGGCCCAGGGTGATGTACGCGCCCCCTAGAGCCCGACACCGCCATCATGCTGAAAACTAATTTAACACCAGGAACAAACTTTGTCTAATTAAACACGTCATTAGCTTTGTCTAATTAAACACGCCATTAAATAACTTTCACTTCCGCTGGGCCGTCATTTATATCATATAAGGATTTGAAGTCAGAGTTTAAAAAATGGAATCGAATTACATATTAGTGTTCTCTATTTCTATTTTTTTTTTAAACATAGCCTTTTTATATATAAAGTTTAATTACATTTTTTATGTTGTTGATCTAGTTTTTAAAACGGCACATTTAAACTAAGTAAAAAAAAAACCCAGTAAAAATAAACTGAGATGGCTCATTAAAATTACATGTTAGGATTTACTTTTCTGCAACTGTGTGAGTGAAAGTCGTTAGCGGGAGTTTAAATTCATGTTTAATAAATTTAGCCACTTCACCGAAGTTGGTGGCGACACTGAAGGTTGTGACAACGTTCGTGACGTCACTCAAGTTTGTGACGACACTTACAAGTAGTGACGACACTGTAGTTTTTTTTTTTTTCACTGAAGTTGATGGTGAAACACTGACGTTTATGACGTCACCAACAGTTTGTTGCGACACTGGAGTTCGTTACGTCACAGAAGTTTTTGACGTCACTTAAAGTTTGTGACATACTGAGGATGTAAAAAAAAAAAAACACACAGTGCCAAAAATGAATGAAGGCTCGTTGGTTTAGTTCAATTTACTACCCGGTGAAATTGAATCCAGAATACACTACATCACCCACCTCTGTTGTTCAAGACTGTAGAAATGCTTGAAATGCAAAAGAAGAAAAATTATATTGATAACAAAGTGTGTAGAAATACACCAAAAGTCAATACACACACAAACAATCTTTAGTTTAGAAAGTTTTATTTTTGTTCTAATATATATAAAGTTTAATCTTTGGGTGAAACTGCTAATGACAGTTTTATTGCAATCGAGGTACGATGAGCGCCCTTACAACACACAACATACATTAACCAGAATACCCAGCCCGGTCAGGTACACATTAGAGCTGAGTGGACTCAGTGACGTCAGCAGACCCCAGCTCGTCTAAACCAACACAGAACACACATAAACTACACACACAATACACACATAAACTACACGCACAGACCACACAATACACTCATAAACTACACGCACAGAACACACAAAACACACATAAACTACACACACAGAACACACAAAACACACATAAACTACACACACAGAACACACATAAACTACACACACAGAACACACAAAACACACATAAACTACACACACAGAACACACAAAACACACATAAAATACACACAGAACACACATAAACTACACACACAGAACACACATAAACTACACACACAATACACTCATAAACTACACGCACAGAACACACAAAACACACATAAACTACACACACAGAACACACAAAACACACATAAACTACACACACAGAACACACATAAACGACAAACACAGAACACACATAAACTACACACAAATCCCTCATAAACTACACACATGAACACACAAAACACATATAAACTACACACACAGCACACATAGAACACAAAACACACATGAACCCCAAACACACAGAACACATCAAAACATCAAACAATCGAAATGTCACTAATTACCGCTACCAAAGTTTCTCACAGTTAATTATCCCATTTTGGCGTGGAGCGGTCAAGGCCGTCAGTCAACCATTCATCACCAGTAGTTCCCTGTCTCACCTGTTTACTCTCTCATCCAAAGTCAGAGTCCACAAGTGGCATCGGTTCCAGACCGGCCCTCGACTGAAGCTTGACCAGCCCTCGACCAGCCTTCGACCGTTTCCCTTATCACAATATTCGTCTGACTGGTTGACATATCACGTGATCTATTGATACCCACCCTCTAAACATCCGAACATCATCACATCAAACTGTTTACACATCTTACATCATCGATTTACCCTGAAGTATAAACAAGTAAAATAAATATAATACATTTTATCTTACGATCTCATTTTTTTTAACGTTGTTTTAAATCTACAGGATTAATTTTTTTGCATTTTAATGTTGACGCAATCTATTTATAGAAACGTCTATTAATAACACGACCTACTTTACTTTTAATTAGGCCCGCGTATTCGGTTAATATGACAACAATTAAAATTAGCTCTTCAATCTCAAAAGTCGTATGGAATATTTGCCATAAACCAGATTATGGGAGACTTGAGAGAGTATCCTACAAAGGCCTTTGCTTTCGGGTTCAAATACCATGATAGTCAAAATTTCAAGGAGGAGTTTACAAATCGTCTCTTGCGCAGGGTTTCTTTCATATGTTTTTCTCCGAGGGGGGAGGGGTGGAAGGATTGGAGGGGGGATGGGTGGGGGTGGGGGGATTGGAGGTCAGGCAGTGCGCCCCTCCCCGCCCCCACCATCCACGAGAGATTTCTTATAGAAACACTTCTATCATGGAATACACGACCAAATACAGTAAGCATTCAGCAGACAGGAGTATCTCAGCCAATGCGTGAGACAGTCATGCACTAGTTATTCTGTAGACAATACACATCTATAAAGGAATATACTTCCAAGAATTCACCTAATTTAAACAAACTCGATTTATTAAAGTACTGGATATCTGTTATAGGGTTGAATACCCTTCTATCAAGAAAAATGTCGTATGTAATTCAAATTTAAAACACACATTTTTTTTTTGGTCTTGTGTTTGTTTTATACACCTAATTTACCTTGAACCGTATGTTCCTAACCTAAATGGTAGGCCTATTTATTTTTATACATATCTACATAATTTGATTTCTGATTGCGAACAATTACCAATTTTTAATCTCTCATTTTAGTTGATTACCACACAAATTGCGTGTATCGTGCGCGCGGGGGTGGGGGGTGTCCGAGCGTAAATCCCCGGGAGGGAGCCTCCTCTTATTTACAGGCTGCTCCAGTACATGGCGAACTCTCTGGGATCCGCGGGGGTCGGGGGGGGGGGGGGGGGCGGCAGACGCCCCTCCAGCGGCGATCAAACCTCGTCAATGGCCGCTTGTCGTGGCGGTGATCAAGGGTGCTAAGCGCCCCGCGTGTTTGCCCATGTCCCCCCCCCCCGTGTGAGACTGATGGTCGTCTGTTGACACGGACGATTAACGTTGGCTGGAGAGCTGGTCCAACACACGGGCAGCCTGTCGTCAGGGTGGACGGGCTGGGGTAATGTTATACTAGTCGCTGGGACCCGTTAAAACCGGCCGGGGGGACGGGGAGTCGGTGCCACGTAGACATGGAGGGGGGGGGGGACCAGACAGAAGTTACGTGGCTCTGAGGGTCCGGGTGACATTTCAAAGTGCTTGCAACATACACGCTGTAGTGGGCGGTAACCGGATCTTTAGATAACAGCCTTATCGAGAGAAAAGGGGGGGGGGGGGGGAGTGGTGGGTGGTTTGACTCACAGGATTCCAGAATTGTAGGATCTCGTGTTTTCTCTGTCAGTCACATGAAGCTGGATTTAAAGTCTGACCCCTCGTTAAGTTGACATGTTGACCGTCAGACGTGGCTGGTACAGGGTCCTCACCCCCCCTCCACCCCCTCTCTTTACATCGTGTGACGGGTTGTACTTTCGCTTTGTTTTATCTGCGAGATAACAGGTAGTTGTGTGTACACGCCAGGTAGGTATGGCTTTACAATACAGGTAAATATGGCGCTACAGGTGTGGTTTTACAGTACAGGTATGTACGGGTTTACGCTACAGGTAAGTGTAGCTTTACATTACAGTTGTGTATGACTTTACGTTACACGTAACTGTGGCTTTACATTACATTTATGTATGACTTTACGTTACACGTAAATGTGGCTTTACATTACAGATATATGTGGCTTTAGCTTCAGTGAAGGTCGGGTGACACCCGGTGCGGTAAACAAGGGTGCCACACCCCCCCTCCGGAAAAGACTACATGCATGTATGGTATACTAAAATTAAAGGAAAATTTGGTTTTGACCCCATCCGGATTATACCAGCCTTTACCTGATAAAGTATTACATTTAATACTTTTAAGATAAATTAGAAAATCTTATTTTCTTATTAGAATGATCTATATTTAGTATCGATGTCACCTACTTTAATGGTGTCACCCGGTGCGTTACGCACTTCCTCTCCCAGCCCCGCCCTCTGACGCTACAGTTTACTTTACAGGTGTATATGGCTTAACGACTAGAGCTATATATGGCTTAGACTACAGATAATGTGGCTTTAGACTACAGATAATATGGCTTTATACTACAGATAATATGACTTTAGACTACACGTATATATGGCTTAGACTACAGATAATGTGGCTTTAGACTACATATAATATGGCTTTAGACTACAGATAATATGGCTTTAGTCTACAGATAATGTGGCTTTAGACTACAGATAATATGGCTTTAGTCTACAGATAATATGCCTTTAGTCTACAGATAATACTGCTTTAGACTTCAGGTATTTATGGCTTTATATTATTTATAACTTTACCTTGCAGAAAGAAATAGTTTCATATTTGGTATTCATCTGCTTAAAGATTCAAATTTCAAAGTTTACCCCATACACTTTGTTCAAGATATTAATCTTGCCTAAAACTCAACACTGTTTATATTTATAATGTTTACTTGTCCTTGCGATCTTGGACATTCGAGTGGGGTGGGGTGGTAAACATTAGGATCTAGAGACTGTTGTACCGGAAGTATCGAGTTCGGATCTCGGTTCTAGTGCTTTGACTCTAGTGACGACCACATGATTCTTGCATGTGCGACAACACATAGAAAATAACTCCAACCCATCAGCTTATGCACTGTCAGATCTGCGAGCGTGGTTTTTTTTTGGGTTAACTTTCTACTATTCGGAAATTGATGCCTATATAGATGGATAATATATTGCAATCCACTTTTGCCAAAATCCACACACCACAACACGATTTGATCATCGAAGACTTGCCTCTACCTCTCACACACCTCACACCTTCTCCTCATACCACACTCCGTACCCCCACACTACATACATCCACATACATTTATTAAGTTACTTATCTTTACCTACCTAAAAATCTCACACGAAGCTCCACATATACACAAACACACCACACAAATCCACACATTACTTTCCTCACCCTTTCGTACCTATAAAGCCCACCCATCCACACCCCACCCCCACCCCCCACCCCACCCCCCTCTACACACACGCGCACCCCCAGCACCTGCACCAAATTTGATTATGACACAGGTCACGTGATTGGGCTGACCCTACTCACCCCTCAGCCCCCATTTACCCTCCCCTCCCCGCAGACTTGTTGCACACAAACCCCTAGGGATAATTACCCAGCGGCGTTTAATGTGTAAATTACCCTAATTAATTGCATTCTTTTATTAATGGATATTAATGTCATAATTTCCTAGTGCGCGGACCACTTAGAAGTAGTGGGTCAAGTGCTATGGTGCCCAGCGCCAGTAAAATAGGTTATTTTTAGCTTCTACTTGCTTTTTGACTACAAGGGTAGGTTTAGAATGTAGACGAAAGCTGACTTAACACTAACAGCACCCAAAGCATGATTTCGTCTCCACTACATGCAAAATATGCTTCACCTTTGTACTGCTTGCTGAAAAAGACATTTGTCGAAACGACATTTTAATCATAATTACAAGTGTGAGTTTTATAGTATTTTTTTTTTGTTATGAGAAAGGTAAAAAAAATGAGAGTGTGTGTGTGTAACGATCAGGTGTTTTGTTTAAAATTGAGGGAAAATCCCCCAAAAAATGTGAATGTCTAGCTGTTGTAAATAACTAGGTACAGAATTACCGGTGTGATCTGAAAGTTACACCGTCAGTTTGTTAAAGGGGAGACTACACCTCCACCCCACACCCTCATCTCACACCCTGATACTGAAAGAAAAGGGGCGGTAATGAAACAATAAATCAATTGCGAAGATTGAAAACAAAATTATCCCGGCGGTACGGATTTGGGGTGACACCGCCTACCCTCTTCTATTAGACGGTGTCGTTCTGGGATCACGTTTCGCAGCCCGAGATTTGGCACTTTTTTTTTTTTTTGGCTTACAAATAGTTTTTTACTTTCTCGTATATACGTAGTATAGAGAAAGTATTGTAATCGTGCAAAAAAAAAAAATCGAGATTTTTACAAATCTCGACGTTTTACACCTCACTGATACGGAAAAACATAATTTTGCAATCTTGTCCGTATGTCTGTGTGTGTGTGTGTCTGTCTGTCTGTCTGTCTGTCCGTGTGTAAACACGATAACTTGAGTACCGTTACAGCTAGGTGGATGAAATTTCATATATAAGTATTTTATCAAAATCGTAGATCCGTATCAACTTTTGAGCGATTTCCGATAACCGGAAGTGGTACTTTTCCTACTTTGAATTTTTCAAAAGCCTATAACTTGAGTACTATTTCAGATAGATAAATGAAATTTCACATGTAAGTAAAAGATCTAATTCTCTACCTTCTGTTAAATTTTGAGTAATTTCCGTTGACTGGAAGTAGTAATTTACGCTACTTCCGATTTCTCAAAAAACTAATGTAAATTTTTAAAGTACTAATAATATTGCGCACTATTATACGCGTTTTTATTCGGCGTTTGCTTGGTGCGCAATGTTTTTTTATGAGATTCTATTCTATTTTTAAAAGTTTAAGTATTTAAAATGGATTAAAAATCATAACTATATCCCCAGTTACCATCCCCTGTTGTTTTATATAAGAATATTCGAGAAAGTTTAGGGGAGATCACTACCGGTTTATTTTTTTTCGGTTTTACCCGTATGTCTAAGAGTATGTACTGTATACTTAACGTTTTGCGAGTAACTGTGTTTCTGTTTTTAATGGCTTTTCTTCATTTCACTATCATCCATTACAAGTACACCTCGAAGTCCCATCATCCCCCCCCCCCCCACACACACACACACAACATATCAGCCTTTCCGGCGTATTTCCGAGTTCACTAAATATTTCTCTTCGTTAAGGGTTTTACTCACACCTGACTCCACTTAGTTCTTTTATATTTGCCACTACCATCTTCTCTCCGTTATGTTTACCATTTTCATCACCATTTGGATCACCATTTTGATCACCATTTTCATCTCCATTTTCATCACTAGCTTGTCACCTCCTTGACCTTCAAATCCCACAATACTTTTCTCACTGCGCCGATCACCACTTGGGTCACCATTATGATCACCACTTGGGTCACCATTATGATCACCACTTGGGTCACTATTATGATCACCACTTGGGTCACCATTATGATCACCACTTGGGTCACCATTATGATCACCACTTGGGTCACCATTATGATCACCACTTGGGTCACCATTATGATCACCACTTGGGTCATTATTATGATCACCACTTGGGTCACCATTATGATCACCACTTGGGTCACCATTATGATCACCACTTGGGTCACCATTATGATCACTACTTGGGTCACCATTATGATCACCACTTGGGTCAACATTATGATCACCACATTAATTATGACAGCGTCACCAACTTTAAACACTGCATCCATCACAACCTTGGTACTTCGTTGACCGCTATAACCGATCACCACTTTGATCACCATCATTGATCACCACATTCACCACTTCATGAATCACTACATTGATTACACCATTGATCACCACTTTACATCGCTTTGAACACCACACTGCTCACCATTTTGGTAACCACATTGATAACTAATTTATTCACGGTTAACCTATCAAATTCGTCAAAAACCTACCCAATAATCGCCAAATGTCAACAGGTAACTGCCTCAGCCCACCTCATCAGCTTTAAGATTACAAACATCCGCCTTGTTCCCTACTAAAACTATAGACTGAAAAACTACATAAAATAGTTCTTTAATAATCGCTAATCTCCTTACACCGACAAAATCACCCTGTTATTTCACGCGACAGCTACATGTTGATCCCGTTAAATAAACAACATCTTCTCTCCCATTCCCCTTTCACAACATCAACAACTTCCCCCCCCCCCTCCCATTAAAAAATCTGCCCCCCCAGCCCTACCCGCACCCTATCCACCATGTTTTGATTACGGACCGATGCTGCCCGGGGGTAGATGGTGTGACCCGATACCGTCAACAAGCTTTTCATCTTACCCAGTGGTTACCGCAGACAACATACCGAAACACACCCTGCCGCCCCCCCCCCCCTCCCCCCACACCCAACACGCAGACGTCAAGTTCCACCCCAGAGAGATTGTGATGGAGATTAGATGCAACTTTTTAATGTGCTGACGCGCAACAGGTGCGCACAAAGTGTCCGTCTTGACCAGGGGTCTCCAAACTTTTCAGTCCGAGGGCCGCATTAACTATTAAATTTCAGTTCGGGGGCCAGTTTCTTCCAGGCATGTCTGATTTTTCTGGGCAAAGTTCCTCAGCCATCACCAACAAACGTTTTTTCCGTGGAGAAAAAGATCTCCGCGGGCCGGATGAGAGGACCTCGCGGGCCGCATCCGGCCCGCGGGCCGTAGTTTGGAGACCCCTGGTCTTGACCCACAACCAATCAGGTGCGAGCTTGCAGATCACGTGGACACATTTATCCAAACCAAAAAAAAAATAATTTAAGGCCAAGGTTGATAGTACTTAAGTCTAGACGGATGTTTGGACTCAACTGCTCTAAATACGTCACTACTTTGAGTTATTTTGACACATTACGACACACATTCAGCTAAAAAAATGACATAAAACTAATAAATTGACTTAAATTACCCAATTATAAATTTGCTACTAAACAACTGTCATCGATTTACTGGACTTGCTTAAAAACAACCAAAATTTTTGTACAGCAGCCATAAACAACCCCCCCCCCCATCCTAAAAACTAAGTCTGAAAGAACTGATGGTTTGATGTATCCGATTGTGTTGTTAGATTGTGAGAAGTTTTGCCTTTGCAAGTTAGCCATAGTGTCAAATCATCCAGCAACTACAAGTTTGAATGTATGTTCACGCGCTGTTTTTAACTGTAACACAGAACACAAATTCCCATTTTAGAAGGGAAATCTATGCATAGGCCGACTTGTTAAACCTCAATTCCGTTTCTTGTTTGAGAGATTTTGCATAATATTTATTATAATGAAAAGCTTACAAGCTATTTCCATATTTTTTCTTTAAAATACAAACATTTAAAAAAAAACAACAACGTTTTCTTAAGATTTAAAGCATTTTAAAACAGAAAAGTTTGGTTGCAATATTTCTGTTAATTTTTTCTCAATTCACAATCCCATAGTTTGTGTTCAGACAGAATTTAAAACATTTTGTCAGGAAACCCGTACACCATTCCTCAGATTTTACTAGAGTTCTAGAAATTCCACCAAAAATCCTTAGTTAAAACCGGCGTCTTTTCACGAATCGCTAGAACACTTCCTCATTCAAATTTACATGTGTTTGATGACTCCCAAGACAGTCAACAGACTCCAAATCCAGCGTTTAGTTTTTCAACTTTTTAACAAACTCCTGTAAAAGGCAGATTTTTAGTTTCTAGCTTTTTAAGAAATTTTAAAACCAGCGTTTAAGTTTCCAACTTTTCAAGAACCTTTAAATCCAGCGTTTAAGTTCCCAAGAACCATCAGCAGACGCCAACAGAAGTCACCCGATGCTACCTACCCTGGGGTTCCATTGTCTCCCAGATCTTCAGACATTTAAACACAAACGCCATAATCTGAGTGGAACTTCCCGAGCAGACGATCCACTTTCCTTAAGATCTGCGGCGCCTTGAGTAGACAGGAGAGGCCTAGAAGAGAATGTCTTCTTTGACGTTCGCCCAAGTTTTTTTTTTTTTTTTTTTTTTTTTGCGAGCTGCTGTGTTTATGTAGTATTGGCGAGTTTTGTGTCTGTCTGGCTTATGCCGTCTGTTTAGAACCCCCTCTCCCCACACCCACCCAAAAAACAACAACAACAACAAAGCAACAACGACCACAAATTGAAACGTCTTTGTAATTGAACCAAACGAACAACAAAACCAAAAAAACTAATAGAGATAAATATTTGTTTATCTAACGATTTGTAGTACTCGAACATGCCGTATCGTTTTCAAAACTTTATAAATACAAGTCACTTCCTAAAATTTGTATTCTCAATATTGTATCACATACTGGGCTGGTGGTGGGTATGGGTGGGGGATAGGGGGGGGGTCTTGTAATAATGTTTAAAGAAATCAGTTTGAATTCTTTTGATATATTTACCTTTGATCGTTTAAACATATGTTTTTGTGTTTTAATGTGTTAAACTATATCTATATATATTATTAAAAAAAAAACATTGGATTTTACCAAGGAGTTGAGGTTTGTGGGGAGGGGGGGGGGGGGGTGGGGGGTGGGGGGGGGTGGATGAGGAGTGAGGGAGGGGAGTTGGAGGGAGGGAGAGCCAATCTACAATTGCACACTTGAAACTGGGTACAGGTTGATAAGGGCGGTCTCGTCATATGAAGCGTAGTCTACACGAAGGGTAGTCCGAGGGGGGGGGGTTGTCCGAGGGGGGGGGGGTATCGAGACTCGGGGTCTTCTTCTTCTTCGTTCTTAACTATTAGTGTGGAAGGGGATCGAGATTTATCTGCCAGTGGGTTTGAACTCGAGACTGTTCGAATTTATCAACCATGAGCTTTTTGCCGACTCGACCACGCCTCCAACACAATTAAGCGTTACGTGTCAACTGGTTATGCGCCATTGAGGCCATTGACTCCGATTTCAGCCTGCTTTTCTTTTTGGATTTGCTTCCATAGCCTTTGTCCAACCAAGAACAAACTACAAGGCAGCAGTTGTTTAATTTTGGAGTTGTCTCTCCTAGAAGAGTGGCTGTCCCCAGCTAACGAGCCTCATCTGCCCGAGGGTTCGAACTCGAAACTTTTTCGGTTTAGCAACCATGAGCTTTACCGACTCGACCACGCCGACCCATAAGTTTGTGACATACTGAGCCTCTAAAAAAAAAAAAAAAAAACAACAAAAAAACATACAGTGAAGGGGTGAAGGAAGGGGGTTCTCTTACCTCAAAACGTTTTTAAAAAAAACGTTAAAGCATGGGCTGGTTGTCTATATAGACTATTAAAGAAAAGAAAACGAAAGACGAAATACATGTATCAATGCTTCCTTAGTTTTGTCCATCCAAGAACAAACTACAAGGCAGTTGTTGCTGATATTGGAGCTTTCTCCCACCGATGTGTTGCTGTCTGCAACTAACGAGCCTCATCGGCCATGGGATCCGAACATGGGAAGTCATATGCTCTCCCTCCCGACCACACAGTTCCCTGTTCATTTTGCCGCCGTTCAGCGAAATGTACCTGATAATTATCAACGCAATCTTATCGTAAAAAATCATTTCCTTCTGTGGTTTAAAATGATCAATTTTACTCAGTGGTTTGAAGTTATCAATTCTACAGAAGATCCTATCAATGCATCAATCTAACTACTTGGTCAAAGTATGACCTACCTGTTGGTGGTTACCTGGTCAAAGTATGACCTACACACCTGTGTGGTGCCTGGTCAAAGCATGACCTACACACCTGTGTGGTACCTGGTCAAAGTATGACCTATACACCTGTGTGGTACCTGGTCAAAGTATGACCTATACACCTGTGTGGTACCTGGTCAAAGTATGACCTATACACCTGTGTGGTACCTGGTCAAAGTACGAACTATCTGTTGGTGGTTACCTGGTCAAAGTATGACCTATACGCCTGTGTGGTACCTGGTCAAAGTATGACCTATACACCTGTGTGGTACCTGGTCAAAGTACGAACTATCTGTTGGTGGTTACCTGGTCAAAGTATGACCTATACACCTGTTGATGGTTACCTGGTCAAAGTATGACGTACACACCTGTGTGGTACCTGGTCAAAGTATGACCTACACACCTGTTTGGTACCTGGTCAAAGTATGACCTATACACCTGTGTGGTACCTGGTTAAAGTATGACCTACGCACCTACAGGCGTTTACCACACCAGCTTTCCTTTTAAACAAAAGGCCTCAGGTATGCAATAGAAAATAGAGCTACACCTGTAATTCTTGCACACGTCATAGGGACGTAGATCTCACCAGACTTTACCCGTCATCAGGACGTAGATCCCAATCTGCCGATGACGCCCATGACCTTTGGCAAATGATCATTAACCCTACACTCTCGACTTAACCCCAACCCATCCCCCTCATCAGCCCCCACGCCAGTTTACACGCCACTCATGAAAAAAAGATAGTTATCTTTGGTTTGGTTACAGATCTATAAGTTAGCCGTTAACTTTTAAGGGAGGGAATCGGAGTGGTCGAGCTGTAGAGCGTATGACTGTGACTCGTTGATTCATTGGCAACAAACATCTGCATCTACTCAACACTCAGTTTTACTTGACTTAGGCGTGTATCTACAAGGTTGACAGTCTAGTCAATAAAGTGTACCCAATATAGACAATAGGTGTACAGTCTACGCAGTTATGTCTACAAAATCTAGACAGTATGTGTACACTTGTTAGGTCATTTATTTTTTAATGAGCAGGACAACTTTTAGAAATGTACGATTCCGTGATCTTCCCAAGTCAAGGCAGCGTTACGATTGTTAGAACAAGGTCTATCTAAGACTATCCCATCAACATGGTCTATCTTATAGACAATCTCATCAACATTGTCTATCTCAGTCTATCTCATCAACGGGAACAGGACATTTCCCCCCTGTCAATTACCCCCCGGATATTCCCCCCCCCCCCCCGACATTACCCCCCCAGAGTAATTACCCCCCTGTCAATTACCCCCCCCCCCGTCAATTACCCCCGCACAGTAGGACATTACCCCCCCCCCGGACAGGGTTAGGGTTAGGGCTAGGTTTAGGGTTAGGTCTAGGGCTAGGGCTAGGGTTAGGGTTAGGGCTAGGGTTAGGGCTAGGGCTAGGGCTAGGGTTAGGGCTAGGGCTAGGGCTAGGGCTAGGGCTAGGGCTAGGGCTAGGGCTAGGGCTAGGGCTAGGGCTAGGGCTAGGGCTAGGGCTAGGGCTAGGGCTAGGGCTAGGGCTAGGGCTAGGGCTAGGGCTAGGGCTAGGGCTAGGGCTAGGGCTAGGGCTAGGGCTAGGGCTAGGGCTAGGGCTAGGGCTAGGGCTAGGGCTAGGGCTAGGGCTAGGGCTAGGGCTAGGGCTAGGGCTAGGGCTAGGGCTAGGGCTAGGGCTAGGGCTAGGGCTAGGGCTAGGGCTAGGGCTAGGGCTAGGGCTAGGGCTAGGGCTAGGGCTAGGGCTAGGGCTAGGGCTAGGGCTAGGGCTAGGGCTAGGGCTAGGGCTAGGGTTAGGGTTAGGGTTAGGGTTAGGGTTAGGGTTAGGGTTAGGGTTAAGGTTAGGGTTAGGGTTAGGGCTAGGGCTAGGGCTAGGGCTAGGGCTAGGGCTAGGGCTAGGGCTAGGGCTAGGGCTAGGGCTAGGGCTAGGGCTAGGGCTAGGGCTAGGGTTAGGGTTAGGGTTAGGGTTAGGGTTAGGGTTAGGGTTAGGGTTAGGGTTAGGGTTAGGGTTAGGGTTAGGGTTAGGGTTAGGGTTAGGGTTAGGGTTAGGGTTAGGGTTAGGGTTAGGGTTAGGTTTTAGGGCTAGGGTTAGGGCTAGGATTAGGGCTAGGGCTAGGGTTAGGGTTAAGATTTGGTTTTGGTTTTGTGTGAAGTTTTAGGCTAAGGTGGATGCTTAGGTTTTGGTCTTTTTCTTAAGGTTTGGATTAAAGTAGTAAATAGGTATAAAATTCTAGTTAGAGTTAGGATTTCAACTTGAGAGGGGGGGGGGGGGAATTGACAGGGGGGTAATTGCTCCGGGGGGTAAATACGGGGGGGGGGGGAATGTCCGGGGGGGGGGAGGGAAATATCCAGGGGGGTAATGTCCTGTAGCCCTCATCAACATGGTCTATCCTAGACTATCCCATCAACATGGTCTATCTTATAGACAATCTCATCAACATGGTCTATCTTATAGACAATCTCATCAACATGGTCTATCTTATAGACAATCTCATCAACATGGTCTATCTCACTCTATCTCATCAACATGGTCTATCTCACTCTATCTCATCAACATGGTCTATCTCCGACTATCTTATTGGCTAGGTCGGCGAGTAAGCTCAGTTCACTAGATCTGCTATATCGTGCAGAACATTTATTTAAGCCAGCGGCGAGATCTTTTAATTTGCCACCACGTTATATGTACAACAACCTCCCACCACCACACCACCACCACCACCCACTAC
The DNA here is from genome assembly GCF_028476545.2 of Physella acuta. Classification (NCBI taxonomy): domain Eukaryota; kingdom Metazoa; phylum Mollusca; class Gastropoda; family Physidae; genus Physella; species Physella acuta. Next base: position 373,907 of record NW_026732940.1, read on the forward strand.
ACGTAAGGACGCCCGCTACTGTAGCTAAAGACGGATCTATACCGCCGGGATTTGTACAGGATTATCTGTGTTCTTCTGTAACAAAATCAGCAACAACGTGAAACCGAGCGCAAACTATTTTAAAACTTAATTTGATCCTTCTGCGTCTTTATAAACTAGACTACTCTCGAGATAGTTTTATCCGCAACTACCACCTTCAGTGGTGCAGATCTAGTGTCAAAATAAACAGAAATGTTATGGTTGGGCTACTATAACGGTTAGATTTAAGGCAGGGGTCTCCAAACTTTTCAGTCCGAGGGCCGCATTAAGTATCAAATTTCAGTTCGGAGGCCAGTTAGTCCCTGGCATGTCTTTGATTTTTCTGGGCAAAGTTCCTCAACAAATGTTTTTTCCGTGAACAAAAAGATCTCCGCGGGCCGGGTGAGAGGACATCGCGGGCCGCATCCGGCCCGCGGGCCGTAGTTTGGAGACCCCTGATTTAAGGTTACAATATAATTTTTATAGTAATAAAGAAGGTTCAGTGGACCGAAAAACAAAATCCTTCTACCATTTGAAAACCGATATTCTTTATCAACAGATTAAAGGCGCATAAAATTTAAGCTGTACCAGCATTCGCTTTGTACTGCGCCTAATCTACCTCTTTTTATTACAAGCTTTTATTTATCTTGCTTCTTCTGTCTGTCTTTCTCTCGTCCGTCATTGATCGAAACGAGCAAGCGAAATTTCGAGCACTTCTCACTGACCGATTAGTTTCAAACTTTGCACGTTGGTCACGCTCCGATGACAATACATTCGGACATCAAATTTGACTTAATTGGATACCTAATTAGTTTTGTATGAATCAATTAAAATTTTCTAAATAGAGCAGTGTGACCTACTCAATTTTTCGCACTATTATACGCGTATTATCATGTTAATTTGGAGCGCAATAGCTTTTAGTCTTGCTATTCTATTGTAATAAAAATTGTATAGTACTGAAACAAAATTCATAAAAACTTTAATAACTAGCTTTTATGTGATAATGCTCAAAAAAAGGAGAACGTAATGATTTCTTTAAATATATAATAATACACTACGATTTAAATAAATATAAAGTAAAAGCGTGGGTCTCTTCCGAAAAACTACTAAAGGTAATATTGACCCGTACTTTATAGTTATTTTAATAGCTGTGTATTATTATATATTTTAAGAAAATAATTTAATATATCCTTTTTATTGCATTATTACATAAAATCTTGTTATTAAAGCTTTTTTTATCAACAGATTAAAAGTGCATAAAACTGAAGTTAAACTAACATTCGCTTTTGTAATTCGTTTAATCTACTTCTTTTTTTTTAATCCGAAAAATTTGACAAAACTTGAAAGAGCATTGACGTGGTATGGCTCGGAAGCACAAAGGTAGATAACCGTATCACGCATTGTTCGAGGCTACTGTGACGTTTTTAGCAGCTCGTATCACTCGATCAGTGATACTTTACATACGTTTTACCTGATCAATAAAAAAGCCATTGTACCTAATGTCATATGGATCATAAGGGCGAGGTTTTAGACACTGACGTGCGCACAGGCTGTTAGTTGGAGGCTTCTTATCAATGTAAATTTTTCGGAGGGTACAATGAATTTAATGAGAGATAAAAAGGTGTTAAAGTTGACGCTTGGGTTGATCTGTTGGTTTAGTGGCTGAGGGCGATTACAGAGCGGTGACGTGTGGTGGGTTGTGGATGCTGGTGGGGGGTGTAACTGGTGGTGGATGGACTGTTGGTGTTGGTGGTAGCGGTGGTGGTATGTGGAGTGTTGGTGGTAGATGGTGGCATGAGGAGTGTTGGTGGTAGCGATGGCGGTATGTGGAGTGTTGGTGGTAGCGATGGTGGTATGTGGAGTGTTGGTGGTAGCGATGGTGGCATGTGGAGTGTTGGTGGTAGCGATGGTGGTATGTGGAGTGTTGGTGGTAACGATGGTGGTAGCCTGGTAGTTGGAGTGTTGGTGGTAGCGATGGTGGTATGTGGAGTGTAGGTGGTAGTGAGGGTAGTACGTGGAGTGCTGGTGTTGGTGACAATTGGTGATATTGATGGTGTTAGAAGTTCTTGTTGTTACTAACGCTGGTGTCATGTGAAGTGTTGGTGTTGATGCTAACGATGTTGTCACGCATAATGTTCTTGTTCGCTATGATAACCTGTACCTCAGTTCTGTATTACAGTGATCACGTTGTACAATGGATTAAGCAGATTAAGCAGATTAAGCAGATGATATTACACTGAAGCTCAGAAGGTGATACTTGGCCAGCAAGTAACGTGACACACCATTTCTTATATACGCTCTTCACGTTTACAACTACCACCCGTGCTTACAGTAAACGTTTACCTCCGAAATTACAGTTAATCGTTAATATAATCGTTACCCTTAAATATATATTTAAAAAAATCTTATATACAGACGTTTTTTGACAACGAGCCTTCTCATTTAATCTGCTTTAACGTTTTAGCCAAACTTTTGTAAATTTATTTTCCAAAGAAACCTCATAATTACACCTTTAATCCATCTTTCCTGTATTTTTATACAACGAGCATAATTTATCCAACAAATTCTTACAACTTATCCACCAACTTGCTGCAACTTATCCAACAAATTCTTACAACTTATCCACCAGCTTGCTAGCATTTAGCCACTTTAAGCCACTTTCCTGCAACATTTTACTCAACTGCCTCTACGACAAGTAAGACGGATGGATAAAAAATCTTTATCCCAGGTCCCGATGAATGAGACCCACACGTGGGTCGTGCGTCTGCCGACACACACCATCACCCGGGGATAATCACCCCCCCCCCCCACACACCATCACCCGGGGATAATCCCACCCGACCCACCCCTCAGATTTATCTCGCATTAAAAAATGAAAAGAATCGTATCGGCTCACTAACTCGACGTCTTAAGAAAATCACCCGCCCCAATGTTACGTCAACTGTCCCACCTTCTCGCAATAGACCCCCCCCCCCCCCCACAACAACAACGACAAGACCAGCTGAAATGGTCCAATATTTCTAGAACATTCAACCCCCGCTCTATCAGACTTGGCTTTATCACTCCATCTTTGTGCCGTAGAATATCTTTCTTTATTTCCTCCCCACCGGACTCAAACGCAACATCCAACCGGAGCGAAAAAGATTTGAACCGTGACCCCTCGGCCACAGACCCTGGGTGCCATTGTTCTCCTGGCACAGCTTACAGCCGGCCACCTACAGCTGTGGCCAGCTTCAACAAAGGGGCACAACCGCGATGGTGCATATGATCAGGGGACATAACCGCGATGCTGCATGTTATCCACATAAAATGATATCTGCGGATAAAGTTACGATTCTGATATTCGGATATTGTGTTGATGTTCTTCAACTTTTGTATAGAGTTGGGAATAATTTTTTTTTTATATCTGATTCCTTCTAGTGATAGGCTAGGCTGATTAGACCGTCGGGCTGTATAGAGAAACACCCCGATAGCGAGGACTGTTTTACTTGTGCGGTTACGTCCCATTTACTCTCAGAACAGAGTTATCACATGCAGGAACAGAACAGAGTTACCCCTGGCGATCACGTTGATGATAGATTGTTTGGTGGTTATATTGTGGGTGATCTGTGGTGACCACCTTTTGACTTTTACAGTAACACAGTGACATTAACATTATACATTCAGGGGAATAGGTGAACGTGAATATACCATTCCACTACCATTACTGCAGTTGGACAACATCAATCCACTATCAAAGAATCGTACTGGATATGCCTGTAATAGTTTCAGCGTTATACGAAGTCACAACATCCACTCTTCTACTCTAGTAGTCAGTGACTAAATAATTAACTGCTCTACGTAAATATTAGACCTTCTAAAACTAATTTTGTTTTTACACATTATTTATTGGTTATGCGTTTCTAGTGTTGCTTTTAGAAGAATAATAAACCAATTTTAAAAAAAATTAAATTTAAAATAAAATACAGCAAGAAATGTATTACTAAAAATAAGATACACAAGTTAACGCAAGATAAATAACACTTTATAAATTACACAAAGTACACCATCGTTTTATTACCGTCAGATAAATAACAATTTATAAATTACACAAAGTACACCATCGTTTTATTACTGTCAGATAAATAACAATTTATAAATTACACAAAGTACACCATCGTTTTATTACTGTCAGATAAATAACAATTTATAAATTACACAAAGTACACCATCGTTTTATTACTGTCAGATAAATAACAATTTATAAATTACACAAAGTACACCATCGTTTTATTACTGTCAGATAAATAACAATTTATAAATTACACAAAGTACACCATCGTTTTATTACTGTCAGATAAATAACAATTTATAAATTACACAAAGTACACCATCGTTTTATTACTGTCAGATAAATAACAATTTATAAATTACACAAAGTACACCATCGTTTTATTACTGTCAGATAAATAACAATTTATAAATTACACAAAGTACACCATCGTTTTATTACTGAAGTATATATTAAGATCTGTAACGATGATCTATCTTGATCTTTAACGAAGATCTATCTTGATCTTCGTAAAATCCATACATCACCCCTATGAAATTTCATCCGTCTGCATCAATACATACACCGCGTAGATAACAGCTTAATGTATTAATATTTGAAAATGTTAATTAATTTATTCGCGAAAATTCATCTGAAAACCAACTAATGCAATGGTCCGCTCATTTCGACATTAAAAGATACCCGGGCCTTTTCATTTTCTATTTAAGTTCTAATGAAAGATATGAAAGCATTTTGTGTAAGCGATTATCTCCCTCCACCATCATGCTGGTAGCCAGGCCTGCGGGACGAAACCACGTGACACCCGTCATCTTGTGCTGGTAATTTAACAACTTTATGAAAATATATTCACGTCATCAAGTATGGAAATAACGTCACAGGAAACGGGTCATTAGTGTTTGATATGCAGGTCATTCGCGTTGATAGCCTTTGGCCGATATTCGCTCCGGTCAAGCGGCAGCGCGGACGTGCAGGGGGTTCGTAAACATTGGCAGAAAAAATTAGGTATTTAGCAATCAACCCATATGATGTTCATAAGAGTAAATAAGAGACATGCAAGTCAAATAATTAACATGCAACAGCTTATGCCGGTAAAAATTAATACAAAAAAAAATAAAATGTCTGTTTGAATTAAAGGGTTTCGGGATTCTGGTTAAAAGCTGCTTTCTTTTTTCGAGAAAACGTCAAGTATATGTCATTCTTCATCTGTAGAGTTTAGAGATACAATACAGTCTTAAAGTAGTTGAGAGCGGTTATAAAATATGGAAGGGAAAATTTAGCATATTTAATTTGCTAAGGAGCTGAACTGCGATATAACGTATTAGGGGATGCAACTCAGACATTATACAAGGGGACTGTTTTACTTATGGATGGGACTGATGTAGATTACTAGGGGATTGAAGTACTGTATTTTATTAAGGGACTATACTCAGATATTTTACTAGGGGACTAAACTCTGGTATTTTACTAGGGGACTAAACTATTTTACTAGGGGACTAAACTCTGGTATTTTACTAGGGGACTAAACTCTGGTATTATACTAGGAGACTGAACTCGGGAATTTTACTAGGGGACTAAACTCGGTATTTTACTATTGCAATATGTTTTTATGACCTGAGGCAAAAATTTTTTCGAGGGGACTACTGCAACAGGGAACTGAACCCAAATCTTTTACTAGGGGACTGAACCCGGGAAATGTTTCATGAGTTACCGACCCCTGAAAGTGGCGCACGTGTGTTGGCTGGCTGACACGTGGAAAACATTGAACCTGTCACTGCCATTGAACCTGTCACTGCCATTGAACCTGTCACTGCCATTGAACCTGTCACTGCCATTGAACCTGTCACTGCCATTGAACCTGTCACTGCCATTGAACCTGTCACTGCCATTGAACCTGTCACTGCCATTGAACCTGTCACTGCCATTGAACCTGTCACTGCCATTGAACCTGTCACTGCCATTGAACCTGTCACTGCCATTGAACCTGTCACTGCCATTGAACCTGTCACTGCCATTGAACCTGTCACTGCCATTGAACCTGTCACTGCCATTGAATCTGTCACTGCCATTGAACCTGTCACTGCCATTGAACCTGTCACTGCCATTGAACCTGTCACTGCCATTGAACCTGTCACTGCCATTGAACCTGTCACTGCCATTGAAACTGTCACTGCCATTGAATTTGTCACTGCCATTGAACCTGTCACTGCTATTGAATCTGTCACTGCCATCTGATCAACTTAAGATTTGAGCTGGAAAGCCTCACTCTTGCTGGGGGGTTGAGAGGAGGGGGGTTGGAAGAGAAAGAAGTGTGGGTGGGTGGATAGCTGATCCCCTTCTTATAAGATCGTTATACTGCCCCACCCATCATCTCCCACCCCGACCCTTGTTTTTTAGGCTTTATCACTAGCGTCCATATTGTGTTGCCGTGGAGGGGACGACTCCCCTGCGATAAAATGCCGGCCGCTTTCAATGATTCATTCTCTTCTTTTCAATGCGGCAGCTACCACCATTGTTTTCTTTTTATTTCACTCTTTTACAATCGTCTGATTTTTTCCCCCCAACTACAATTGTTCTTGTGTTTTTGTGTATTTATTTATGTGTCGCCTCAAGTAGTCTAGGGACGTGCAATAAGGTGGGGTGGGGGTGACTGGGGTATTGATGTCGTGTAGGGATATAGCGTAGTAAACCTGGTGTATGTATATCTGGTTAAAGTGTACATAACAACCTACACGTGGTTGCCGAACCGCCAAAAACGAAACTAACCGCGTGGATTGTTTGTTTCTATCTCCGAATTCAATAATGCATGTCGCGCCACCAGTTAACCCTGTGGATGACGTGTACTTGTCTACGTCACGTCCTGGTGAGCAGAAACAAAACTTTCCTTACACCCCCGTCTCGCCTGAGCGGATGTCTTAGACCTCGGCAAGTGGACGGGACAATCTCGGCAAGACCGGTCGGCAATCAGGGCCCACTCCATCTGGTTCCACAACAACAAGAGCCGAGAGTTTGCAAGATTTCAATGGCCGCGGCTGATGAATCTTGCACACGGGAGAAGCTGCGTACAATGCGACGATGTAATCTGGTAATCTCGCTTCGTGGGGTATTAATTGTAAAGACATAGGTGGATTAGGAGTGGGTGGAGGCGTAGGAGGTTGGTGGGGTCGCTTCCATTCAGAAGGCGAGTATTACTTTCTAAACCTTAAACGGGATAAGAAATCTTCAACATTTCGTCTTCAGTTTTCTTCAATAATTCAAAGGTGTTTAACTAATTAATGATGACGTTTTGTTTTACCTAAAAGGGAATTAATGACCGTTTACAATAAGCAAGTGGCTGAGATGAATGGTCTATATTTTGTTGAAAAGACTGTGTGGGTGAACAGATTGTGTGAACCAAAATCCTTTAGAGTCTAAATTATTCACTAGACTTTTTCGTTTCACATATTCAAAATCAGACATTCTCGAATTTTTCACGCAGGTAACGTAAACTCATATAATATATGTCTAAAATGAACTAGACTACAACACTTTCTATCTATCTAATGAACTAGACTACAACACTTTCTATCCATCTAATGAACTAGACTACAACACTTTCTATCCACCTAATGAGCTAGACTACAACACTTTCTATCCACCTAATGAACTAGACTACAACACTTTCTATCCATCTAATGAACTAGACTACAACCAACACTATCCAACCATCTAATGAGCTAGACTACAACACTTTCTATCCACCTAATGAACTAGACTACAACACTTTCTATCCACCTAATGAACTAGACTACAACACTTTCTATCCATCTAATGAACTAGACTACAACCAACACTATCCAACCATCTAATGAGCTAGACTACAACACTTTCTATCCACCTAATGAATTAGACTACAACACTTTCTATCCATCTAATGAACTAGACTACCACCAACACTTTCCACCAAATGAACCAAACATAGCCGACACTTGCTATGAATAAAGCCCCAATCATCGTATGCCTGATCTCACACCTCTGCCCATTGTTTACCACCAAGAGGACCACTTCAGCAGACGGGCAATAAATCCCTGCCTTCGCACGAACTTACCCAAAGATGTTACCCCTAACTAAAGACATTAAAAAAAAGAAGTACGAGCTGGAAATTTTTTTTTTCATCCCATCCATATTGATACATTTTCAGACTGTAAAAAACTTGTCCTGACGAGTATTTTTATGTCACCCCCTACCTCTCCTACCCCGTGGGTCCCAGCAGGGGGTCGGGCATCTGCTTGTCGTGTGCTGTCGTGCCTCGCCGTGCAACCAGACCAAAAAGTGAGCAGTTGGTCGCGCCTCGATGAGCACTACCACTAGCGAGTACCCGTCATTTTTTAATTTTATCACCCCCCCCTCACCTTCCTATCGCTGCTCTACACTAGCGATTATGACATTCAGAAAAAGATGAAAAAAAAAAAATATAAAAAAATGAAATTGGCGTCGATGTTGATGACGTGGAGTAAAGGACAGGCCGACAATGGCGACAGGAGAGCAGGGTGTTTGTCAAGGGCGCTCGTTTGTCAAGCTCACGCGCCGCTGGTTGGCTAATCATGTACTCACCTAGGCGTGAGTGTCTGCTTGCTCGACATGATGGGAGCAGAGGTGGGGGGTGGGGGTGGGGGAGGAACAGGAGGGGATGGGGGTGCCAGAGGTCAAGGCTGAAGATGTGAGGTGAAATGTTTTGGATGTCAGATATCGTTTAGTGTTTGGGAGTGTGTGTGGGGGGGGGGGGGGGGGGTGAGGGGGGTGGAGATTATGTATACATATGAGCACGTGTCATGTGACAACCAAATAAACAAACAGTTTAACGATAGTTTGTTTTAAAAAAAAAAACTTTTTTAATGCCATTTTTAAGGAGATATTTATTTTAGAAAATAATTTCCGTTGCTTTCCCCCTTCTCCCCCCCCTCCCCCCGACGACAGGATGCTAATGTGCAGCTAATCATGCAGGAGTCGCCTACTGAGTACAGCCTTTTCAAGTTGCGGCTGTCGTTTCTGTCAAGCTGTTGCGTCACCGAAATAACAATTCCCCCCTCCCACATATCTTCCGTCCAGTAGATAATCTTGCAGATGATTAGGTAAAAGATGCTAATTGACGTTTACCGGGAAATTTAAAAGAAAGGGTTAAACGAAGCACGTGATCAACCACCATGTGTGCCGCATCAACCGTACCACGACTAAACCACTGCCACGTACCAGCAAGATAATTTAGGAGGCAGCCACACACACCATTTCAACCACTACCACCTATCAGCAACAAGCAACATAATTAAGTAGGCAGCCACACATCATTTCAACCACTACCACAGAACAATTACTTCTTACAATAAGACATCCACACGCCAATCGCACAACAACTTCTTTTACCTTTTCAACCACAACCACAATACAAAAACATTTTTCAGTAGGCATATATATATATATATATATATATATATATATATATATATATATATATATATATATATATATATATATATATGTATGTATATATATATACATATTGGTGTAATTGTAGGTGCTTAATTTTGATTTACAAAAGGCAAGCTAAATAAACCTAGATATAGTTTAGCCAAGATATACCTTAGATATAGTTTAGCCAAGATATACCTACATACCCAAAAAGTGTAATCTTGAAACATAAATTGCTGGGTCACCTAGAAATTCTCTCCCTCTCCCTCCCCCAATACCCCCCTCCCCCATTCACACACACACACACACACACCATCGTATTGAATAGGATGGCAAGCTGAGTATATTTAATAAGAGACACTATGTGTACCGTGGATGCGAGCAGGCAAACAGCAGGGGTATGCTATGTTGCGGTACAGGGTTGCAGTTTACTGAGGAACACTTATTGGCCAGAACCTTTTCATCGAGCGATGCTGCCAAATGACGTAAAATTAAATATTTATATTCCCAATTTTAACATGTTTTAGACCGAGTAATGCTTGGTTACATTTAATAATGTATTAATTACTAACTCTTAATTAAGGTTTATTGTTTTACATTTGACTACCTCCAATTAAAACTGATACACACATGAAATAGTATCATATCTCGAGAGAACTGTGAAAAGTCTCTATATTATATGGTTCTTTTCTTTTAGCAACTCTCTAAAATTCGGTATATATTCACCATCAATGACCTAACACTTTAAACTGAACCAATATACACAGTATTGACGAAGGCCGTTGTAAAAGTATGTATGCTTAATTATACTACTAGATATAGTAATTGGACTTGATTCAACTACTACGAATAATACTGAAGTCTAATCATCGCTGTCAAAAATTTCGCATAGATTCTAAACGACAAACTTTGGTTCGCCTAACATACACTGGCTACTGTTCTATAAGGCTAGGAGAGTGTGTCGTGTAGTAAGTGTTCTGTTGGTCTGAGTTGGTCATTGGCTTTACATCACTATTCTGTTGGCCAGAGGTCTAGTTATAACATTACTTTTGGCCAATGGCCTAGTTATATTAATGTGCCGTTGGCTTTTTGGTCTAGTTATAACATTACTTTTAGTCAATGGCCTAGTTATATCAATATTCCGTTGGCCTCTGGATCTAGTTATAAATTTTTTTTTGGCCAATGTCTTAGTTACATTAATGTTCTGTTGGTTAATGGCCTAATTACAGCAATGTTCAGTTGGCCAATGGCGGTGTTATAACAATGTTGTGAAGGCCAATGGCGGAGTTATAACAATGTTCTGTTGGCCACCGGCCAAGTTATAGTAATGTTGACCACTGACCTCGTTACAGCAATGTTGGCCACTGCCCTACTTACAATAATATCCTGTTGGCCACTGCCCTACTTACAATAATATCCTGTTGGCCACTGACCTAGTTACAGCAATGTTGGCCACTGACCTAGCTACACTAATGTTGGCCACTGGCCTACTTACAATAATATCATGTTGGCCACTGACCTAGTTACAGCAATGTTGGCCACTGACCTAGTTACAGCAATGTTGGCCACTGACCTAGTTACAGCAATATTGGCCACTGCCCTACTTACAATAATATCCTGTTGGCCACTGACCTAGTTACAGCAATATTGGCCACTGGCCTAGTTACAGTAATGTCCTTTTGGCCAATAAAGCGATAAAAACCAGTTCTCCAAACGTGTGCAGTGGGTACGCGCGGATAAAAGAGACATTAAATAAATCTGGCCAACGCCGGGAGGCATAAAACAATACCAGAAAAACACAAGAACTATTTGGCAAGTCCCCTCCCTGACTTTACACATAATAAAAGTATTGGGAAGTGGAACTCGAGAGTACTAAAAATCCGGTAGTGGCTTCAATTTGCACCCCTCCCCCCACCGGTACTAAGATCTCTGTTTTAAGTTCTGGTAGCCTACAATGTTTCTTTTGCTTTGACAGCAAAATATTTCTTTTTTTTCTATAATTTAAGAGTAATATGGTTGTTTTTAAATGATATATTAGTTATATAGTTACAAAAAACGTTTAAAAATATCTGCACTAACAGAGTACGTCAAAATCTGTCAGAGTTGCAGAGTTTCTGGTTGCCTTAAGTGCAATTAGTGTGTCAACAGTGTGTGCTTAATTAAGATTATCAATTAATGTCGATGATTAATAATAGCAGCAGAGCTAATTATTTCTCTCACTCTCTGCGCTATATACATATATATATATATATATATATATATATATATATATATATATATATATATATATATATATATATATATATATATATATATATATATATATATATATATATATATATATATATATATATATATGTGTGTGTGTGTGTGTGTGTGTGTGTGTAATCTCTGTATATATATATACAAGAAAATATGTATATATATTTTTAGAAATAAATAAATAAATAAATATATATCAATATATATATATATATATATATATATATATATATATATATATATATATATATATATATATATATATATATATATATATACGAAGATGTATCTGTACCACATAAATTAGTCAGTAGACCGAAGAATATGAAGTGAGGCAAAATTGTGCACATTCAGCATCTTGATCTTAAAAAGAAATCTATCCAATTAGCAGCACATATCGTATCCATTGGACCCCCTGGGGCCTAATGGCTAGGCCTGTGTACGAGTGGTTGTCGGTCCACGTCCCATGATAGCCTGTCAACACTCTAGACCTGAATTGACTGCCCTACAAGCATTTTGGTTATTTTCTTCTAAGAACCTGCGTGAACGTGTCTGACGTTTCTTCCTTTTTTTGCCAACATCGAGTGGAGCAGTGGATCAACACTACCATATGTTCATGTTGTGATGTGTCACATGCTTCTACATGCCAAATTAGTGAGATATTCATTCGTCTGTAAAAACACACTTCTAGATAAATAGACCCTAGTGTAGACTTTATTTTAGTTTTGTTTTTTATTCCGTGTCGATTTATAAATTTACCATAAATTAATATTACTATTAATTATATATTTATATTAATGTGTATACACATGCCGTGTACTTGATTTAATTAAGCTCGATATTATTGATTTTAATAGAAAACAATCATCATAAGACAAATATAAATCTAAACCTCCCCAAACCAGTTCCAACCTGACAGGTAATGGGTACAACACCTTTGATACCGCCCCACTCCCCCAGACCAAGAACCCTCCAAGAAAATTTACGAGCCCCCACTTTGTCAAAATGAACGAGTCGCCTCCGTCTACCCCGGCCTCGATCCTAGAGCACTTTTATCTTCTTTTTATCTCGTCCTCCCGCCCGCCATAAAATCATTGACCGACAGAGGAGCTCAGGATTGGACTGAACAAGTACCATCCGGCATCACTCCGAGCTGCGGTAATGCCGTAAAATCTCCCAACCTTGCATCATGTCGTAAACCAGCGTCTATTGTGCGTCACACGAAGCTTCAGTCACCTCAAGTACGGTACCAGAAAAAAAAATTGTTCACATCACAGTTTGATTTGATGTCTGTAATGTAAACGTGTGATCGCGGCAAGGTGTAATTTATCAAATACTTGTTGCAGGCAGGCAATTACAACAGGGTAGTTGTAAATTTTAAGGTAAAAAAAAAAACAACAGACACGAACGTAGTTTTAAAAAATCAGGTATTGTAATAAACTAGGTTGTAGTAACTAAACAAATTTATCGCAGTATAAAGCCTTTACACAGGGGTATAAAGTTTATGTCGGCCTTGACTTTGGTGCTTTATGTTCATAATTTTATGACAATTAGTGTTTTACTCTTGAATTTATGATTGAAATTCGCTTTTTTATAGTTCAGATAAGGAAATATATTTTTTTTTCATCATAGGTTTGTTTGTTTTTAGTTGGAGTGTGGACAAATGGATAAATATGAATTTATTTTGGTGTGCTAATCAGGTTAATAGAAAATGGAAATGTTGGTACTGTGGAATTACTAAAAAATGGAAATGTTATGTGCTATAGTGGTTAGCATTGTATGGTTAACACACCATATGGAATTGTTGGTGCTATACTGGTTAGAACGCAATATGGAATTAGTTTTCTTTTCTTACTTTCATTGCATTTAAAAGCTAGTTACTATAAAGTTTTCTATATTTGTTTTATTACGACTTATTCCTCTTTACCTAGAGTTACATCCCATTTTCCACGAGTTACCTTAAGTAACCCCAGGTAATCTCAGGCAAACCTTAGTTAGCCTTTACTATCGTGAGCTATCCTAAGGCACACAACGTTACACCGAGGTCTATACACATGGGTGTAAATCGGGTTGTACAGCCCATAAAGGACATCACAACATCACTGCACCTAGTGCATCACAACATCACTGCACCTAGTGCATCACAACATCACTGCACCTACTAGTGCATCACAACATCACTGCACCTAGTGCATCACAACATCACTGCACCTAGTGCATCACAACATCACTGCACCTAGTGCATCACAACATCACTGCACCAAATGTATCACAACATCACTGCACCTAGTGCATCACAACATCACTGCACCTAGTGCATCACAACATCACTGCACCTAGTGCATCACAACATCACTGCACCTAGTGCATCACAATATCACTGCACCTAGTGCATCACAACATCACTGCACCTAGTGCATCACAACATCACTGCACCTAGTGCATCACAACATCACTGCACCTACTGTATGCAGTCATCAAAGTTCTGACTTGCAACTTTTGTATCACTGAGCCCTATCAGCTACTGGCTGTGACAGGTTGAATGTTTGAACATTGAGCCTCAAAAATATTTTACGTTACGTTTAAGATGGATGGTAGACTAGGCCATATGAAGACCTCTCTATGACTTGTATCATAAAAGACCTAGCAATATGAAGACCTCACTATCACTTGTATGATAGTAGACTAGGCCATATGAAGACCTCACTATGACTTGTATGATGATAGACTAGGTCATATGAAGACCTCGTATGACTTGTATGATGGTAGACTAGGTCATATGAAGACCTCCTTTTAACTTGTATGATGGTTGGCTTGGCTATATGAAGACCTCACTATGACTTGTATGATGGTAGACTAGGCCATGCGAAGACCTCGTATGACTTGTATGATGGTATACTAGGTCATATGAAGACCTCACTTTGACTTGTATGATGATAGACTAGGTCATATGAAGACCTCATTTTAACTTGTATGATGGTAGACTAGGTCATATGAAGACCTTTTATGACCTGTATTATAAAAGACCTAGCCTTATGAAACCATTAACCTGAACATGGACACTGTTACCGCGGGATACAGTTACCATGGTTACCAAACCGGAACTGCCCCTCATCGTCGAGTAGCAGGCCTCTGAAAGTAAAAGTTTGACAAGGAAATGAGCTGATCATCGTCTGCTAGCGAGCGAGTCGACGTCTGCCCCCGCTACAAACACATGTTGTTGTTCTTCAATTTCCTCTTCACGCGGGCCTGCGACAAACCGATCGGAGACAAAAATGTTTGGTAGTTCTTGAGCTGGTGAGATGAAAAGCTAATACTTAAGTTTGAAAACCCGTGAGGAGTTATGTAGGTCAAGTTGTGGACCTTCCGGTTTTTTTTTATCATAGGGTAGAGACTTTCAGGCGTTGAGCAAGGCTTTAGACGCTGAGCTAGAATGTGGCCAAAAGTTGGTGTTAGGCCAGACTTTAGCTGTATGGCCAAACGTTGGTGTTAGACCAGGCTTTAGACGCTGAGCTAGAATGTGGCCAAAAGTTGGTGCTAGGCCAGGCTTTGTCAATATGTCCAAACGTTGGTGCGAGGCCAGGCTTTAGACGCTGAGCTAGAATGTGGCCAAAAGTTGGTGCTAGGCCAGGCTTTGACAATATGGCCAAAAGTTGGTGTGAGGCCAGGCTTTAGAAGCTGGGCCAGAATGTGGCCAAAAGTCGGTGCTAGGCCAGGCTTTTTGTCCAGAATGTTCGTGGAATTAGGGTATCTGTTCAGACTTTTGACGTATGTTCTTTTCTTCGGCGTCAAAGCAGAATCTAGTCAACAGACCATAACGACAGTTGTGTTGGCGTTTGTCAACAGACTTTGGGTTCACGATTTTCAGATTAAGCGCTGAGCTTGAAAAAGCCAATGTGGTCACTGGTCATAGTGTATAAGGTTAAGGGTTAGATATCCAATAAAAGATGTCTGTTTAATTTAACCACATTGCGAGTTTCACTATTAATGATTTGAAAATCTTAAAAATTAATTAAGCTTTAGGTTTGATGGATTTAAGTTTAGCTAAGATTTAGTTTCCGCAAACAAAACATAAAGAAGTTGACTTTATACATAAAATTTACCAAACTTATAACTTGTAATGGTATTGGATAAGTTAGACGCACAAAAATAGAAAATAATAAACCCATGTATTTATCACAAATTTTTGTTAAAAATATATCATGACGTCATACCGTTGGTCATTTTTCTCAACCATTCTAGACTGACCGCTTGCCATTCGTGTTTCGTTTTCTGGTTCTTGAAAACAAGCTTTACATTTCTGTAGGAATCTCTGCCATTCTTGGTCGGCGCTGTACCGCTTATTTTGATTCAAGTGTGCATCGATCTTTAGCTGTTCTTTCCAATACCGAACGATTTGTCGTTGAAGCGTAACTGTGTATTGTGGAGTTTTCACTCAACGCGCTAACTTTAAATTTGAATAAATCGATTAGGGCTAAATGACGTCATTAAAAAAAATACAACCCAGAGTCGACTCCGCAGTGCTGACTGACGCTGGCGTCCATAGCAACGAGAAAAACGGGTTTTCCCGCACGACGCAGCACCCCGCATCGTGCGGCACTCGGCGCGCAATCGCGATGACGTCCCCGTGTTGATTGTCTCTCATTAGCTCAGCTCAGCGGGGCGCAGCGGCTCTTGAGAGCGGGGCCTTTTGCAGACTTGCTGTGCAAACTGCGCACCATTTAGCGGCGCGGTGGGGGATTTATTTTTACGCGGACCATGATGGTTCAGACTTCTTTGAACGTGGTCTCAATTTCACGAAGGTCGCTGCGATAAACGCTGTTTCGTTGATTAGCTGTTATCGTGGCTATAACCTCGCGTATATCCACTTAGAAACATGCCATTAATCTTGTCTAATTGCGCTTTATTGGGCGAATCATTGCCAACTGAAGTACCCGTAGTATGAACAATCCACAAGTCAAATCAATAAGAAATTATCTCTCTGTTATTTAGTTTCACGCACAAGCAATAGGCTACCTATCGGCGGAGATTCATGATTCATCTGACACGCCAACTCTCGATTTTTATTCCCCCCCCCCTCTTGTACTCACTAATTTATAAGTTATGTAAATACCAGTTATGAAAATGGTATATATAATTGAGCAAAACTTTATAGCCTAAGTATTTTAAAAACAAATGTCGCGTATGCCGTGTAGGCCTACAGTGGCATTATATGTTGAGAGTGACATTAAAATCAAGTGTCTAGAATGACATACGTTTTACTTTGATTGTTACACCATGATCTAAAAACATACCTTTTTTTCTCCCCTTTGATGATATTCTGGGCTGGTTCGATTACAACCATAACGAACATTTCACGAACAAATTACTCATGCTGCTGGAGTCCTTAGGTCGAAACGTCCATTATTATTGTGTTTTTGTATTAGGTATGTTAAATACCGTCTCTTTCTTTCCAAATATCAATGATATATTTATAATATTTATGCTGTTTGTATTTATATTATCTATGATGTTTGTACTATCTGTGATCTATTTATACCCCCCCCCCCCCACCGCATCATCGAAAGTGATTCTTTACGAGTGTAATCATTGTTTAACTTTATATTTTAAAACAATTATTTTATTTAAACGTTTTTCCCCCGTATTATCGACGGGAAGTTTTGTTGTACAGACCTCTACAGTTGAATAGTGAAATGTTCTCATGTTATCTTTTAGGGGGGGGGGGCTACAGTTGAATAGTGAAATGTTATCTTGTACAGGCCCCTACAGTTGAATAGTGAAATGTTATCATGTTATCTTGTACAGATCCCTACAGTTGAATAGTGAAATGTTATCTTGTACAGATCCCTACAGTTGAATAGTGAAATGTTATCATGTTATCTTGTACAGATCCCTACAGTTGAATAGTGAAATGTTATCATGTTATCTTGTACAGATCCCTACAGTTGAATAGTGAAATGTTATCATGTTATCTTGTACAGATCCCTACAGTTGAATAGTGAAATGTTATCTTGTACAGATCCCTACAGTTGAATAGTGAAATGTTATCTTGTCAGACCCCTACAGTTGAATAGTGAAATGTTATCATGTTATCTTGTACAGATCCCTACAGTTGAATAGTGAAATGTTATCTTGTACAGATCCCTACAGTTGAATAGTGAAATGTTATCTTGTACAGATCCCTACAGTTGAATAGTGAAATGTTATCATGTTATCTTGTACAGATCCCTACAGTTGAATAGTGAAATGTTATCATGTTATCTTGTACAGATCCCTACAGTTGAATAGTGAAATGTTATCTTGTACAGATCCCTACAGTTGAATAGTGAAATGTTATCTTGTCAGACCCCTACAGTTGAATAGTGAAATGTTATCATGTTATCTTGTACAGATCCCTACAGTTGAATAGTGAAATGTTATCTTGTACAGATCCCTACAGTTGAATAGTGAAATGTTATCTTGTACAGATCCCTACAGTTGAATAGTGAAATGTTCTCATGTTATCTTGTAGAGATCCCTACAGTTGAATAGTGAAATGTTATCTTGTCAGACCCCTACAGTTGAATAGTGAAATGTTATCATGTTATCTTGTACAGATCCCTACAGTTGAATAGTGAAATGTTATCTTGTACAGATCCCTACAGTTGAATAGTGAAATGTTCTCATGTTATCTTGTACAGATCCCTACAGTTGAATAGTGAAATGTTATCTTGTACACATCCCTACAGTTGAATAGTGAAATGTTATCATGTTATCTTGTACAGGCCCCTACAGTTGAATAGTGAAATGTTCTCATGTTATC
This sequence comes from Physella acuta, assembly GCF_028476545.2. NCBI lineage: Eukaryota > Metazoa > Mollusca > Gastropoda > Physidae > Physella > Physella acuta. The sequence continues at coordinate 392,482 of NW_026732940.1, forward strand.
TTGTACAGGCCCCTACAGTTGAATAGTGAAATGTTATCATGTTATCTTGTACAGATCCCTACAGTTGAATAGTGAAATGTTCTCATGTTATTTTGTAGGGGGGCCTACAGACCCCTACAGTTGAATAGTGAAATGTTGTCATGTTATCTTGTACAGATCCCTACAGTTGAATAGTGAAATGTTCTCATGTTATCTTGTACAGATCCCTACAGTTGAATAGTGAAATGTTCTCATGTTATCTTGTACAGATCCCTACAGTTGAATAGTGAAATGTTCTCATGTTATTTTGTAGGGGGGCCTACAGACCCCTACAGTTGAATAGTGAAATGTTGTCATGTTATCTTGTACAGATCCCTACAGTTGAATAGTGAAATGTTATCTTGTCAGACCCCTACAGTTGAATAGTGAAATGTTCTCATGTTATCTTGTACAGACCCCTACAGTTGAATAGTGAAATGTTATCTTGTACAGATCCCTACAGTTGAATAGTGAAATGTTATCTTGTACAGACCCCTACTGTTGAATAGTGAAATGTTATCTTGTACAGACCCCTACAGTTGAATAGTGAAATGTTATCTTGTACAGATCCCTACAGTTGAATAGTGAAATGTTATCTTGTCAGACCCCTACAGTTGAATAGTGAAATGTTGTCATGTTATCTTGTACAGATCCCTACAGTTGAATAGTGAAATGTTCTCATGTTATCTTGTACAGATCCCTACAGTTGAATAGTGAAATGTTATCTTGTACAGATCCCTACAGTTGAATAGTGAAATGTTATCTTGTACAGATCCCTACAGTTGAATAGTGAAATGTTCTCATGTTATCTTGTAGAGATCCCTACAGTTGAATAGTGAAATGTTATCTTGTCAGACCCCTACAGTTGAATAGTGAAATGTTATCATGTTATCTTGTACAGATCCCTACAGTTGAATAGTGAAATGTTATCTTGTACAGATCCCTACAGTTGAATAGTGAAATGTTATCATGTTATCTTGTACAGATCCCTACAGTTGAATAGTGAAATGTTATCTTGTACAGATCCCTACAGTTGAATAGTGAATGTTCTCATGTTATCGTGTACAGACCCCTACAGTTGAATAGTGAAATGTTCTCATGTTATCTTGTACAGATCCCTACAGTTGAATAGTGAAATGTTCTCATGTTATTTTGTAGGGGGGCCTACAGACCCCTACAGTTGAATAGTGAAATGTTGTCATGTTATCTTGTACAGACCCCTACAGTTAAATAGTGAAATGTTCTCATGTTATCTTGTACAGATCCCTACAGTTGAATAGTGAAATGTTCTCATGTTATCTTGTACAGATCCCTACAGTTGAATAGTGAAATGTTCTCATGTTATTTTGTAGGGGGGCCTACAGACCCCTACAGTTGAATAGTGAAATGTTGTCATGTTATCTTGTACAGATCCCTACAGTTGAATAGTGAAATGTTGTCATGTTATCTTGTACAGGCCCCTACAGTTGAATAGTGAAATGTTCTCATGTTATCTTGTACAGATCCCTACAGTTGAATAGTGAAATGTTGTCATGTTATCTTGTACAGGCCCCTACAGTTGAATAGTGAAATGTTCTCATGTTATCTTGTACAGATCCCTACAGTTGAATAGTGAAATGTTGTCATGTTATCTTGTACAGATCCCTACAGTTGAATAGTGAAATGTTGTCATGTTATCTTGTACAGGCCCCTACAGTTGAATAGTGAAATGTTCTCATGTTATCTTGTACAGATCCCTACAGTTGAATAGTGAAATGTTGTCATGTTATCTTGTACAGATCCCTACAGTTGAATAGTGAAATGTTGTCATGTTATCTTGTACAGACCCCTACAGTTGAATAGTGAAATGTTCTCATGTTATCTTGTACAGATCCCTACAGTTGAATAGTGAATGTTCTCATGTTATCTTGTACAGATCCCTACAGTTGAATAGTGAAATGTTATCATGTTATCTTGTACAGATCCCTACAGTTGAATAGTGAAATGTTATCTTGTACAGATCCCTACAGTTGAATAGTGAAATGTTATCTTGTACAGACCCCTACAGTTGAATAGTGAAATGTTATCATGTTATCTTGTACAGATCCCTACAGTTGAATAGTGAAATGTTATCATGTTATCTTGTACAGATCCCTACAGTTGAATAGTGAAATGTTCTCATGTTATCTTGTACAGATCCCTACAGTTGAATATTTAAATGTTATCTTGTACAGACCCCTACAGTTGAATAGTGAATTTTTATCATAAAGTTATAGTCTGATAGTGTTGGCTTATAAACAAAGACAAAAATAGACTAAAACAGGTTCGAAAGGAGAAGACAACAAGACCAAAGTATCTGTTTATCACTGTTCTAAGCCAATATCAAAGACAAAAAAAAAATTGGAATAGTGTAATTAACTTAATTTAAATCGTGGGGAGGGTGGAGGAGGAGCGGTGCACAAAAACCACTGTAGCCCCGGGGGTGGTCGGGGAGAAAAGAGTGGACGGGCTGTCCAAATTAGGTTCACATGGAGATGGTGTGGGGGAGGGGGGGGGGCGCCCCGGTGATGTAGGAGTGCTTGTTTTTGTTATCAAAGTGCTTTGTTTTGTACGGCGATGTTTGAAGTGTGCTTTGTTATGTATGCAACTGAAAATGACAAAATGTAAAAAGTAATTGGTGGGCTATAAGCGAACGTTCCGAGTTATAAGTAAAAAGCCAAGCACTTTTCAAAGAGTGCTTTGTTATGGGTAAGGGTGCCAACCAACATTCAAAGAATGACAATTGCTTTTTTAAAATCAAAGATTAAGTGAAAGTTGTTTTGATTTAAAATTCAACAATTTGAAAATGTGTTGGGATACCACTTATACAATAACCTACGTATTTCAAACAGTTTTTGTACTGGTAGGTTTTTGGTAAATGTCCATTAGACAACCAAGTTATGGTGGTTAAACGGGTAGTTACATGTCCGTTAGACATACAATTTATGATTGCTAAACTAGTTGTTGAGGGACGGTGTGGTCTAGCGGTAAAGCGAAAACTCTCGAAGGGGGCTCAGTATAAAGTCACTGAGTCCACCCAGCTCTGATGGGTACCTACCTCACACTAGGGAGAGTGAAGGGGCATACAGGGCACAGTGCTGGCCACATTATCCCTTCATAGAGGTCACAGAAACAGGTGAATTTCGCTTAACTTGCCCCATGGACAGTTAGATTCGAAAAGTGAACTTTACTTTTTAAACTACTTCTTAAATGTCCATCTGACGTGCAATTTATGATGTTCCAATTCGTAGGTAAATGTATAGTTAAAATTGTAGGTAAATATCCATGTAGGTAAATGTCCAGTTAAAGTTGTAGGTAAATATCCAGTTAAAATGGTAGGTATATGGCCATGTAGGTAAATGTTCATGTAGGTAAATGTTCATCTAGGTAAATGTTCATGTAGGTAAATGTCCAGTTAAAATTGTAGGTAAATTTCCACTCAACTTAACGACCTATTAACATACCTAGTGTCGCTGTTAACGATACTCAAACCCCAACGTTATCCTAAACTTGAGCTTAACTAAATCCACAAATTTTCTTCTTTTGTTTACATCTACTATCTTTTCTGTCTATAGTCAGGAAAAGTTACCATTAATAAAACATTGGTGATGAATGCTAAATCGCAAACTTTTATCCACTTCTGAGAATACACCCCCTCCACACACACACACACTTCGTCATCAAGTCTCCATTCCTCCCCCCCCCCCCACACACACATACGCCCACACTTTATCATCAAGTCTCCAATAAAATCTCTTCCTCCTGTTTAAGATGTTATTTTTTAAAGGTCAGAACTTAAAGGACAGCATAGGAATTTATGGTTGACAGGTAGATCCCTCCTTGATTGTTTTAGTGCGGCCAATTTGACAGATGTGGGTCTTGGGTTAACATGGCGTCTAGCGGGGCTAGGGGGGGGGGGGGGGGACTGGAGACTAGCGGGGCTAAAGGGGGGGGGGGGGGGGACTGGAGACTAGCGGGGCTAAGGGGGGGGGGAGACTGGAGTCTAGCAGGGCCAAAAGTCTGGAGTCTAGTGGTGCTAAGGGTGGTGGTGGGGGGAGGGGGGGACTGGAGTCTAGCGGTGCTAAGGGTGGTGGTGGGGGAGGGGGGGACTGGAGTCTAGCGGGGCCAAAAGTCTGGAGTCTAGTGGTGCTAAGGGTGGTGGTGGGGGGAGGGGGGGACTGGAGTCTAGCGGTGCTAAGGGTGGTGGTGGGGGAGGGGGGGACTGGAGTCTAGCGGGGCTAAGGGGGGGGGAGACTGGAGACTAGCGTGGCCTAAAGACTGGAGTCTAGCGGTGCTAAGGGTGGTGGTGGGGGAGGGGGGACTGGAGTCTAGCGGGGCCTTAAACTGGAGTCATGCATGACGCAACGTGATGACGGCTAAAAATCAAGAAACTTGCAGGCGCCAATAAAAACAGGCAGTTAGTAAAGAGTTAATCCATAGTTAGGCTTGATTAAGGTATGCAATTGAACATAGAATCACTGTTATAAACGCCAGTAAGGGGTGCCTTGATCAGAGTGTACTATCATTAATAACACGATCATCAAAATAGCAGGAGTAATATGGTTAACAGTAAGGTGTGTGGGGTGGTGTGGGTGTGTTTGGTTGTGGTTGATCATAGCACAGTGTGTTGGTGTATGTGTTTGGGGGTGTAGTGTAGGAATCTGTGATTAGCGGATAATGTGTGTGTGTGTGTGTGTGTGTGGTATAGGCTTAAACTGTAGTTGATCATAACAAAATAAGTCGATGTGTGTGCGTTTGTGCAGAGGGGAGGCGTGTGTTTAACAGTGAGATGTTGAGATTAATGCTACCATCTACACAGTCTACACCGCTTAATGCTGTCGTCTACACCGCTTAATGCTGTCGTGTACATCCCTAAATGCTGCCGTCTACACCGCTTAATGCTGTCGTCTACACCGCTTAATGCTGACGTGTACATCCCTAAACGCTGCCGTCTGTACACTAATTTGGTACGCAGCTAACAGATTTAATGTAAGAGGTCACAGTCCAATAACTTCTATCTTTTAAAGGACTTGCCCGAGTTGAACTTTTCTGGTGTAAGCACGTAGACCGTCTAGACACGTGTAGGAGACAGACAGTATAGACACGTGTGTAATAGACAGTCTAGACACGTGTGTAATAGACAGTCTAGACACGTGTGTAATAGACAGACAGTCTAGACTCATGTGTAATAGATAGTCAAGACACGTGTGTAATAGACAGACAGTATAGACACGTGTGTAATAGACAGACAGTCTAAAAACGTGTGTAATAGACAGACACTCTAAAAACGTGTGTAATAGACAGACAGTCTAGACACGTGTGTAGTAGACAGACAGTCTAGACACGTGTGTAATAGACAGACTGTCTAGAAACGTGTGTAATAGACAGAGAGTATAGACACGTGTGTAATAGACAGACAGTATAGACACGTGTGTAATAGACAGACAGTCTAGACACGTGTGTAGTAGACAGACAGTCTAGACACGTGTGTAATAGACAGACAGTCTAGACACGTGTGTGCTAGACAGTATAGACACGTGTGTAATAGACAGACAGTCTAGACACGTGTGTAATAGACAGAGTCAAGACACGTGTGTAATAGACAGACAGTATAGACACGTGTGTAATAGACAGACAGTATAGACACGTATGTAATAGGCAGACAGTCTAGACACGTGTGTAATAGACAGACAGTCTAGACCGTGTAGTAGACAGACAGTAAATACACGTGTAGTAGACAGACAGTATAGACACGTGTGTAATAGACAGACAGTCTAGACACGTGTGTAATAGACAGACAGTCTAGACACGTGTGTAATAGACAGACAGTAAATACACGTGTAGTAGACAGACAGTATAGACACGTGTGTAATAGACAGACAGTCTAGACACGTTTGTAATAGACTGACAGTGTAGACACGTGTGTAATAGACAGACAGTCTAGACACGTGTGTAATAGACATTCTAGATACGTGTGTAATAGACAGACAGTAAATACACGTGTGTAGTAGACAGACAGTCTAGACACGTGTGTAATAGACAGACAGTATAGACACGTGTGTAATAGACAGACAGTATAGACACGTGTGTAATAGACAGAGTCAAGACACGTGTGTAATAGACAGACAGTATAGACACATGTGTAATAGACAGACAGTCTAGACACGTGTGTAATAGACAGACAGTATAGACACGTGTGTAATAGACAGACAGTCAAGACACGTGTGTAGTAGACAGACCGTCTAGACACGTGTGTAATAGACAGACAGTCTAGACACGTGTGTAATAGACGGTCGAAACAAGTGTGTAAAAAACAAACAGTGTAGACACGTTTGTAATAGACAGTCAAGACACGTGTGTAATAGACGGTCGATAAAGTCACGGGTGTAATAGACAGACAAGTATAATAGACACGTAGGCTAGTACATCAAATAGAACCAGCGATAAAATCTTTGAGTGTTTGATATAGTTTATACACGCAGACACCTCTGTATTGTAACCCTACGTGTTTCTGCCAATGCCATCCTAACCTTGTTTCACTGGTGTATAGACACGCTAATGTTTTACACAACAAAACACCCACCCTAGCAGATTAAACTTTACATTAAAACGAACACAATTTTCAACAAAACGTCGCGGGCTGTTGACTCTACCAATTATTCCAACACACGGCTGTTGATGAACACGTTAATTAAGCCGGGATAATTGACCGCCAACCGACAAATCCCAAGATGAAAGACCCCGCCACCAACTTCTACCCCCCGGGCCAATTTCAAGGAACATAAACTCTGCATTTAACTTTCCGTGGTAATCTTTTTTCTAAAACAAGCGCTCTGCAACTACTGGATTGTGTTGTCGAAGCGCCCTCTACCGTGAAATCTAGCAAAGCTTTTTCTGATCCTTAAAGTGTGAAGACGGGATTATCTCACATTTAAAAGGAAAAAAAACCATATTAGTACTAAGAAAATTATTAAAACTAACGTTAATTAAGTTTTTTAATTTTCGGATTACCTTATCAACACCTGTAGGTCGCAGTAACGTGTAATACAGGTAACAAAAGTCAGCTTTTAGCCATATGGTGCCGTCATAGTTGACTGAAGCCAAACATTACATTGGTGATAGCAGTCAGCGGCGCTTTGAGCCCAACAAAGGACGGGCCTGTTGGGAAAATTGAAATGTTCATTGAGAAAAATGTTCAAGTTTTCATTGATGAGATGGGGGAGGGGGAAGGAAGGGGAGGGGTTGTGTGAATATAGGTCAGGTTAATGTGTGTGACGTCTAGCGTGTTTGTTTAAGGAGCGGGTGGAGGGTGGGGAGTTATATGAAACGTTAGTTGTATAAAATACGCACGTGTATCTGATGGTGGATAGGGCAGGTGAGTTAGGGCTCATTAAGGTTCATTAGGGCTCATTAGTTCAGGTGTCCGCGACCATGCCACTTTTAACACCCCCAGACATCAGGGAGACCCCCAGGGATTCAAACCTGTGCCTTGTAAGTCATCGGCCGAGCACCCGACCACGCGGCCATCCAGTAAGCATGGAAAACCTAAAGCTTATCGTACCACAGCAGAGATATGACTGTCAGTAATATATGATTGTCAGAAATATGATTGTCAGAAATATGATTGTCAGAAATATGATTGTCAGAAATATGATTGTCAGAAATATGATTGTCAGAAACGTTTACCATAGCCATCACACCAATCTACACACAACCCACATACACACGTCGACAGCTGCACACACAAATGAACCATTATATATATATATATATATATATATATATATATATATATATATATATATATATATATATATATATATATATATATATATATATATATATATACATATATACATATATATATATATATATATACACACACTCACCATCCATCCATACACATTCCGACACCAGCCCCACTCATACACAAGCACACACAACCACAAACACCACCACACTAAACTCCACACACCCACACACCCACACACATTTACAGGCGTCAAAAATATCCTTCAAATGTAAATATCCCGCATCGTCGGTTTCGTCAGCAATTTTTTTGTTTGTTTTATTTATTAGATGACGACAGGTCACGTGATCAGAGTATCATTTAAAGAGCTCTTTTTTTAAAAAAGTTGGTTTTTATTTTATTTTATCATCGGCTCTATTGTTTGGGGCGGTCTAGATAAATTCATTGCCCACGTTTGTTTCTTGTTTAGTGTTCCATTGCCTAGTGACCCAAGGCTCTTGTTGTCAATGTTGATGTTGTCAGTGTTAATGTTGTTGTCAGTGCTGATATTGTATGTGTTGGTGATGTTGTCAATGTTGATATTGACAGTGCTGATGGTGTAGTCAGTGCTTGTGATGTTTGTGATGATGTTCCACTGGGTCCTCTATGTTCTCCTACGTCCTCTATGTTCCCTTGGGTCCTCTACGTTCCTTTGGGTCCTCTATGTTCCTCTGGGGTCCTCTGTGTTCCCCTGATAGTCCTCTGTGTATCCCATGGGATCTCCATGGTCTCTGGGTCCTCTATGTTCCGATTGGATCTCTACGTTCCATTGGGTCCTCTATGTTCCCCTGGGGTACTCTATGATCCCCTAGATCCTCTATATTCAAATGGGTAGTCTATGATTAATTCGATTCACGCCGATATAAAAAAAAAAAGCTCGTTTGCGCTCCTAACCCCACACATTCTGTCTGACTGACCTGTAAACTACTGGACCTTGAAATTAATTCTTTATCTTTTTTTTTACTAAATGTAAGTTTCGAACAGTTCTAAATATACCCAATACTCATATAAGTTATTTTTTTTATTTATATCACATTTTACTACTGTGAAAACAATTTAGAGCAATTACAGTTTGAACATCAGCAATTAACCACTGAAATGAATGCGGTGTTAATGAGTAATGAAGAAACAGTAACTGCAGTTTATCAGATGGACTACAACCTTTTCCCATAATTCACAGGCTTTTCACCTTTTCATACCAAGTCCGCATGTACACTTCGACTTAACGACGTCGAATAAAACTCATATCTCCCCTCGTCATCCCAGGAAAATGATTGTGGGGGGGGGGGGGGCAAATGATTAAGGGGGGAGGGCAAATGATTGTAAGGGTTTTAACGACCCTTCCCGACACCTCGACCGTCTTTGATGTTTACGTTCCCCGCCCGTGGTCCTTACAGCGTATCAAACCATGACCGCGGCTAGTCCCTCCACCTGTCTGTGATCAAGATCAAGATCTCAGATCACTCCAGGGAGTTTGGACTTAAGGAACCTGGTGTGTCGCGTCATTAGGGCTGTAATCCCATTAGCCCGGCATTATCTGACCGTAATGCTGGATTGGATGTTGGTTGTTGTGGTGTTGGGTTTGGCATTATCTGACCGAAATACTGGACTGGATGTTGGTTGTTGTGGTGTTGGGATGTTGGTTGTGGTGGTGTTGGGATGTTGGTTGTTGTGGTGTTGGGATGTTGGTTGTTGTGGTGTTGGGTTTGGCATTATCTGACCGTAATACTGGATTGGATGTTGGTTGTTGTGGTGTTGGGTTTGGCATTATCTGACCGTAATGTTGGATTGGATGTTGGTTGTGGTGGTGTTGGGTTTGTTCTTGGCCCATCTGTACTGAAAACGTGAAGTGTTTTGCTGTTTTGTTAATGTCTACAATTGAACAACTTATGCTTATAATACAATCACATGTGTCTTAACGAACCTTGAAGGTGGGAGATATTGTTTAAGTTTTTTGTTGTTATTTTCTGGGCCTTCTGAAAAAAAATGTATATATATATATATATATATATTTATATATATATATATATATATATATATATATATATATATATATATATATATATATATATATATATATATATAGTTGTAGACTCACAAAACGCGTGTACTTAGCCACGTCTGGTCTGGCCCTCTCGTCTCCCTGGAAAAAATCCGGGAGGGAGGGGGGTCCTCAGGAAAATATATCGCCATAAACGGTGCTATAAAGTTCCTATATGTGATTTGATGTTAAAAAAAATAATTGTTGGTATTTACCATTACCATAACAAGACGTGATATTCACACCTTGACGGAGAAAAAGTTGGATATTGAAAATATCAATCTGACGTTGGGGGGGGGGGGGGGGGGGCTTTTAAAATGTCCCGGGTCTCTTGGTCACAGATTGTCCACCCCTGCTCTTAGCTAGAGATTGAACGTTGGTTTGTTGGGGATAAAACACGGAAATTCAAAGGAAAGTTGCCCGTATTCCTTCAATAAAACGTTATGTGATAAGTTACTTTCTGTTTGCAAATCTACAACGGTGTCAGCTGTATGCTGTTGGTTTTTTTCGCATCTGCATTCGATGAAGTCGAGATTATCTGTTACAATAACAGAGTATGGCTTTTTTTGACTCATTGAGGTTTTACAGAGACATGTCCGAGATCCGAACTCGAGACATTCGTGTTAGCAGTCTAGCGCTTAACCGCTCAACCACGCCGCCCTGTACGACGTATATCTCCCAACGTCACATGATTCAGTATCGACGAAACGACACCAACACAGCCGAGAAGTGTTTGTCTCTCAAGTCGGTTTTTAAAACAGCGCTTTGTGTTTTCGTTGGACGCTCACATTGTCCGCTAGATTGACCGGAGAGGACAAAACGGAAAGGGAGGGGGGGGGGGGGTGGAGGAGGAAAGAGGAGGGGGGGGGGTAGTAACGACTTCCAGAAATGTGCAAGTGGAACCCTCTGAAAATTCCTCAATAAATCATTTAGCCTCCCGTGACAGGGTCCCAATTGCCTTCGTTTTGCCCCATTTTCACTCACGCTATGGCTAAGCTCTTCCCTAAAAGATGACAGCCCGGGGGGTGTTCAGACCGTCGTCCTTTGGGTGGGGTAAGTTTTTTTTTAAAGGCTGTAAAGAGTTGATTAAATAGAGCAATCAAAATATTACGTCACATGATGTAGACTTAGTACTACAGCTTACACCAATGTAAAAATAATAAGAAGAAACATAGAAAAATAGAAAAGCGTACGATTTGAACTAAACCTTGGCTCTCATGTGAGTTTTAATATGTTGTGAATGTTGAATGCTTTATTTATCAACCTTGTTTTAACTGATAAGTAAGGATCGATCGATTTTAACTTATCAGAGAACATTTAAAACTAAAACAGTAGTGCTTAAAATATAATTTAAACTTTAAACTAGTTTTATCTGTTTGAAAATACGGCTAAATACAGCAGGGGTTCAATAATATTTGTGACACCGCAATAGAAAGTTGGAGTCCGGTACAGTTTTTAGAGCCCTAGAAAGATGTGGACGATACAGGTCTGTGAGAGCCCTAGAAAACCGAAGGCCGATACAGTTTTTGCCAGAGCCCCAGCAAACTGAAGGCCGATCAGATTATTGTGAACGCGTCCCTAACTTCCCCTAGCCCGGGCCTCATCGCTCCTTAGCCCGGGAGGCGATCGCTCGAGATATTGCTAAATGGAGCGTCAGGCCGGGGCAGTCTTAATTATTTCACTCCTCCCTCCGAGCCCATAACATCTGCACGTGCAGGAGGGTGCACGCTATCGGCTGCTCACCCTCGCACACGAGGCGAGGCGCAGGTCGACTCACGTTAGTGAATTCATCTTTTTACACGTGTGTGTCACCGAGAGCTTTTTGCTGGCGACTCGGCCCTGTCATTTGGGGGACATTGATCGCCAGAAAATGTCTGTGTTTATTTGTCTTCAATTGCCAGAAAATACTTGATATTTTTTTCTGTCTTCTACCGGCAAGAAGAAACCCTTCACGGAAGAATCTGTAAGAATTCGACTATTGTAAATAGAAAAAGAAGGCAAAATCCGGGCGCTTTAAATTTACTGCCTAATTCGGAACTGAGTTATGTTATTTATTGTAAATCAAATTCGTCCGAAAGTTACCTACTAGATCTAGGACTGGATTTGAACTATGTTGAGGCTTTTCTGTTGAGAAGGATTGACGATTTTAAGAAATATTATTTGTGGTGTTCAAGATTTTAAAAAATATATAACGAAATCCATCTTTAGTTACATTAGGATTATGTTTATATTTTGCGGTAGGGAATAGGTGGTTACATATTTGTGACGTTAATTTCGACGAAAGGTGAAGGCTTACGGTGACGTTTGTGGCTTTAGAGGGGTGCAATACGAGAATAGTTTGATGTTATTTGTGGGCGTCACCCGTGGAGTTTATTAGGGATGCAATTAAGCAGCCACTAATAAGTTAATTAGTGATACAATCAGCTCCTGGTAAAATGGCTGAAATGTGTGTATGTTGTGTGTGGTAAAATGAAGACAAAGAGAAAAAAAAATCTTTAGTGTCGTCGAACTGCTTTAAAGACATGCAATTGTCTTTGGTCATATGCTCTCAGTAAGGGGGGGGGGCGTATTTCCTGCATGAGTTATGGATTACGGAAGTAGATGTCATAGGGGGCGTGGTTTTTATTGTTTGTATCATGTGATCTTTTATTCTAGGCGTAGTAAAATGGTGGTAAACGGAATGGACAAGTCTTGTGTTGATGAAACAAGCCGTATAACGTAGGAGAATAAGTGTCGGTTGATGCTGCTTTTTCACACCTTTAGGCGTCGTGTGAGTTTAATGCAGACGTTAATTTTATTGGTTTTTTAAAGAGAGCTGCATATAAAGAGCATTGAATGATTTATACAAAGACCTTAGAATAGTGGCAGAAATTTAAAAAGGAAAACTGCGCTGTTGGGGTCATATAGTTTTATCAAATAAAGAAGGATGTAAGTGGTATATTTGGGTGGCCAAAGTCAGCGGTGTGATGGACGTCCAAATGTATAAGGTCATGGGTGGCCAAAGTCAGCGGTGTGATGGGATGGACGTCCAAAGGTATAAGATCATGGGTGGCCAAAGTCAACGGTGTGATGACCAAGATGACGAGCTAGATGGCTGGAGACAGTGATTGGGATACTTTCGCCTAGATTCAGTGATTTCGATAAATTAGGCTAGTCCCCGAACTTAGAATAAATACCTTGAGTTAATGACAATCATAAGAAACACTGAAAGCAAAGGATAGCCGGAAATAAATTATAGCCTGACGTAAAGCGTATACAAAAAATAAATAAAACATCTGTCAAAACTATCAAATACACTAAATGAACACCACATTTCGCCAACTCACAAACATTAAGACTCATCTAACCTAAAAAAAAAAAAAACCTACTAGATTTCTGACATCTAACAAAAATTGTACCTAAATTTGGACCAAAAAATTTTTAAACCAAGTTTAAAAAAAATCTTTAATTTCCGAGCTCTCAATTCCTAAGCTGAGTATCTCTTCTCAGCTCTCTCTAATGAATGACGACTTTCCGAAAAAAACAAACAAAAAACCTCAGATATGATAGCCCACGTAGGAAATGGATCCCCCCCGTAGTAACGACCCCTCGAATGTCGGCCCCTCCGCTAACGGCCCGTCTATCAGAAGCCCTCATGACAAGCGGTATTGTCTTGCCGTCAGGAACAAATTTCCCCACGGTAGCTATTGATGGCCCTTTAATAGGCCTCTCGAGTCAGGGATTAAGAGATCCATGCTCATTTCACCCCTGTCTCCCGTTATTCCCTTCCACCCCTAGTTACGTCACTTGCCTGCCTCTCCTTTTAAACCTGAATTAAAAAAAAAAAAAAAAACAAAAAAACCTTACATTTTTTATACTTTATATATCTATATGCATATCAGCATTTAAAAAAATAGAACAAGCTCCCAATATTGATCTATCAATCATTTCTTCGTAAATAGATCTAAACCCCTACACTTAAGGCTAGGGATTCAACCATCTATCACTCATCCACACATTCCATCACTTGCCGTTACACTTATTTAAAAAAAAATCTTGGACAGTTTTATTACGATGCATGGGTACAAATCATATAACATATGCTGTGTGGGGCATCAAGCAATAATAATAAAGGGAAAACTGACATGGAATACTTCATAAACAAAACATTGTTACAGCGTTTTGATCCTATGTCGTGGGCTAGGTGTGAATCCAGGACAGATATTTATTGATATCCTAATCAACCAAAGCTCTCGTTAATTGATCGATTAATTAGGGTTGTTTGTTATTTAATGCCTAGTAAATGTGTTGTTTGTGGCGTGTGACTGATTTTACTAGCTGGTTTTCCCGTAGAGATGATTTTATATACGGGTAAACTAGCTAGATAATACAAATGTGACTGATTTTACTAGCTGGTTTTCCCGTAAGACTTTTTTCTTCCAGACTTTTTTCTCCGGGGGTGCACTTGAAATTTTTAGGGGGGCGGTAAACTTTCTTCGGGGGGGTGGGGGCGGACACTGTTAAAAGTATATATGTTCTATATAAATTATATAAATTTCATTTCGATCGGGGGGGGGGGGGCGGTAAATAAAAGAGATGCCTGGAAGAAACTCTGGTAAGAGTTGATTTTATATACGGGTAAACCAGCTAGATAAAACAAATTTAATTACATTAAAAAAAAAAAAAAAGTTACTTTTGTTACTGGGGCCTCTTGGTTCTCATTACTTCTGTCTTGATCTTCTTTGTTGATCTTAAAACTTGGTGTAAGAGTTGGGCAACATCTTCAGCAAACTTTAGATCCTCTAACATGCTAATGAGAGGGCGTGGCAGACAGGAGGGGAGCCATCACTACAATATATTTTTGTGACATGCAATCTGAACACATCATATGTACGAATCCTATTATTCTGTTTTGAACCTACATTTGAGAAATACACTCGATAAAAATAAAATAATTCGAAAAAAAAAACCATCAACAATCGACTGCCCTACTGAACTGTAGTAGTTAAAAGAGGAATGTGTCAGCATCTTGTGGGTGGGGCGGGCTGGGGGTATGGCGAGACAGTGTGAGGTAACACTATACAGGTAAGACTCCCCTAAGATGGAGAGGAAAGCAGAGGTGGGGAGACAGACAAAAGGACAGACAAAAGAGAGAACAAAGACAATGATTGTCTGCTAGAGCCAAGAGACCGGAAGTCGTAAAACTGTCAGGCGGTGGGTGCAAGGGGATTTGATGGCATCGGGTCGCCATGATAGTGGGGACGGGGGGGGGGGACGGGGGGGGGGGACATTCCATACTTCTTCAACTCTATTGTACTCTTCTCTAATCCTTTCGCACCGTGTTCAATGCTTAAGCGCATTTTCTCGAACTTTCTGTATGGGGGTCTTCATAGGATATACAGGACCGGGTTATGAACGGCTATTGTCCAACTCCTACCACCCCCCCCCCCTCTCTCTCAGTTCCAACTACACCCCCAGTACATTGACGTGTGAAACACTTTTGGTAAATAATCCTAATCCGTGTGAGCTGCACTCAAGAGGCGTCATTAGGTTGGATGCTGATATATATATATATATATATATATATATATATATATATATATATAGGCCAATCCGTATCACCCAAATCTCCTATCGTCTAAACCTGTGCCTAATGGTGTACCTAACTGATAAGTTATTAAACTAACTGAAAAAAAGCTTGAATTCTCACATGAAAATTAGCTATATTTTTGTATAGATTTATCTGTAAATAGATCACCTCCTGTCGTGTATTTGTTTATATTAAACAGCTTTGGGAGCAGTGTTTCTTCCATACTTTTTTCTCCGGGGTGGGGGGCACTTGAAATTTTCGGGGGGGGGGGGCGGTAGAATTTTTTCCAAGAGATGCCTGGAAGAAAGTCTGTTTGGTAGAATATTGTTTGCTTGTGTGACTGGGACAGGATATACAGCAGGATTTATATGAAGATATACAACAGGATCTACTGCAAGTCTAGATCCAGCAGTCACCCCACACCGTCACAACTTTTTAATAGACCCGTCTCCACCACCCACCACTCATTGTCACATGACCACACTTTCACTCCACCCCCCCCCCCCCTTCAATCTCAACCCCCCCCCCCCCCCCCCTTTTTATTGTTTTTGTTCAAGCCTCAGGTCCAACAAACACCGAGAACTTTGTCTAACACAGGTAACCGTCCCAGCGATACCGGCGGCCCTCTCAGGCCCGCCATGTCGAGTTAGGTGCTCCTGTTTGTTACCTGTATTGGGGTGCAGCCAGTCAGAAGGGTGCCATTCAACCCGCGGGGCCCGGGCTTGTAATTACAGGGCCCGTGGCGGGGCTGATATGAGTCCATGGCTATTGTGCCAGTCGTACCCGTACATCGCATGGAATTCTAATTATAGCACGGCGTAGACTTATGTGTGTGGTGGTTAGGGTCGGGGTTGGTACTTAATGAACTCGACTCGTGAACTTGAGTTCATTGGTGGGACAAAAATTAATGAAATTTTTTTTTGTAAAAGAGATATTGACGATGTTATATAAAAAAATATAGATACTCTAAGGTAATTGAAATTCGATTTGTATAGCAAAGTTGATATTGTATTATTAATATTAAGCAGATAGAAATTAGCTGGCACCAAATGAGCTAATTTGAAGGTGGCTGGAAACAAATTATGATATCCATCGGAAGTAATAAATATAACAGATATTCCAATTTTTTGAGAAGACGTAAAAAAACCGCTAATAACTTGAACAAACAGTTATTACGTGGTTACAAATTAAGTAAACATAAAATTAAGTATTAGAAATTATGTTAGAAACTAAACAAAATGTGTATGACTCCACAACTTTTCTCATATCGCTGAGATTTGCGTGTTCGACTCAACAAAATACAAGATCTGAGATGTTTTAATTAAATTAGACATTGCAGAACAAAGACATTTCCGTAAACAGAAATTTTTAATTTTGTTACCAATGGCAAGATAAAGTTTAGATTTTAATAAATATTTATAAAGTTGTGTAAATCCCCAACTCCCCATGTACCCCACCCCCCGTATTGTATACAGCACCCCCCCCCCCTTCCTTAGATAAGCGACAGGTTTAGGTATCCCGTGCTCCTTTTATTTTTTTCCTGTTTTATTTAATAAGACGTGACAAATCCCATTCGAGGGGAGGGGGAGGGTGGGAGATTATTAGGGACGTGAGTAGATCACGGGATGACGTAGAGATAAGCGCTGCCCCACCCCCACCTCAATGGCCAACCCCCGGGCCCCCTAATGCCACGCGCCCCTGGGTCATCAGCCAGAGACCCGCCGGCGATTATGGCGAGGGATTAAACTCCGATCTCATCCCACACGGTGTCGCGGGATCTGATCAGGCTGAGACGGAGGCCGATGAAAGATTGGATGAAGGGGCTGATTCAAATCGAGATGCCCAGATAGTACAGGCTGCGTTAAATAACAGCTTTACATTGGTTGGGTGGGGGGTGGGGGGGGGGGGGAGAGAATACTGTGTTTAATGCCAGCTTTACGTAGCAGTGTTAAATCATTTACCTGTGAGATTACCAGCAGACTGTATAGTGAGGTATCACGGGGGTGAGGTATTGTTGTAGTACGGGGGTGAGGTATTGTTGTAGTACGAGGGTGAGGTATTGTTGTAGTACGGGGTGAGGTATTGTTGTAGTACGGGGGTGAGGTATTGTTATAGTACGGGGGTGAGGTATTGTTGTAGTACGGCGGTGAGGTATTGTTGTAGTACGGAGGTGAGGTATTGTTGTAGTACGGGGGTGAGGTATTGTTATAGTACGGGGGTGAGGTATTGTTATAGTACGGGGGTGAGGTATTGTTGTAGTACGGGGGTGAGGTATTGTTATAGTACGGGGGTGAGGTATTGTTGTAGTACGGGGTGAGGTATTGTTGTAGTACGGCGGTGAGGTATTGTTGTAGTACGGGGTGAGGTATTGTTGAATACGGGAACTGGCTGTAGTTAATGTAGTTAATGACGCCGTGGTTTTTGGAGAAGTCGACAGATGTGGGAAGATTTGTAATACGAAGTGTTCCGGCGTTATTGTAAGAACTACGGAAAGAGAGACATATATTTGCTAATGTTATGAGAAGGGGTACACGTAAGGGCCATGTTGTAAGGAGGGTTATCTAATGGGCGTTATGTAAAGAGGCGTTATGCAAATGAGCTTTATGTAATGGGCGTTAGGTAAGGAGCGTCATCGATGGGGCTTCATGTAAGGGGCTTTATATCTGGGGCTTTACTTAAGGTCGTTATGAAGGAGCTTTATACATAGGGGCAGTGTTTCTTCCAGACTTTTTTCTCCGGGGGGGGGGGGGGGGGCACTTGAAATTTTCGGGGGGGGGGGGGCGGTAAACTTTCTTCGGGGGGGGGGCGACACTGTTAAAAGTATATATTTTCTATATAAATTATATAAATTTCATTTCGTTCGGGGGGGGGGGGGGGCGGTAAAAATTTTTCGTGGGGCTTTGCCCCCTCGAAGAGATGCCTGGAAGAAACTCTGCATGATGTAATGGGCTTTATAAAGAGCGTTATGCAAAGGGGCTCATGGTAAGAGGCGTTATGTAAGGAGCGTTAAGTAAGGAGCGTCATTTAAGAAGCGTCATGTAAGTAGCGTCTCGTTAAGAGCCTCATGTAAGAAACGCTTTTCGATTCAGAAAGTTTTAGCCTCTAACTTCTTAACTCTCTATCATGACCTAATTATAAATTGCTCCCTGTTAACTATTTAGGGCTTCCCATCAAATGTACTAGTTTAGATGTTTAACTCTATTTTGTTTTAGAATATATTTATTGTAAAAAAAATATTTCTCAACAATTTTTGTTTTATTGTGCTAAGGATTTGTGAAGAAATTCACTGTAATTGAACGCCCACCCCACCCCCATCCAACCACGTACCTCCGCGCCTTCTAATTAAACCGATCAGAGCCCGACCCTTGTCATCTTGCCTCAGGGTCCCGTCCGACCCAGTTTGCCCCATAGGTCCGCCCGTCCCCAGTCCGGCCATCTGGAGCGGGGAGTCCCCGGGTCTCCTGATGCACGCGCACGTCTCCCTCACGCGGGGGGCAGCGCCGTGGCGGCGCAGGGGTTAACCTTTGACCCCGGGAGAGTCGAGTGTCTGGGGGTACGCAGATAACATTATGTGGTCAGTTTGTTTGGGGATTATACGATCTCACCATCGTGTTACCATTTACATACGGAGTGTGGTTTTCATTGTTTTACCATCTTATCGCCTTTTGCAAAAGGTGTGAAGCTTCCATTGTCTTACTAACGTGTCACCATCTACATAAGAATTTCATGTTTTAAATATCATGTCACTATGTACAGATATAATCTCAGAGCTACGTTGTTTCAATGTCACCATCTACGTCACACCGTGTCACCATCTAATTCACACTGTCACCATCTCTGTCTCACTGTGTCACCATCTACGTCACAATGTGTCACCATCTCTGTCTCACTGTGTCACCATCTACGTCACACTGTATTACCATCTACGTCACACTGTGTCACCAACTACGTCACACTGTGTCACCATCTCTGTCACAATGTGTCACCATCTACTTCACACTGTGTCACCATCTACGTCACTCTGTGTCCCCATCTACGTCACACTGTGTCACCATCTCTGTCACAATGTGTCACCATCTCTGTCACAATGTGTCACCATCTATGTCACACTGTGTCACCATCTACGTCACTCTGTGTCACCATCTACGTCACAATGTCACCGTCTCTGTCACACTGTGTCACCATCTACGTCACACTGTGTCACCATCTACGTCACACTGTGTCATCATCTACGTCACAATGTGTCACCGTCTCTGTCACAATGTGTCACCATCTACGTCACACTGTGTCACTATGAAAAGGGCCGAAAAGATTTTTGGAGACTGAAAATGAGGAGAAACAGTAGAAAAATGTGAACATTTAAAGAAACGAAAAAAATAAAATGGGACTAAGATTAAGGCAGTGTGCGTGAAATCTTTGTATCTTCTTCTTGTATTTTTTCTGACAACTTTCCTGCTTTGTCGTTGTCCCTTCAACAAGTTCCATAAAATGTAACAAGTTCAATAAAATGTAATATTTTTTTGACAAAAACACTTTGCTTACCAGTTTCCTTGGTTTCTCTAAATTTCGTCCACTGATCATACATATCCATCGAGCCACATAACTTCCCAGCCACAGACCGACACATAGATCCATAATAACCACACATAATCACATAGCCGTATATGGCGTATAACCACACATCAATTAACCACAGCCACAGTACCACACAACAACAGATCCACTCACCGAAATAATCACACAACAACTTAACCAGAGACATACATAAACCCAAAGCCGTATTACCACACACCCACACATCCACAACACCAAATACCAACAACCTAACCAAAAATTCCACATAATCAAACAGCCACATAACCACACAACAACTTAACAACGCAGTCACAAATCTTCATCCAAACATCCACACCACACACATAACCACACAACCACATCCACATACCAATCATCCACACCACACATACAACCATACAACCACACATCCGCATAACTACAAAGCCACACACATAACCACACACTGACCCCAGAAAGATGGCGTACTTTATTGTCTAGCCGATTCTGTTGCTAATTGCTTGATTTATGCCATAGCACGCGCTGTTCGGTCACCTGAGACGTCACACTTATTGTGTGGGGCGGGGGAGGGGGGAGGAAGTGACCTTATGACTGGTGACTGGTCGACTTCGGCCAAGATACTGACTGATTTACAATCAAACAATCATTTGCTTGGTTCTAATCGGGAAATTTGTATTTTAACGGACCCTGCAAATATTACATAATAACAAAGTGAAAAGTTTAATTCAGCTCTTCTTTTGTAATGCGCTTACTAGTACATAGGTCTAACATACCCCCTTGTTTTGTGAATTAACAATATCTCGTTGAAGAAGATCTTGCATTGCATCTTCTAGAAACATTAGCCTAGCCAGAAGCAGTGTCCTTAAGAAATAATATTGTGCATACTATATGCGTCCAGTTACCTACCCAACTATTCTAAAGGCGGACATATTGTGAAATCTGAGGTTAACGAAAAAAGCGTTGTTTAACATAGATCTGTACCATCATTTTAATACACCCGAAAGAACCATACCCATTTGCGTATATATATATATATATATATATATATATATATATATATATATATATATATATATATATATATATATACAGTGGCGTAGCGAGGTCGGGTGTCACCCGGTGCGGCACTTAATGGTGTCACCCCCCCCCCCCCCCAGAGGCATAGAGACCCTTCCCAGGGACAAACTTTCAAATTTTCGATTTGCACCCCCCCCCCTCAAACTTTCGATTTGCACCCCCCCCCCTCGAGTTTTCGATTTGCACCCCCCCCCTCGAGTTTTTCTCTATATATTTTGCTATTTTTTGCCTTGGTGTCACCCCCCTAAATGGTGTCACCCGGTGCGGTCCGCACCCCCCGCCCCCCCCCCTCGCTACGCCCCTGTATATATATATATATATATATATATATATTCTTGTCATAAAATTCTATGTTTGTGTAGGAAAAATATGACTTTAAAAGCTTCGATCTCATCTCAATCTCAATGTGTCCAATATTGTATTTCCTCAAGAAGCTGGAGAGTACTTCTCAGCTGTCGGTGATACAGTTGTGAAATTCGTCAGATGAAAACAATCACAATGAACACTAACGTAAACAAAAATAACTATATAGCCCTAGATCTACAGTGAAAACGGATGAGATTTCCTTAAGAAAAGGCTGTTTGAATTAGTTGAATTAAAAAGAAAACAGTGAAACTATTATTCACCGTTGTCCTTTAAGTCGAAACTCGGATTTTCTGAAGCTTTTTTTAAACCAAGGCGCAACTCTATCATTAACTTTAAACAAATGATTGCGGGGAGGGTTGGGGTAGTGAGGACTATCTTGAACCTGGACGTGATATCTTCAGGCGTGACCTCATTTCTGGCAAGCAAGCGGCCCCGGGCCCCCAAGAGAAAGCCCGGGGGTGGTCGGCCAACATAACACATCTTTAGATCCTTCCGCCCAACCTGTAATTTAAGATAACAATTTCTATTGAGCCGGCCCGTCCTAACGTTTTGTTAATTAAAGAAGTTAAAAGACTCTGGGAGATGAGAGTCGACCCCAGTTTTCTGACCTGACCCTGTTGTGGGGGACTCCCAAAGATTCAGACCTCTGACCCCTAATTTTATTTTACAATTCGGTACAACAGGGTCATACTAAGCAACCCGACCCTTGTTGTATGGGCTTTAGAGACAAGGGTCATTTTTTCTCCAGGACCTTTGTAGCTTGGGCTTTGGAGACAAGGGTCATTTCATCTGTAAGACCCTTGTTGTATGGGCTTTAGAGACAGGGGTCATTTCATCTGTAAGACCCTTGTTGTATGGGCTTTAGAGACAGGGGTCATTTCATCTGTAAGACCCTTGTTGTATGGGCTTTAGAGACAGGGGTCATTTCATCTGTAAGACCCTTGTTGTATGGGCTTTAGAGACAGGGGTCATTTAATCTGTAAGACCCTTGTTATATAGGCTTTGGAGACAGGGGTCATTTCATCTGTAAGACCCTTGTTATATAGGCTTTGGAGACAGGGGTCATTTCATCTGTAAGACCCTTGTTGTATAGGCTTTGGAGACTGGGGTCATTTCATCTGTAAGACCCTTGTTGTATGGGCTTTAGAGACAGGGGTCATTTCATCTGTAAGACCCTTGTTGTATAGGCTTTGGAGACAGGGGTCATTTCATCTGTAAGACCCTTGTTGTATGGGCTTTAGAGACAGGGGTCATTTAATCTGTAAGACCCTTGTTATATAGGCTTTGGAGACAGGGGTCATTTCATCTGTAAGACCCTTGTTATATAGGCTTTGGAGACAGGGGTCATTTCATCTGTAAGACCCTTGTTGTATAGGCTTTGGAGACAGGGGTCATTTCATCTGTAAGACCCTTGTTGTATAGGCTTTGGAGACAGGGGTCATTTAATCTGTAAGAACCTTGTTGTATAGGCTTTGGAGACAGGGGTCATTTAATCTGTAAGACCCTTGTTATATAGGCTTTGGAGACAGGGGTCATTTCATCTGTAAGACCCTTGTTGTATAGGCTTTGGAGACAGGGGTCATTTCATCTGTAAGACCCTTGTTATATAGGCTTTGGAGACAGGGGTCATTTCATCTGTAAGACCCTTGTTGTATGGGCTT
The DNA here is from genome assembly GCF_028476545.2 of Physella acuta. Taxonomy (NCBI): domain Eukaryota; kingdom Metazoa; phylum Mollusca; class Gastropoda; family Physidae; genus Physella; species Physella acuta. Next base: position 415,596 of record NW_026732940.1, read on the forward strand.
TAGAGACAGGGGTCATTTCATCTGTAAGACCCTTGTTGTATAGGCTTTGGAGACAGGGGTCATTTCATCTGTAAGACCCTTGTTGTATGGGCTTTAGAGACAGGGATCATTTAATCTGTAAGACCCTTGTTATATAGGCTTTGGAGACAGGGGTCATTTCATCTGTAAGACCCTTGTTATATAGGCTTTGGAGACAGGGGTCATTTCATCTGTAAGACCCTTGTTGTATAGGCTTTGGAGACTGGGGTCATTTCATCTGTAAGACCCTTGTTGTATGGGCTTTAGAGACAGGGGTCATTTCATCTGTAAGACCCTTGTTGTATAGGCTTTGGAGACAGGGGTCATTTCATCTGTAAGACCCTTGTTGTATGGGCTTTAGAGACAGGGGTCATTTAATCTGTAAGACCCTTGTTATATAGGCTTTGGAGACAGGGGTCATTTCATCTGTAAGACCCTTGTTATATAGGCTTTGGAGACAGGGGTCATTTCATCTGTAAGACCCTTGTTGTATAGGCTTTGGAGACAGGGGTCATTTCATCTGTAAGACCCTTGTTGTATAGGCTTTGGAGACAGGGGTCATTTAATCTGTAAGACCCTTGTTGTATAGGCTTTGGAGACAGGGGTCATTTAATCTGTAAGACCCTTGTTATATAGGCTTTGGAGACAGGGGTCATTTCATCTGTAAGACCTTTGTTGTATAGGCTTTGGAGACAGGGGTCATTTCATCTGTAAGACCCTTGTTGTATAGGCTTTGGAGACAGGGGTCATTTCTTCTCCATGGCCCATGTAAAGGACTTCAGCAGAATATCTAACCGATAGGTTTTTTGTTTTATACAAGGAGTTGGGCGGGGGAGGGGGGGAAGGGGTTCTTCTATGATAAATAAGTTTTATCTCATATTCCTGGACCCTGATATATGGGTCTGACAGACCAGCCCATTAACATTTTTTGACCCATTTTGTTTTGTTTATTAAAAATTAAACCCCAGGGTCACTAATTCGATAGTCCTATCAATGGGTCTGTATGTTCGGGAACATTTTAGTTTCGCGACCCCTAATCTCTGGGTCTCTAGCCGACAGGGGTCACCTCGGCCTCCTGACCCCTATTATCTGGACACTAGTTTGTTCCCCGCGGCCGACCGGCCATGTAACGCCTAAACCAACACGTCATTTTTTTCATCGGACCCAAGTGGCGAAAAGGCCAAGTGGCCAAATGGCCAAGTGACTTTCAATCCATTGAGATGTTGAAGTTGTATTGAAAGAAAATTAGCGGGGGCTGTTGAAGTCACGAACAAGGGCGAGCTGGACAGATTCAGTCATCTTTTTCTCATTTATACCTCCCCACCTCTTCAGTCTTTCGTCCCTCTTTCCCTTGACGTCATAGAGACATCTTTTTGCCTGAATCCCCCCCCCCCCTGATGCGCGTTCTCCCTCCTGCCAGGGAACAGATGTCCTAGAGAGGGTACCAAAACAATATCGGACGGCGGAATTCAATTTACACGCTCCCCCCTGTCTGAACGAAATCCGTGACAAGCATAAGAACCAGGGCCGGTGTACGGCTGGAAGACCGGCTAAAGGACCGGCAGAGGACCGGCTAGAGGACCCACGAGGACTCGGGAGAGTTAGTCATCAATTTTGCCCCTCACTCTCCTTAGGGACAGTCCGGACGGGGCGGGAGGGTGGGGGTTTACTCACGAGAAAGACAAGGGTAGGTTGACGCATGCGCGTAAAGTGGTGTATGGGGGAGGGGTAAGAAGGGTAGAAGTGTAGGGAGAGTAAAAGGACGAACATGTCTGCTATATGACAAGCTTGATAGACCATTGACTGGAAGTTACGTTAGAATAAGGTAAAATATTAGGATCGACTGAAGAAAGGGCGGATGGATGGATGGACGGATGGACGGATGGACAGATGGATGGACGGATGGACGGATGGACAGATGGACGGACGGACGGACGGATGGACGGATGGACGGATGGATGGATGGATGGATGGACGAATGGACGGATGGACGGATGGACGGATGGACGGATGGACGGATGAACGGATGGACTGACGGATGGACGGACGGACGGACGGATGGACGGATGGATGGATGGATGGACGGATGGACGAATGGACGGATGGACGGATGGACGGATGGACGGATGGATGGACGGATGGACGGATGGACGGATGGAAGGATGGACGGATGGACAGATGGATGGATGGATGGACGGATGGACGGATGGACAGATGGATGGACGGATGGACGGATGGACGGATGGACGGATGGATGGATGGATGGATGGACGGATGGATGGATGGATGGATGGATGGATGGATGGATGGATGGATGGATGGATGGATGGATGGATGGATGGATGGATGGATGGATGGATGGATGGATGGATGGATGGATGGATGGATGGATGGATGGATGGATGGATGGATGGATGGATGGATGGATGGATGGATGGATGGATGGATGGATGGATGGATGGACGGACGGACGGATGGACAGATGGACGGATGGACGGATGGACAGATGGACGGACGGATGAACGGATGGACAGATGGACGGACGGACGGATGGACGTGACCCTCAAACAGTATATTTGAGGATGGGTAGGTGAATGAATACTGGATGTATGGATTGATAGAAGTTAAACGAATGGATGGAAAAAACTACCGAATGGCTAAGGTAACTCCGATTAACCAACAAACTAATGGACACTTAATTTGATTCGACCCCGGACCCCGACTTAACAGCAGAACAAAACTAAATTGCGTTCGTCCGTCAAATTTCTGTTTAACCGTCAGCTTGTTGCTCGCGTACGGTCGTAAAGTTAATTATGCTAATGAAGGGGCTATCAAGCTCCATCAGAGGCCGATCTACCTTGGGCGTGGTATCTGGCACCGCGAGCTTGCAGCAGATGGATGTCCCTCTCCTGCCTCATCACGTGACCGCCCGGTGTAAAGAAGAAGCGTTTACATCGGAAGTAAAGATAACGTGTCTCATTTACATGCATAATTTTAAGCCCTCGGAACAAGAGTTAAGGGAGCAGGATCAATATGCGATAGGCAACACGCATCCTACGACTTGTAAAAATAACAGCGGGTTGCTCTCGCTATTGTTTCATTCAATAACTGACTGACTAAATGCATCGCTAAAAAATGGTAAACAAAACAATATGTTAATTGTTTATCTTGCCTATAATTTTTTTTTAATTTTAAAACAGTTTACACAATAGAACATTTACAATCTAGGTTTTTAATTATTTATTTTTCCATAATTGATTTTAATCTTTCGTACATTTGAACATTTCGAAATAAGTTTATTAAAACTATGTTTAGTGGTATATAAGTAAAAATAGTTGGTGTTTTAGACAAACATATTTCTATGAGATAATTGTTGGGGCTACCCATACAATATTAAGGGCTATCTTAACTAGGTCTACCTGCACGCGTTAACTCAATTAGTTTAGAAACTAGTTTTTTTTTATTTATACAGGAAATTTGCTAACTTTATACAAGTAAGGGACATTTGCTACATTGATACAAGAAAGGACATTTGCTACCTTGATATAAGAACGAACATTTAAAGTAAAAGTAAAGTTCCCTTTTTCAAACCTGACGGTCAATAGGGCAAGTGAAATAGAGTTCACTTGTTTTCTGTGACCGCGAAGATAGTGTGGTCAGCACTACGCCCAGCCGCCTTTACTTTCCCTAACATGAGTTAGGTACCCATCAGAGTTGGGTGGACTCAGGGACAGTCTATTGACTTGAACCCGGATTCGAACTCGAGACTTACGGGTTGGCAGTCCCGGTCCCCCTAAGAACGGACATTTACCAACTAGATATTATTATGTGGCAACATTGAATGTTCACAATCGAGATCAAATACATTGGTAGAGCCATTATGCAGAGGTTTTGAGACATAACTGTTACCTCATTGTTATTATATAAACTATTCTTGGCTAATCTACAACCTCACCACACCAATCACAACGACAACCTCCACCACACTAAACACAACGACAAACTCTACCACAATAAACACAACTACCACAACGACAACCTCCACCACACTAAACACAACGACAACCTCCACCACACTAAACACAACGACAACCTCCACCACACTAAACACAACGACAACCTCCACCACACTAAACACAACGACAACCTCCACCACACTAAACACAACGACAACCTCCACCACACTAAACACAACGACAACCTCCACCACACTAAACACAACGACAACCTCCACCACACTAAACATAACGACAACCTCCACCACACTAAACACAACGACAACCTCCACCACACTAAACACAACGACAACCTCCACCACACTAAACACAACGACAACCTCCACCACACTAAACACAACGACAACCTCCACCACACTAAACACAACGACAACCTCCACCACACTAAACACAACGACAACCTCCACCACACTAAACACAACGACAACCTCCACCACACTAAACACAACTACCACAACGACAACCTCCACCACACTAAACACAACGACAACCTCCACCACAAAAAAAACAACGACAACCTCCACCACACTAAACACAACGACAACCTCCACCACACTAAACACAACGACAACCTCCACCACACTAAACACAACGACAACCTCCACCACACTAAACACAACTACCACAACGGCAAACTCTACCACACTTAACACAACGACGAACTTTATAACAATAAACAACGACCACATCGACAACCTCCACCACACTAAATACAACGATGACTGTGACCTCGATTCACTCACCAGCAAAGGTCACCCTCCATTAGTTTAGAGTGCGTGAGCTCCCTCAGTGACCCTCAAACAGCCAGGGCCGTGTCCGAAGTCCCCCCTCCCCCTCCCATTAGAAAAATTCACTCACCCCAGGCCGTGTCCGAAGTCCCATCCCCCCCACCCCCTCCTCCCATTAGAAAAACCCACTCACCACCAAAAGGGCAGCAGAGGTTGCAGCAGAGATCGCCTGCTGGATTGTTGTGTTGTGTAACACAGCTCCCCCTGGCGGCGCGTCTAGAAGAAGGCCCTTTGTTCCCGGGGCCCCATGCTAGGACAGAGCAACCCCCCACTTCCTCTCTATGGACGGCGGTCTCAATGGTTGGATATTAATGAGCAGGCACCAGGAGACCAACTGCCAATTTAATGCAATTGAAACTCCAAATATTTCAGGCGGCCTGTCTAATGAAGCGTTGTTTAATAGATGGATGCTAAAGACAGGGGCTGATATCACGTGGGCTGGGGTGATGGAGGAAGGGGGGGGGGGGTGAGTTGGGGAAGTGATATCGAGAAAGTTAGGGTTAGATTGCAGTCGCATAGTGTGGTTAAGATTAGGTAGCATTTATACAACAAGCCAAGTTAGGGGGTTATTTTTTATAATACAGATAGTCGAAATAGAGAGTATGAAGAGTTTACATAGATGGTTTAACAGAAGCTAGAAAATGTATAGGGGAGGGGAGGTGTAGGAAGACAGGAAGCGACAGCGAGGGAGAGAGCGATAGATTTAGGCCAGTATAAGCCGGCGACAACAGACTACAGGATAGATAAGTCTACCGGTGCCATCCAGGTGATCTATTTAAATCCACAGAGTTATCTTGGCCTGTCTTTCCCTCAGATGCCCCTTGACAGTCATTCACGCATTAGCATGCATGGTCTATTTTTAGCCCCGCCTAACTACATTAGGTAGCTTTTAGCTATCGTTTGAGTGACGGCAAGCCTCGAATCTGACAACCGGAACTGCGTCATTCATTTGGGCCGGCAAAACAATTAGACACTGTTGGCCAAGCTAGCGTAAGATTACGACCTTAAAAAATTGTTTTCGGAAGGTCAAGGCGGAAGCTCAACGGGGTTAAAGGTCGGGGATGTAAAACTGTTACATGAAAGGGTATTGTAGCTCTTGCTTGGTTTATTGCTTGCTATTTTAATTCTTACGATGTTGTTGTTCGCCCTGTGAATGAAACGAAAGTGCAGTTTGTGTGACGTAGGTGTATCATGGGCGACAGGAGATGCACAATGCAGATGTTAAAGATGTCGAAGGGTTGTAGATTGGTTTAAATACAAATCGTTCTTAAATACTGATATCGATGTTTTAAATATAGTGTTAGTGATTGCGCAAGACTGTATTTATTGGGAGTTTAACTGATGTTGGAATATATGTCATGCTAGGGAATGCGTTGGGAGACGAGTGTTTCATGCAAAAGGTGGGGAGGAGAGGGGATTTCCGCAGAACTAGTTCTTGAAGATACGAATAAATGAGCTCAATTTGAGTTATTAGGTTGTTTAGTGGTCAAAACTGGAGCAGTTATGTAGATTAATCTGGCGGGGTCACTGGAGCTGGTTTTGGTAAATTTATGTAGCGGACGCTACTGAAGTTGGTACAGCTATGCCATTGCAGCTGGATACAGCTATGCCCCCCCCCCCCCAGTGATACTGTGTTTAACAATCTTAGAGCCTCCGCCCTTACGATGAAAAATTAATTTAATCTGAAAAAAAAATCTCTTTGTTTTTAATCACGTCATGGAAATATGGCGAGCTAATCTAATTAACGACGTATAGCTAATTACCCAAAGTCACTTTGAAACTTAATTAGAGGTTAAAATGATGCGTAATAAAACAGTTATTAAAAAATTAGAACTACGTTAAAATCTCCAAGCGGAGAGGGTGGGGTAACCATGTTGTCCACGGTTGCCTCGTCTTCATGCGTGTCCGTGCATTGAGCGAGGAGGACATGAAGGGCAGGAGTTATCCCCCCTAGGTCACGCTCACCTCGGCGCTAGTGTGAAAACAGGTTTAATGCATTGTCCATGGTCGTGCCAGGAATACACCACATCAAACGCGTGTCCGGGGCCCGCCGTGTCGCCAGGTAGATGAGGGATGATATCACGACCTGATCCCCAACCCCCGTCTAATTCCAACCTCCATCTTATCCCAACCCCATCTCATTCCAACCTCCATCTCATTCCACCCCCCTCCCACACACTTAACCCCCACATCTGTCTCATTCCAACTTCTCTCCCCCCCCCTCATTCCAACCCCCACACCCGTATCATTCCAACTTACGTGAACCCTAACCTAAGGATGACTTAACAACCCCCTCCCCATCACCTCCCATTTTAACCGAGACACAGTTGTATAACTTTATATTTTGACGGATCAGAATCATTTTGAAAACGCGTTCTTATTGTACATTTTTAATTTCAAAATATAAATTTCACATAAACACTACTGCAAATCTTCAACCAAACAAGCTATAAACCATTTAACGCCATAGCGTTATCACACACATTCAGAAAGAAAACGGCTATATCGTAGGCCTACATGAGCAAACCAAATGGTGCACCAAAGTCAATGTGTATTTTGTTTAACAAACTGAATATTTTATTGATCAGTCAATGTTAATACGTGTATTGTCAAGAAGGCCTATAATACTGTAGGTAGAGTACGCGGACTTGGTTTAATTTGATGGACGTAAACTATCATAAACTAATTAAATATATTTATTTATCATAACTAGGCCCAAGACAAATCATATACTACAAGAAGCTGGTCTGCTATTTGTTTATTTTGTTTAGGTTTTAAAATGATGGGGAAAAAAATGTGACAAAAAAGCTGGCAATTTTCCAAGCCAGTCAATAGTCTTCAGCAGACACCTTTGTGAAAGAGAGATCACGTGGTCTATAGAGTGTCGTGCGATTGGTCACGAGAGATAGGTCAGGTTAGATGATCCTCGCGCGGTGCGTGACGTCATGCGTGTCGTCTGCTGAAATGTGTCTTGGTGAGATAAAAGTCGGATGGGAAACTTGTCCGGGATTTTGTTCCGGACGTACAGTGGTCAGCTTGAGGTCACTGTTTAGTTGGCTAGTTTAGGGTCTATACTGTGGTGGGGTTATTATTACTCGAGAGTGTAGAGATATAGCTAAAGGATTTAAAAAAGGTGGTTTAAGAAAATCCAATTTCACCGTACACACTGTAGGGTTCATATGTTTCTTGACATCGGCATATCAAGAAATGGTGTGGTCAGCACTATGACCAGCAGCCTTTACTTTCCCCAACATGAGTGAGGTACCCAACAGAGCTGGGTAGACTCAGAGAAATTCTGCAGTCCTGTGTCCTGTGTCATCTGCACTATGGATAATTAGGTCTGGAAGGTGAACTTTACTTTGACACATTAACCACATTAACAACATTAACCACATTTCATTTAAATGTCAACAAAGGCAACTGGCTTTGTTGGTTATAAGAAATAGTTGACGCTGCTGCATCGATAAAATTAAGTTTATTTAAACTTCTGTTATATATATATATATATATATATATATATATATATATATATATATATATATATATATATATAAAGAGAGAGATACAGAGACAAAGAGAGACAGAAATAGAGTGAAAGAAGAGAGAGATAACATACATTGATGTTGCAACAATCAAAGTTCATTGCCTCCCAAATTGCCAACGAAACTGCATTGAGTCCAGGAAAAGAGAATTCTCGCACGGGGATAGCGTTTCGTTGACTCTGGAACCAGGTCTCAAGAACTCTCAGAGTTCTTGTGTCCCCACTGCCGAGCGCCCCGGCTCCAGTCCGGCACCCGACCATCTGGAGGGGCGTCCGCACGCGGGTACACTCCACAGCTCCCGCAGCGGGAGGCGCAGCTGGGAGGACGTTGCGTGCTGGGCGGCTCCAGGGAGCGCGGCACCCCCCTGCCCCAGCCGCCGACAATGGTCGCGGGGCGCCTAATGAAATGACCAAACATCGAGCAGCCATTAGAGAGGTTTGAACACAGACGGCTAATTGAATCACATTGGCCGGAAGATTCTACTCGTGGGCTGGCGGTCTCCGTGGAGGGGCCAGCGAGAACAGGCATTAGCACGAGCAACTGGAGACGGGTGAGAACGAGGCTGTCTCAGAACTGTGTGGGTAAGATACGAGCTGGGGGGGGGGGGGGGGGAGAGCAGGTCAACCCTGGTTGTTAAATTGTTTGGTCAATATTGTCATTAAGTCACGTTTTTCTCTTGTCATCCGTATCTTTAGTCACGTGATCTGTGTCGTTGACCGTGAGGTTTGACTTGTCGGTCAACTTTGTTGACCATCAGCTTGAAGATTTTCTTTTCTTGGCCCCATTTATCACACGGTAGAATTAGACCTTAGACCAAAAGTTCCACCACTAGACCTTAGACCAAAATTTCCACCAGTAGAGCTTAGACCAAAAGTTCCACCACTAGACCTTAGACCAAAAGTTCCACCACTAGACCTTAGACCAAAAGTTCCACCACTAGACCTTAGACCAAAAGTTCCACCACTAGACCTTAGACCAAAAGTTCCACCACTAGACCTTAGACCAGCTAGTGTCATAGTTCCACTAGTAGATCAGCTAGCCTGAAAGTTCCACCAGTAGACCTTAGACCAGCTAGCCTGAAAGTTCCTCCAGTAGACCTTAGACCAGCTAGCCTGAAAGTTCCACCAGTAGATCAGCTAGCCTGAAAGTTCCACCAGTAGACCTTAGACCAGCTATCAAGAAAGTTCCACCAGTAGACCTTAGACCAGCTAGCCTGAAAGTTCCACCAGTAGACCTTAGACCAGCTAGCCTGAAAGTTCCACCAGTAGACCTTAGACCAGCTAGCCTGAAAGTTCCACCAGTAGACCAGCTAGCCTGAAAGTTCCACCAGCATACCTTAGACCAGCTAGCCTGAAAGTTCCACCAGTAGACCTTAGACCAGATAGCCTGAAAGTTCCATCAGTAGACCTTAGACCAGCTAGCCTGAAAGTTCCACCAGTATACCTTAGACCATCTAGCCTGAAAGTTCCACCAGTAGACCTTAGACCATCTAGCCTGAAAGTTCCACCCGTAGACCGTGGTCAGACCGGCACGTGCTATGACTCAGCAAATTAATTTTTTACGAGCCAAATGTAAATTAACACAAACAACGAAACAACATTCTAAATTGTATAGGAACCGTGTGTGGGAGATGGTGGTAGTGTGTGTGTGTGTTAGCGTGTGTGGTAGAGAGGAAGAGTTCACAACACATAAAACATCTGAGGGTGGGCTTGATTTTTTTTTCAGTACAGAAATAACAGAAGAAGGGGAAGGGGTGTGTATTTATTGTGTTAGAACCCAGAAGAAAAAAAAATTGGTGGAAATGCTTAAAGGACACGCAAGAAAATATAAAAGAACGTCCAATTCATTGAGCTCGGCCGTGGACGCAGTTTGCCTAGAGGCGAGGTCCAAAGTAAATTTGTCCCTGGTTACAATAATAACTTGAATTGGTTCCCCCGGCCCGCCTCGGGAAGGCAAACTCCCATAAAAGCCGAGGCCTGTTAAATACAACTTCTCTGACCTAGAAAAAGGACGGAGAAAAGTTGGAGAAAAAGGAGGATTTAAAGTGTAAGGTGACGTCATGTGAGGGAACTTGGGTTGTCTTTGTGGTGTTTTTGTGTGTGGGTTGGTGTCGTGTGGTGTTTAGTGTGGTGTCATGTTGTGGTGTAGTGTTCTGTGTTTGAGTATGGGGTAATGTAGGGTGTCGCGTGGTGTCCAGTGCGGTATAGTTTTCTGTGGGATTTGGTGTGTTGTATTGTAGTTTGTGTTCTTTCCACCCAAGGTTTCTTGTTTATTAGTCTCGTGCTATGTTGTGTGGTGTTATATAATTGTGTATGGTTATGTCAGTTTCATGCTGTGTTGTATAGTACTTTATTTTGTGTCGTCTAGTCTAGCTTTCTGTATTGTCTAATACATATACGTGTTTTGTCGTTTATTTGTACATTCCCGTATGTAATGTATTTGTCGTGTTATGTACTGGTGTATGTGTGTATGCAGAGCAAGCAAGGTTGTGTATCCCCCATAGTGTTGTATGTATATATGTTTGTATGTACGTATAAATTATCATCAATTATGTTAAGGCTCTATGTATGTTTTATATGTACACAAATATTGAGCTCCCTGCTATGTTAAAATTAGTCTGACGCAAACATAAGTTTTAAAAACATGAAATTTCAACAACATCGTACGGTAATAATTCTTCCATCGCGAAATATCAACATTTCCATTTCAATCCATTCTCTCTGTTTATTTAATGCATTCAGTGAATTAACAAGTAAAAACTTTTCAAAACAAAGAAAAACACCGACATTATGATTCTTAACTAAAACATACATAAATATTTGAGTACCTATTCGTGAATTTTCATTTTTCGATGAATTCAGACAATGCTTTTTCGACTTGTAAATTTTAAGTAATGTTTATATGCATTTTAATAGAAAATATAAACAAGAAAATGTTATGCCATATTAGACTCGCGACAATCTTGCAGTACGATGGCCTCACAATACCTGCCAATCAAACAGCTGGTCTGTTATTTTTCATCCGTCATTGTTGATTGGACGTCATTAATTAAACACATACCGTGACAATAATCCCTTGACTGAAAAAAGAAAAATTATATGCTGAGCGTGTGTTGAAAAAAACAACCTTACACTGCGCAAGTGTTGAAAGAATTGTTTATTTAACGTATTGCGATGATACATTGACACGGTCTATTCAACACAACAAACACCACGCTCAGGCGATTTTTTTTCACGGTTGACTGAATGAATGAATGAAGACATAGCATAAGCTTTGATCTCGCTCTACAAATGATGCACAAACAGGTAAGACAGTCGACTACAGTACGTCAAGGCCTGCATTATTTAAACTATTTTTTTGTGTGCTAAATCCCGATTCACTGCTAACCGTTTCCGGATAATTTTATGCACGAGAAAATGTCAAAATGCAAACAAAACCCGCGCGTGTTCATGTGAAGTTATGAATTATTCATCTGGGCTGACTTTTTTTTTCGGCGGAAACAACCTGTGTTTGGTAGTGATCTATTTCTGGCCCACGTGGAGTATTCTCAATGGCACACAGTGACTTCCTCCCATAATTGGATTATCTTAGGTTAGCCTTGGGTGGAAGCAGATAAAAATAAATCTGACCTAGTTTAAAGAGGCTGGCGTGGAACTCTAGTCCAAGTTTTCCAATCCAAGAAAACAAAATGGAAGCTCTTGCGTATCCGACTTTCATTGACTAGCGGCAAGTTGTTTTTTTTTTCTATCACTCTACTCCATTTTACTACTTGTTTACGCATGCGCGGTGGGTAACTCTTCCGAGCGATTACCTCTATCGCATTCCTGAATAATCGCGAATCCCATAGAATCTAACAGAGATGAATGCCAATAAACGTTGAATGAATTCCTTCTGCACTCTCCCCCTTCGGGCCCGGGTGTCAGGAGGGGGGTGGGGGAGTGTCGGGGAATAGCAAAGCACGGCTCTCAGAGGAACCTCGGAGAAACGCGGACGTTAATGGCATATTTATATTATTCATGAGCGTCTTTAACTCATTGTCTGCAAGGAAAATTAGAGCGAAGGATGCGCTTCCCTCCCAGAAAAACTAGTTAATCGTTAGCTGCTGAATTTTAACTACTCCGCGACGGTAATCGGATCCAATGAAGAAAATCGCTGAATAAATTTGCTCCTTCAACTTTTCTATCATTTTGTCCCCGGCTCTTGGGCGAGTTAGACGTGTTACTACGGTTAGAAACGGTTTCTTTCGGTAGTTTGTGTGGGAACTGTTTTATTCAGCAGTTTGAGAAAAAAGTGTACGGTGTTTTGTGATACAGGTAGGTTTTTACTTTTGTTTACCTTCTGTCGCGGCCATGTTTGTTGACTGTTTTAACGGACGTTTATTGACATTTTTACGGTGTGGTAGTGGCGGACATTTTGTATTGAGTGTAGAGATTATGAGGGTATATAGGATTACAAAATGTGAACGGAAGGATATCAGAGCTTTCTACAAATCCAGTCCAAAGTCTCCTACGTCTGCAAGATGTGTCATTGTCATGTCAGGCTCTGCTGGACCATCAAATGACAGTATATGACATCACATGACACACCTTCATTGAGACGTGCAGCTAGGTTTACTTGTAGAAAACACAAACTAATTTTTTTTTTTTAAAGTATCTTTCGTTTCACCTTTCCTAAAGCGTATAAATTAAACCGTGTATCCTGAAATCATGTTTTTAGTTTACTTATCTTGTGTAAGTAAAGATATTTGCATGTGTCATGGCCTGTGGGTGTTAGTTTGCTCTGTGTAGATTGTAGTCACGAGCTAGCAGTCACCAATCACTCGTTTAAAAACTAGTGTTGGCAGATATATTTTCAAACAAAACATTATGCGTTAAATTAATACAACAAATACATTTACTATAAAAAAACAGCTATTTTTTGTGCGGTTTATTTAAACAAAATGTCTTGGTTTCAAAAGGATAATAAACGATAATAAATAAATAAATAATTGATTGATACTTGCTGATATTTGAAATTTATTCTCTACTTCTTCCTTAGATGATCGCTGGTGAGACAATGACATCCGTACTACCTTACAGTTTCTCTGGATGGCTGCAGTACGTACACGTAGAGGATTTTAATGGAATATATTTCTAGACTAACAGTAGTGCTTTCAAAGGATTATATTTAGGTCTTACGATCATGTAAGACATTCACTAACAGGATACCGGAAATGGAGGAGCCATAGACAGGTAAGGTCACATCCGGGTCATCTTGACCTATCAGTTTTTCTGACTAAAATTATGCCCAACATTCGATAGCATTTTAAAATTGATTATTATCAGATTAACCTATAAAAAGATGCTAGTGAATGTAATTCAAGTAAGGTATCACTTAATAATACTATAAATTCACTTCAATACTTATTGTTACTAAGATTCAAAATGGCAATTACAAAACTTTTATTCTTAAAGCCTTACAATAACCATTAATTATAACCTTGGTGTCAAATATATTCTAGAAATATTGTGGGTATTGAAACAATGTATCATAACAAGGCCTTGCGAAAATTTACTTCCATATAAATATTGGAAAAATCTCAGAGTGATAGCTTTGTTGATGTGTGTTTTTGTTTGATGCTCCCAAATACTGGTCACATGATAAGCTAGCTCAAATTGACGGTCTCACCGAATGGTCATATGACAAGTTAGCCCAGGATGATGGTCTCATATACTAGTTGCATGATTAATGGTCCCAACTACCTTTCTAATGATCTCATGAAAACTTTTTTTGCCAGAAGATGTAAACTAATTTGTTTCAAAACACATTTATTCATTACTTGAGTCATGTGTTTAGCTTTCATTGTTTTTATTTTTAACAATTCCAATCCCCGAGAGAGATTAATGCTACTTCTTTATCAGAAAGATGTATTTTTAGAACATTTTAGCAATTTCAAAAAGTTAATATCAATTTGAGTTAAACAGTTTTATAGAACATGGCTAATTAAACTCACGATGTAAATATAACATAAAGCAAAATATTTTAAGTTTCTTCTCCAAATATACCAGGTTCAGTTAAACTGCTCCCTTCCTATATTTAAACACTTTAATGTGACCTTGGTGTCTGGAAAATGATATTTTTTAAAAAATGAAAATTCTCTCCCCCCCCCCCATATTTTAACAACTTCTAGTGACCTTGGTATTTAGAAAATAACACATTTAAAAAAATGATATTTCACCCCCAAATTCTTTAATAACTCAAATGAGAGTTTTAAAGAGGTTTGTCTATGAAATGTAAGCCGGGGCTCGTATACCAGGTAGGTGGTAAAGTGCTGGAACTGGATCCAGCGTCCTTATAAGCTCTCTCTCGAGTTAGGGGACAAAGCCGGCCATGGAGGGGATAAACACGGGTCTCGTCCCTGCTCTAATCTGCTGCTTAAAGGTGGCGAGTGTCTAACGTGCTACCGAGTCGGCCACTCAAGGTTTGTTAACAGACACCGACACGGCAGAGGGGAGTAGTTGGATGGGTGTGTCTAGAACACAGAGAGTCATGTGGGTGTGTCTAACACACGAGATAACGTGGGTGTGTTTAGCACACAGATAATCACGTGGGTGTGTCTAGCACACGAAATCACGTGGTGTGTTTAGAACACGATATAACGTGGGTGTATCTAGCACACAGAGAGCCACGTGGTGTGTCTGGCACACAGAGTCACGTGGGTGTGTCTAGCACACGATATTACGTGGTGTGTCTAGCACACAAACAGTGACGTGGGTGTGTCTAGCAGACAGAGAGTCACGTGGGTGTGTCTAGCACTGAATCATGTTGGTGTGTCTAGCACACAGAGAGCCAGAAGGCTTTGGCACGCTGACATATACCCGGATGTTGTATTTTACCCCGTGATATCGATGTCAACATAAGTGTTCCATAATTTCGCTTTATCCCTCATCACTAAATGACAATAACTAGCGAGAAGTAAACAGCACAATGTGGATAATTAATCCCTCAGTCACTGAGTCATTCAGTCACTTTGTGACTCAGTCACTGAAGTCCACCCATCAGTAAGTCTGTCACTCAATCACATAGTTATTCAGCCACCCAATCACTAAGTCACTCAATCCTTCAATCACTTAGTCACTCTTTATAGCTACAATTCACACACTACAATACTGAAATAAAAATAAAACCTAACTCATAACTTAGTACTGACCTTTGAAGATTTTAAACTCTAATATGAAAAGAACAGCACACGTATAAAACATGTAAAGCTCATTCCATAATAAACGCTTCAGTTACAATCATGATTCAATCAAACTCAAATAAATAAATTGAAACTGAAATACGCATTTACAAATTGGGATTACATCCTACACGACAAACTGTAATGAAATTGATTCTCCTACAGAGTTATGACTTTAAATATTCAAGGCCCGAATTATACGGTACAACATCTCTATACAAGAGGCCAAGGTTTGCCATTTTTTAAACCCCATCGTTTTAGAATGTCTCTTTATTGCTTGAGGGACCATTGGATAATCAGAGAACTTCGTTCCTAATCGAGCCACTGGACTTGACATCATCTCCTCTAATGCTCCTTCCCTCTGTCCATCCTCAATCCCCCCTCCCCCACCGTTACCTTCCCCAGCCCAGAGGCCAATTTCCATTCCGCCTCTCCATTACTACAGCAATTCCGTGTACTTCCGGTCGGTACACGCCCCCAAATGCCGGCCATATCTTCCCACTGCCGGCCTCTAGAGACGTGACCACTCGAACTGTCGGCGGCCCAGCCCCACCCCACAACGTCAGCTTCCCATTTCTGATGGCGTTAATCTCACATGGTCAGCCTTATCAAACTGGTCAGTGGAACATGAGCTGGTCAGTGGAGACGTGTAGGAGCTGGTCAGTGGAGACGTGTAGGAGCTGGTCAGTGGAGACGTGTAGGAGCTGGTCAGTGGAGACGTGTAGGAGCTGGTCAGTGGAACATGAGCTGGTCAGTGGAGACGTGTAGGAGCTGGTCAGTGGAACATGAGCTGGTCAGTAGAGACGTGTAGGAGCTGGTCAGTTGAGACGTGTAGGAGCTGGTCAGTGGAGACGTGTAGGAGCTGGTCAGTGGAGACGTGTAGGAGCTGGTCAGTGGAACATGAGCTGGTCAGTAGAGACGTGTAGGAGCTGGTCAGTTGAGACGTGTAGGAGCTGGGCAGTGGAGACGTGTAGGAGCTGGTCAGTGGAGACGTGTAGGAGCTGGTCAGTGGAACATGAGCTGGTCAGTAGAGGCGTGTAGGAGCTGGTCTGTTGAGACGTGTAGGAGCTGGACAGTGGAGACGTGTAGGAGCTGGTCAGTGGAACATGAGCTGGTCAGTGGAGACGTGTAGGAGCTGGTCAGTGGAGACGTGTAGGAGCTGGTCAGTGGAGACGTGTAGGAGCTGGTCAGTGGAGACGTGTAGGAGCTGGACAGTGGAGACGTGTAGGAGCTGGTCAGTGGAGACGTGTAGGAGCTGGACAGTGGAGACGTGTAGGAGCTGGTCAGTGGAACATGAGCTGGTCAGTGGAGACGTGTAGGAGCTGGTCAGTGGAGACGTGTAGGAGCTGGTCAGTAGAGACGTGTAGGAGCTGGTCAGTTGAGACGTGTAGGAGCTGGTCAGTTGAGACGTGTAGGAGCTGGTCAGTGGAGACGTGTAGGAGCTGGTCAGTGGAGACGTGTAGGAGCTGGACAGTGGAGACGTGTAGGAGCTGGTCAGTGGAACATGAGCTGGTCAGTTGAGACGTGTAGGAGCTGGTCAGTGGAGACGTGTAGGAGCTGGTCAGTGGAGACGTGTAGGAGCTGGTCAGTGGAACATGAGCTGGTCAGTAGAGACGTGTAGGAGCTGGTCAGTGGAGACGTGTAAGAGCTGGTCAGTGGAGACGTGTAGGAGCTGGTCAGTGGAGACGTGTAGGAGCTGGTCAGTGGAGACGTGTAGGAGCTGGTCAGTGGAACATGAGCTGGTCAGTAGAGACGTGTAGGAGCTGGTCAGTGGAGACGTGTAAGAGCTGGTCAGTGGAGACGTGTAGGAGCTGGTCAGTGGAGACGTGTAGGAGCTGGTCAGTGGAGACGTGTAGGAGCTGGTCAGTGGAACATGAGCTGGTCAGTGGAGACGTGTAGGAGCTGGTCAGTGGAGACGTGTAGGAGCTAGTCAGTGGAGACGTGTAGGAGCTGGTCAGTGGAGACGTGTAGGAACTGGTCAGTGGAGACGTGTAGGAGCTGGTCAGTGGAGACGTGTAGGAGCTGGTCAGTGGAACATGAGCTGGTCAGTGGAGACGTGTAGGAGCTGGTCAGTGGAACATGAGCTGGTCAGTAGAGACGTGTTGGAGCTGGTCAGTGGAGACGTGTAAGAGCTGGTCAGTGGAGACGTGTAGGAGCTGGTCAGTGGAGACGTGTAGGAGCTGGTCAGTGGAGACGTGTAGGAGCTGGTCAGTGGAGACGTGTAGGAGCTGGTCAGTGGAGACGTGTAGGAGCTGGTCAGTGGAGACGTGTAGGAGCTGGTCAGTGGAGACGTGTAGGAGCTGGTCAGTGGAGACGTGTAGGAGCTGGTCAGTGGAGACGTGTAGGAGCTGGTCAGTGGAGACGTGTAGGAGCTGGTCAGTGGAGACGTGTAGGAGCTGGTCAATGGAGACGTGTAGGAGCTGGACAGTGGAGACGTGTAGGAGCTGGTCAGTGGAGACGTGTAGGAGCTGGTCAGTGGAGACGTGTAGGAGCTGGTCAATGGAGACGTGTAGGAGCTGGTCAGTGGAGACGTGTAGGAGCTGGTCAGTGAAGACGTGTAGAAGCTGGTCAGTGGAACATGAACTGGTCAGTGGAGACGTGTAGGAGCTGGTCAGTGGAGACGTGTAGGAGCTGGTCAGTGGAGACGTGTAGGAGCTGGTTAGTGGAGACGTGTAGGAGCTGGTCAGTGGAGACGTGTAGGAGCTGGTCAGTGGAGACGTGTAGGAGCTGGTCAGTGGGACATGAGCTGGTCAGTAGAGACGTGTAGGAGCTTGTCAGTGGAGACGTGTAGGAGCTGGTCAGTGGAACATGAACTGGTCAGTGGAGACGTGTAGGAGCTGGTCAGTGGAGACGTGTAGGAGCTGGTCAGTGGAGACGTGTAGGAGCTGGTCAGTGGAGACGTGTGGGAGCTGGTCAGAGGAGACGTGTAGGAGCTGGTCAGTGGAGACATGTAGGAGCTGGTCAGTGGAGACGTGTAGGAGCTGGTCAGTAGAGACGTGTAGGAGCTTGTCAATGGAGACATGTAGGAGCTGGTCAGTGGAGACGTGTAGGAGCTGGTCAGTGGAGACGTGTAGGGGCTGGTCAGTGGAGAGCTGGTCAGTGGAACATGAGCTAGTCAGTATAGAAGTGTAGGAGCTGGTCAGTGGAGACGTGTAGGAACATGAGCTGGTCAGTATAGAAGTGTAGGAGCTGGTCAGTATAGAAGTGTAGGATCTGGTCAGTGGAGACGTGTAGGAGCTGGTCAGTAGAGACGTGTAGGAGCTGGTCAGTTGAGACGTTTAGGAGCTGGTCAGTTGAGACGTGTAGGAGCTGGTCAGTGGAGACGTGTAGGAGCTGGTCAGTGGAACATGAGCTGGTCAGTGGAACATGAGCTAGTCAGTGGAGACGTGTAGGAGCTGGTCAGTGGAGACGTGTAGGAGCTGGTCAGTTGAGACGTGTAGGAGCTGGTCAGTGGAGACGTGTAGGAGCTGGTCAGTGGAACATGAGCTGGTCAGTGGAGACGTGTAGGAGCTTGTCAGTGGAGACGTGTAGGAGCTGGTCAGTTGAGACGTGTAGGAGCTGGTCAGTTGAGACGTGTAGGAGCTGGTCAGTGGAGACGTGTAGGAGCTGGTCAGTGGAACATGAGCTGGTCAGTAGAGACGTGTAGGAGCTGGTCAGTGGAGACGTGTAGGAGCTGGTCAGTGGAACATGAGCTGGTCAGTGGAGACGTGTAGGAGCTGGTCAGTGGAGACGTGTAGGAGCTGGTCAGTGGAACATGAGCTGGTCAGTGGAGACGTGTAGGAGCTGGTCAGTGGAGACGTGTAGGAGCTGGTCAGTGGAGACGTGTAGGAGCTGGACAGTGGAGACGTGTAGGAGCTGGTCAGTGGAACATGAGCTGGTCAGTGGAAACGTGTAGGAGCTGGTCAGTGGAGACGTGTAGGAGCTGGTCAGTGGAGACGTGTAGGAGCTGGTCAGTGGAGACGTGTAGGAACTGGTCAGTGGAGACGTGTAGGAACTGGTCAGTGGAGACGTGTAGGAGCTGGTCAGTGGAGACGTGTAGGAGCTGGTCAGTGGAGACGTGTAGGAGCTGGTCAGTGGAACATGAGCTGGTCAGTGGAGACGTGTAGGAACTGGTCAGTGGAGACGTGTGGGAGCTGGTCAGTGGAGACGTGTAGGAGCTGGTCAGTGGAGACGTGTAGGAGCTGGTCAGTGGAGACGTGTAGGAGCTGGTCAGTGGAGACGTGTAGGAACTGGTCAGTGGAGACGTGTAGGAACTGGTCAGTGGGATGGCCACTCGACACACACAAGCTTGGTGATAACCACCTTATAATCGCATGCACTCATCACTAGTAAATCCCGTCCAATATAAAGCCGGATACTTTCGTCTCTCCCTTTTGTAGCAATACACTGAGATATTTTGTTACACAACATAATCGAGCCAAAATAGAAAACTAGTTACTAACACATTGTTTTTATTGTTTACATATGCTAGATTGTTTCTGATTAACTGTACGTTAGCTCAGCCAACGAAGAAACTATTCTGAGATCTGTATTATTATACCAAATGAATCCAAACCTTCAAACGGCTTTCGATTAGGGCTCATGTTAATTATTTGTTTTCGCAACTAATCTCTTTTTATACATATTTTACGGCATTTATTTTAAAAGTATACAGCTATAAATTAAGACATTTGAAATGTAAAGATATCATTATCTATACCGATGTCAAAAATCGTTAAAAAAAAAAGAGCAACGCCCGAGCCAAATTGTTGTTGGAACTGTTGTTATTTGATTGATGCTGTTGTTAGTGTATGATTATAGTCGTGTAGGTGAATTGCTAGAACCCGACAACAACGACCGCTCGACACGCGCCCCTATGTATCAGCCGTACAGGGGGGGTGGGGGGGGGGGCAGTGATCACAACTTGATCACACACCAGCTACCAGCAGGATCACGGCAACGTGACACTTCCTGTCACGTGGCACGGGCTACTTTTCGTGTCAACATTGACAAAAAGACAAATTGCCAACGGCCGTAAGATGGATTGAGACTTTTGAACTCGACACCGAATATCTGGTTCGAAATTTCTAGATCTGATTGTCCTCGCTTGTTTGTCTTAAATAGGGGTTTTCTTCTTATGAGTGTCATGGATGGCAATATTGTTGTCTGGAGTATCGTTCGTCGTACAATTTTAGTAGGGTGATCATTAGCAGGTCTATATCATCCAGCACATATCACCAACACATCCACCAACACATCCACCAACACATCCACCAACACATCCACCAACACATCCACCAACACATCCACCAACACATCCACCAACACATCCACCAACACATCCACCAACACATCCACCAACACATCCACCAACACATCCACCAACACATCCACCAACACATCCACCAACACGTCCAGCTTTTAATCCTGGCAACTTCAATCCGTACCCAGCCTTATCATTATAGTCAACGAGCACACCTTCTACATTACATACTATCACAGTATGGTAATTATATGACACAACAGCATCGACACTGAAACACGGCACATCAACTCAGTTGTTTATTGCACTATACGTGTGTAATACTTTCATCAATAAAACATTTACAATATGACCACACACAAAAATAACACTGAAGTACAATATTTCCTATGTAACTGTGTAGAGAAACATACACATATAAGAATATGCGAAGCGAGCCTACATAGTAAATACACATACATGGTTACGTCAACGCAACATGCACTAGCTAGATAACATAACGTTGTATGTTGGATAACGCATAGTGTATAATTTCAACCATGATCTATATATATAATTCTCTTCTGGGATCAGTTAGAAAACAAGCTGCAAGCGCCTCCTTGCAGTCCCCTCTCTATCACTACCACCCCCCACCCATTTAAAGCAAATATTTTCAGTGGCAGCATTGGTACTGTCGAATTCACAAATTATGAATTACTGAAAAGTAGAAAATAAAACAACTAAATAGCGGCGTATAATACGCTGCGGGTCGGCTCGTATTTATTAATTTATTTCGTTAACGTTTCTTTTTCAAGTCTAGGTCCAACAAACATCTCAATCCACTCTTTTCACGCTCAGGTCTGATAGGTTGTTGTCCTCGCTAGTTAAAGTGTTAAAAACACACCAAATGTCAGACTTCCATTTGTAACAATGTCTGCTCCAATTTTCTTTTTCTCGCAAACACGCGAATTTTAATTTCAAAATGTATTTTTCACACTGTAAAAAAATAAAAATATGTTGTTGTTTTATTTATAGAACAAAAATAATCTTATCCCAACCCTACATTCATATTTCACCATTTTTTCCTAGATGTATTAAGCTAATTAAGTTAGAATCCCCCGGAGCGCCATTTTGTATTTTTACGACGAATTTCGTTATCTCCGAGGTTTCGGTGTCTGAGTCTCGAATGACGGGTCACAAGCTGGCGCAGGACTGGTCTAAATGGCTATCTGCTGGCCTGAATCACCCGTGTAGGTAACGTCACCTAGTAGCGGCCCCTGTGTCGGCGCGGTGTTCATTTCAAAGGCTGGGAAGACAACTCGAGCCGGCTTGTCCTCGCTTTGTGGTTTTATCGTAGATGATCGCAGGAGAGTTATCGTTCCTTGTTTTCACCTGGTGGTTCGTTCAGTGTGATTTTAGGTTCTGAGAAACTATGAGCTCTGAGCTTAAGATTGATAAACTATGAGCTTAGCACCGCAAAATAGATAAATATACAGCTAGGAGGTTAGCATTGAAAAATAGATAACGCTGTAGCTATGAGCTTAGTACCAAAAAAATAGAGATTGAGCTATGAGCTTGGCACCGAAAAACTATGAGCTTTGAGCTTAGCACCGAAAAATAGATAAAGTTACAGCTGGGAGCTTAGCACTGAATGGAACATTACATTTCGTGAGTTGGGTACAAACTGTGTTGGTGTAATTACCAGGACCATCTCCTTACCCGACCATCTCACTCTATCATCTATTTACCCGACCATCTCCTTACCCGACCACCTCCTTACCCGACCATGTTACCCGACCACCTCCTTACCCGACCATTTTATCATCTACCAACTTCTCCCCGACAAAAACTTTCCCGACCAATTTCCTACTCCCGACAAAAACATTCCCCCAACAAACTCCTACTCCCGACAAAAACATTCCCCCAACAAATTCCTACTCCCGACATTCCCCCAACAAACTCCTACTCCCGACAAAAACATTCCCCCAACAAACTCCTACTCCCGACAAAAACATTCCCCCAACAAACTCCTACTCCCGACAAAAACATTCCCCAACAAACTCCTACTCCCGACATTCCCCCAACAAACTCCTACTCCCGACATTCCCCCAACAAACTCCTACTCCCGACATTCCCCCAACAAACTCCTACTCCCGACAAAAACATTCCCCCAACAAACTCCTACTCCCGACAAAAACATTCCCCAACAAACTCCTACTCCCGACATTCCCCCAACAAACTCCTACTCCCGACATTCCCCCAACAAACTCCTACTCCCGACAAAAACATTCCCCAACAAACTCCTACTCCCGACATTCCCCCAACAAACTCCTACTCCCGACATTCCCCCAACAAACTCCTACTCCCGACATTCCCCCAACAAACTCCTACTCCCGACATTCCCCCAACAAACTCCTACTCCCGACATTCCCCCAACAAACTCCTACTCCCGACATTCCCCCAACAAACTCCTACTCCCAACAAACACATTCCCCCCAACAAACTCCTACTCCCGACAAAAACATTCCCCAACAAACTCCTACTCCCGACATTCCCCCAACAAACTCCTACTCCCGACATTCCCCCAACAAACTCCTACTCCCGACATTCCCCCAACAAACTCCTACTCCCGACAAAAACATTCCCCC
The DNA here is from genome assembly GCF_028476545.2 of Physella acuta. Taxonomy (NCBI): domain Eukaryota; kingdom Metazoa; phylum Mollusca; class Gastropoda; family Physidae; genus Physella; species Physella acuta. Next base: position 439,048 of record NW_026732940.1, read on the forward strand.
AACAAACTCCTACTCCCGACAAAAACATTCCCCCAACAAACTCCTACTCCCGACATTCCCCCAACAAACTCCTACTCCCGACAAAAACATTCCCCCAACAAACTCCTACTCCCGACAAAAACATTCCCCAACAAACTCCTACTCCCGACATTCCCCCAACAAACTCCTACTCCCGACATTCCCCCAACAAACTCCTACTCCCGACAAAAACATTCCCCCAACAAACTCCTACTCCCGACAAAAACATTCCCCCAACAAACTCCTACTCCCGACAAAAACATTCCCCAACAAACTCCTACTCCCGACATTCCCCCAACAAACTCCTACTCCCGACAAAAACATTCCCCAACAAACTCCTACTCCCGACATTCCCCCAACAAACTCCTACTCCCGACATTCCCCCAACAAACTCCTACTCCCGACATTCCCCCAACAAACTCCTACTCCCGACATTCCCCCAACAAACTCCTACTCCCAACAAAAACATTCCCCCAACAAACTCCTACTCCCGACATTCCCCCAACAAACTCCTACTCCCAACAAAAACATTCCCCCAACAAACTCCTACTCCCGACATTCCCCCAACAAACTCCTACTCCCAACAAAAACATTCCCCCAACAAACTCCTACTCCCGACATTCCCCAACAAACTCCTACTCCCGACATTCCCCCAACAAACTCCTACTCCCGACATTCCCCCAACAAACCCCTACTCCCGACATTCCCCCAACAAACCCCTACACCCGACATTCCCCCAACAAACTCCTACTCCCGACATTCCCCCAACAAACTCCTACTCCCGACATTCCCCAACAAACTCCTACTCCCGACATTCCCCCAACAAACTCCTACTCCCGACATTCCCCCAACAAACTCCTACTCCCGACATTCCCCCAACAAACTCCTACTCCCGACATTCCCCCAACAAACTCCTACTCCCGACATTCCCCAACAAACTCCTACTCCCGACATTCCCCCAACAAACTCCTACTCCCGACATTCCCCAACAAACTCCTACTCCCGACATTCCCCCAACAAACTCCTACTCCCGACATTCCCCCAACAAACTCCTACTCCCGACATTCCCCCAACAAACTCCTACTCCCGACATTCCCCCAACAAACTCCTACTCCCGACATTCCCCCAACAAACTCCTACTCCCGACATTCCCCCAACAAACTCCTACTCCCGACATTCCCCAACAAGCCCCTACCCCCGACATGCACCCAAGTTCCACCCATCTAAATCCTGCCCAAGATCCCAACTGATCCAACACGATACAGTAAAAAATGGCCAGCGGATCAATCTGACTTGAGTTGGACGGCCAGACCTTGCCGGACCAATCTTGGCCGTGATGGACGTATAAAACACAAAAAGAGACGTCACACAGTCTTTCACCAACGACCCTGCGCCATACGATCGAAGGGAGCCAACCCATAAAAGACGCCGTCATCATCTCCGGCTAAAGGCCCAATTCCAAAGGGATCCCAGCCGGCGGTATGGACAAGAGCCGGCAAAGAATGGAAAATTAATTTTTGGAGTTGTGGTCTGATTTATGCCTTTCGTGGCCGGTGATTTTATTGGTTGGAGGCTCCATTTCTGGTGGTAGCGTACATACGGGGAGGCCAAGAGAAATTCGCTTCTGATGAAATGGACTGGGGTTTTTAAGAAGGATGGGATGAGAGAATGGGTATATGTGAATAAAAGAGGGGTGGGGGATTGAGGGGGTGGGGGTTGGGAAATGAATGAGGGTCGATGTGAGTTGAGTTGGATGTAGTACTGCTTCTGAGTTTTACCAGCACTTTGTAAACTTGACGAAACATACTTGTATGTTGCAAGCTAAGATGTAGGATAAAAGAAGAAAAACATAATTTACCGAAATATTTAATTAATATATTTTTTACAATAAAAATTTGAAATTTGTCACAAGAATTCGAATTGAAGATATAAAGATAAAGTGCTAAATTTAAACTTTGAAACGACCAGGGGTGGCCTTGGTATCTCCACAGTCCCGGGGTGAGGCAGTAAAAGTAATGAGGCACACGCCCGAGTCAGAACACTCCACCCCACCCCACACCCCTCTTTTTTTTCTTTTATAAGTGTTACTCAATTTCTCTCGCCTCGTTCTCGCAAAATGGTTTATTCGGGATTCGGCGTGAAAGCACGAGATTAATTCGTCTCGGAATGACACGAACCCTTTCTTTTCATTGGTTTTTCCGTCCCTAATGAAGAGAATCTAGGGGCTTTTAACGGTGATTTATTGTCCTCCCCACTCTGTTTTTGCATGCTTGCAATCTATTTATTGTATGTTCTGTGAAATAAGGTTAAAAACTACGATTGCAAGTTAAAGCTCCATACTTTAGATTGCAGATAAATCTTGCACTGAACAGGGTTTTTTTTTTTCTCCCTACAGTATTTGTAATGCCATCCAGTTTAGCGATAGCTTCATCGGATTGATAAACGGGTGTGAAGCGATTAATAGCATCCAAGACAAAATGCTAGCAGGGGAAAAAAAAAGAAACATATTTTAAAGACAAGTCAAAGGGAAAGAATCTAAAATAAAAAGGGAGAGAAGCGGATGAAAAGTAGAAGAGTGCCAATCATCCCGCGGCGTCAGATTTTCCTGACATCATTGACAAGCTCAACACAAGTCTTGGCTATCCTCTCGGCGTCTTTGTTGGCACAAGACCGACGAGCCACTCACATGAGCCGCACTTAGGAGCCACTCTCCAACCACAGTTACACGGCTCATATGACTGGGGGGGGGGGGGACCTGCCAGATTAATTTGTTTGGTAAACACAGCCTGCTTGCCCCAACTGTGTGTCGACTGTGTGTTGTTGTGATCGGTACACATTGGGACATAGGTTATCACTCAGCCGACTATTGATTTTATTGTCTTAAGAGATACAAAAATGTCTTAAGGAAATCGGTTTTTTCGATACTTTAGGGTCATGTCCTAAAGGTATAACAACTGACTTGTAGGATGAATCTTAGTTTATTACAAGCCTTTGCGGTAAATCAAGGTAATAAGTAATGCCTTGTTCTCAAGTTGTATAAGTAATGCATTGTTCTCTGTGTAACAAAGTGAGCATTGTTCTCGAGATAACAAAATAATACATTATCCGCGAGGTAGCTAGGAAATTCATCGCTCTCGAGGTAAATAAGCTTTCTTCTTCTCTGGTGAAATGTTTGTTGTTTAATCCCCAATACTTGTAGTGATAAGTTTTTTATCACCTCCTCTAGCCTGTGTTTAGATTGATAAGTTTTCCATCAACTCCTCTAGCCTGTGTTTAGATTGATACGTTTTTGATCATCAGACCTTTGTAGCCTGTGTTTAGATTGATTAGTTTTCCATCTAGCCTGTGTTTAGATTGATAAGTTTTCCATCTAGCCTGTGTTTAGATTGATACGTTTTTGATCAGTTCATCAGACCTTTGTAGCCTGTGTTTAGATTGATAAGTTTTCCATAAGCTCCTCTAGCCTGTGTTTAGATTGATAAGTTTTCCATCAGCTCCTCTAGCCTGTGTTTAGATTGATAAGTTTTTCATCAGCTCCTCTAGCCTGTGTTTAGATTGATAAGTTTTCCATCAGCTCCTCTAGCCTGTGTTTAGATTGATAAGTTTTCCATCAACTCCTCTAGCCTGTGTTTAGATTGATAAGTTTTCCATCAGCTCCTCTAGCCTGTGTTTAGATTGATAAGTTTTCCATCAGCTCCTCTAGCCTGTGTTTAGATTGATAAGTTTTCCATCAGCTCCTCTAGCCTGTATTTAGATTGATAAGTCTTCTATCAGCTCCTGGTTCCTGTGTTTAGATTGATAAGTTTTCCATCAGCTCCTCTAGCCTGTGTTTAGATTGATAAGTCTTCTATCAGCTCCTGGTTCCTGTGTTTAGATTGATAAGTTTTCCATCAGCTCCTCTAGCCTGTGTTTAGATTGATAAGTTTTTCATCAGCTCCTCTAGCCTGTGTTTAGATGGATAAGTTTTCCATAAGCTCCTCTAGCCTGTGTTTAGATTGATAAGTTTACATTGTTTTAAGTGTTTAGATTAATACTTTTCATCAGCTCCTGGTCCCTGTGTTTAGATTGATAAGTTTTTCATCAGCTCCTCTAGCCTGTGTTGATCCCCAGCGCCATCTGCCAGCTCTCGGAGCCGGTCTGACAAAGAAACTGTTGAACCCCCGACTGGAACCCTGACAACGCCGAGGTCCCCAGCAATTTCCTTTCCTCTAATTGTTCATTCTTTACCGCTGTTTAAGTTGAGAGGCAATAGGGCCCTTGTCCAAATGACTTTCCCCCACCGTGTCCCGTCCAACTTGCTGTTGAAACCCTAACGAACTTAGTCCCCCCGGGATCCGGGTTTCCCCTCCCTGTACCGCTACAAGACCGGAGCTTGCTAGATCAAACGACGAGTCGCAATAGAAACACGCGTAATAGAATTTCTGGCCAAATTGAAGTCCCCGATTGGCGGAATGATTAATTAGTGCTGGTTAGGTGTGGAGAGGCCGGTGTCTAACTTCATTAAGACACGACAAGGAACAGGACTTGTGGTTCGAGTCCCTGGCTCGGCTGAAGCTAGCTCATCGCGCTGCCAAAATTTCCTCTATTAATTTCTCTCTCTGTGTGGTTTCCCCTCAAGTCAATTGACATGGATGATTTCCCCTTGCTCGTGTTGTTTCAATGATTTGTTAGCCTGTCTGAACACATGTATCGAGTATTTCAGGATTTGTCAACCTATCTAAACACATACACAAGAATCGAATATTTCTAGATTAGTACCAACGTACCAATGTTTTTTTTTTAAAAACCTATCTATTCTTTGAAACACACGAATCACGTTTTTTCCGTGATCTTTCTACACATGTATTAACGTTTGTATCATAACGCAATTATAAACTAGCTAGTTAATTACCCACGTAATTAAATTCTTTAAAAATTAAAAGTTGGAAGAAGAATCCAATTTTCAGATCACTTTTTTTTAGACCAGACTCATCCAGACTCAACAGATCTCTTCTGTGTAATAACTGTGTATCAAATTGAATCCCGCAGCTCAAATTTATCACTTGGCTGCAACATCAACTCCATTAAGTGTGTCGCTAAGGTGCACTATCAACTTCTCTCAGCAATATCAACTTCTCCCAGCACCATCAACTTCTCCCAGCACCATCAACTTCTCCCAGCGCATTCTATCAACACACTGGTGCGCTAGAAACCTTTGCGAGACTCCGACATTGTCCTTGTAGACCCTAGATCTTTTGGTTAAAGATAACATGATCTACTACATTTTTCAATATATTGCAAGCAATCAATTTACACACACATGTTTGATCAGTCTTTGATCTGTACACAACCAATCGTAATATGTGTACTTCGATTTGTCATTATTGCTAGCGCACAAGTCTAAAATTAGACAGATGTCTTTTGTTTAGTTAAGTCGTGTAGGTCTTGCAGGATAAACTAAAACTAATCCATACTAAGGAGACACTAACTTTGCCAGCAACGATAAAAGCTATTCTACTCTTTTGTATTTGATGATGGACAATCCTTGCTACTGAAGTAGATTTAAACAATCTTTTCTACCAAACTGGTAACTCTAGATCAGAGTTTCTTTTTAGGCATGTCTTCGGTCCTCGATCCTCCCCCACGTGAAGCGCGTCTACTGCCCCCCCCCCCCCGCACCCAACCGAAATATAATTTATTTACAACAAATATTTATTTTTTAACCTATTCCCCCCCCCCCCCCCCCCCAAATGTCTTTCCCCAAAGAGACAGAGTCTGAAAGAAACACAGCTATAGACTTTATTGGCTAGACGACTGAACTCCCTGTTATTGAATCGACATCAAATCATCAGGCTTAACTCAAAGTTCAGAAGGTCAACACTAACTAGCCCCGTCAAAATCTATAACACAACTGAAATATTATTGATGTCACTAGTTCTAACACAGAAATCGATATAATATATTTAAATCAGCTCTTGTTTTTTAAAAGGGGATTACTGTATGCTAGTTACTGTAGTATTTACCAAAAAGAATCGACCAAAAGAAAACAAAATATAAAAAACTATCGGAAATTTGGATTCTATTTTTAGTTTTATATTTTTTTTAAATGTTCATTACTCTTCAGGATTATATCCGTCACGTGACTCGTATGGCCAGGTTTGATTGGCTTATCGCATTTGAATGAGAAAGAGAGAAATGATCTCTGTTGACGTGATGTAGTCATGTAACAATCTTGTTCGGGCCACACAGGTAGAGAGAGACGACGGGGGGGGGGGGAGTGGGGGAAGGGGGACGACGACAAACACGTGTGAATCCCCTGCATTGTAGGGTGGGGGGAGGAGGGGATGTGGAATGTTAACAGTCTACCCCTATTGGTTGGGTTAGCTGTGGAGGGTAGCACCTGGGTGCATGGGGGTGGGGGGTGGGGGTATTTGACCCGGGGGTGGGGGGAAAGTCATCATCTTCGTGTGATTCCCCTGGCACCATCGGGGAAATGTCGCACTGTGTGAATAGGCGTGGAAGATTTACGGCCCTTGATTTCCTTGTCCCTCCATGTCAGAATGGGAAAGTGCGTGCCGGTGTGGTTGATGTAGGGGGGGGGGGTCGTGCAGGAGGAAGGGGGGGGGAAGCAGGGTAAATTGGCGGGGAGGGGGGTTGGCTGAATAGTCGTTAGTTGAAGTGGTCCACGATCGTCTATGGTGAGCTAAAGGTCGTTTTTTTAGAGGACCATAACATCCATGACAGACAGTAGGGTGGATTTGTTGAGGGTGGGGGTAGGGGAAGGTGGGGCTACGTGAATAGATCATGCGTACAATCCCGTCCACTAAAACCTCATCATTGCTGACTACCATGTCGCTGTTATGATTGACCTAAGAACCATTCATGGGTGGCGAGCGGAGTATGTTGGTACATACGTCATTGCACAGATATATGCTAGGAACGTAACACTTCAAGTAGGGCTGGATCTAACCGCGGGCAGGCGAAGTAGATTTTTTCATCTGTTTATTGGACCTCGACACAAGATGCCATGGTGAGGTCAGAATTAAGCATAACAGTTTTTATTTTCCCTGACTTGTGTATGAGATGACCTCCTGTCCTGGCCTGTGACCCTGTCCAGCCTGGGGTGGAAGCAGTAGATCCAATGATCCATAAGTAAACCTTTACAGTTAAAAAACTTGGTAGGAGTCGGCGTGGTCGAGTCAGTAAAGCTCATGGTTATTAAACCGAAAAGTCTCACGTTCGAACCCTCTTCTAGGAGAGACAACTCCAAAATCAAACAACTGCTACCTTGTAGGTTGTTCTTGGTTGGACAAAAGCTACGGAAACAAATCCAAAAAGAAAAGGATGCTGAAATCGGAGTCAACGGTCTATATGGCGCATAACAAGTTGACACGTATTCTTAACTGTGTTAGAGGTAATCACTATCCCACAGTAGAAATTAAGAACGAAATAGTAGAAGAAAAAAACCTTGGTCGTGCAAGGACTTAGCACGTATCAGCCTTCAGGAGACTTAATTGGTGTTATAATTAAACAGTATTAGTTACCTCACACATTTCAGGTATTTTGGACGTTTCGACCGAAGGACTTCTCCAGGAAGTAACGAACGACTAAAAAAAACAAAAAAAACAAATGCCACGTGACCGAAATAAAACATAAATTTAAAAACAAATAAAAATAAAACATTTTTTTTTAAATCTTTTAAGCCGTGCAGCTTTTATTTTACTCTAGCATTGGCGCAGGCCAATAAAAATTGTGTGTGTTGGGGGGGGGGGGGGGGTGAAATTTAAAAAAAAAATAACTAGAACAATAGTGACTTGGATTGGAGCCTCCTTCGTGTGACGTTTGGCTGTGGCGGATACTCCACGTCTCTGATGGCCTTCTCTCCTGCCGTCAATAGACTCGACCAGGCCGGGGAAATAAAACCTTTTGTGGACGCTCGGCTCTGGCCTGCCTATATATCATTCATAATTGCTTTTTACTGTTCGTCGACAAAGATTTTTTTTTTTTTTTGGCAAGTCGAGAAGTGGGGAGACTCCAAAAACCACACGAACGGTCGACAGTCTCAATCGCGACACAACTAACGTATAGAAAAAAAGAAAAAAAAAAGTCGACGGAAAGAAAGAAAAAAAAAATACCCCTTGTAAATAAAAGGGAGGAAAGTGTGAAATAAAGGGGGAGAACTAATGCCAAAACAAGATCTCCGAGCTGGCTTTTCACCGCCGTCACGACGACCAAATTCACTTTTCTTCTCGCCACTCCAATCTTTTGTGTGCCCGGGGGTGGTGGTGTCTCCCCCCCCCCCCCCCCCATGGCATTCAGCTTACGTCGGCTGACAGTCTTGTTCCACCTGGAATCTGTCGGGGTGGTACTAGGGTGGGGAGGGGGGCGGGGGGGGGGGGGAGTACGATGGGAAATACGGAGTTACGTTTTTTTAAATGTGCCGTTATTAAATAATTATTTGTCAGTTCGACAATATCATGTTAGACAGGCGGTTGTATGTTAGCTAGTATGGGTGACAGAAAAAGACAGGCGATTGTATGTTAGCTTGTATGGCTGACAGAATAAGACAGGCGATAGTATGTTAGCTTGTATGGCTGACATAATAAGACGATATATTATGTTAGCTTGTATGACAGACAGAATAAGACAGGCGATTGTATGTTAGCTTGTATGGCTGACAGAATAAGACAGGCGATTGTATGTTAGCTTGTATGGCTGACATAATAAGACAGGAGATTGTATGTTAGCTTGTATGGCTGACATAATAAGACAGGAGATTGTATGTTAGCTTGTATGGCTGACAGAATAAGACAGGCGATAGTATGTTAGCTTGTATGGCTGACATAATAAGACGATATATTATGTTAGCTTGTATGACAGACAGAATAAGACAGGCGATTGTATGTTAGCTTGTATGGCTGACAGAATAAGACAGGCGATTGTATGTTAGCTTGTATGGCTGACATAATAAGACAGGAGATTGTATGTTAGCTTGTATGGCTGATATAATAAGACAGGCGATTGTACGTTAGCTTGTATGACAAAGACAGGCGCTTGTATGTTAGCTTCTGTGACAAACTGTCATGTATATTGAGACAGTATAAATGACAACACACAGAAGATGACTTACTTAACAGACTAATGACTAGACAATGACATTTTTGTTAGTATGTCATTGTTTAATGAATGAATTCTAACAAGATTTTATCACTTAATATGTTGATAACAAGTAATATATGTGTAAGGAGTGATGGCACAATAGTTCTCAACAGCCAAACACATATTCACCCAATGGGAATAACCGATAACTGGGCTTCAAATTTTAAAATTAGGTTTAAGGTTATGGTTAGGGCTGGGTTCTGAGTAGCAGTGGTACTGGATGGGTAGGTATCGCTACATTGATAGTAAACTTATCTATCTGTAATTAATTGATATCTGAATATGCATTATACGAAAATTGTTCATTTAACATAAAAAGAAATTATATTACATTGTAATGATGATATGTGTGCGGAAAAAAAATTCTACAGTAATTAAAAAACAAGTATTTAACTTATTTTTTTACGACTACGTTTTCTTTTTACAAACTAATAATTTCATGAACTCTCGGCCTCGCTGATGTTACCCTGAAAAATTCCCAACCGTCTGATGGCTAATAAGCATTAATCAGACAATAGTCAAGCATTAATTAGACAATGGTCAGTAGTTTAAACCGTACCACTTCGTTGAAACGCTTCAATTGGCGAATTAGTTATACGTCAATCATCCAGATCTAATGATTTCGTCAAAAATTAGGACAGATTAAGTAATGGCTTTACCCTTGTATGTTTTCACTTTAAAAAAAACTTGTTTATTTAACTTAAACAAGTATTAAAAACAATAAATATAGCACAAATACTTTTAAAACAATATTAAGGAGTGCCCAAAATTTGGATAGTCATACATTCTAAAAAAAGTTAGATAGACCCTTGTCAATCCCTCCCTCCCCTCCCATAATCTATTACTGTTTAGTTTCAACTTTTTATTGTCATTTACCATATTCCTAATTATAACATAATGAAATTATATAACATTCTAGTTAATTATGTTTCTTTTCTGTTCTGTTTGTGATATTTTTTTACATTGACAATTCCAGTAACGACGATTAAAACTATACAATTATTTTTATTGTGTAATCGATGGCGTCTGTGTGTATGTGGGTAGGGGGGGGGGAGTTGACGAGCCCATTTAACCTGGGCACTAAAACAGACTCTCCCTGATACGTGGGAGGGCGCCACAAATTATTAACTCTCTCATCAGGCGCCCCGCATTGCTTGTTACTGGTCACCGCACCCCTCCCAATATTTCTCACCCCCCCCCTGGAATGAACCTAAGGTCATGCGTTAAAACAACTCACTGCACAACCCATCACCCCCACACACACCACGTGACGCCCGTACCGGGACGCTTCACTGGCTCTAGGATTCTATAATTCATGAACCGGCCAGCTACGGTCTATTTGGGCTTTTAATTTAATGACACCGACACCCCCGCCAGCGAGAGCCCCATGCGATCAACACCGCTAATTAACTTAGCTCTGAATCCTGGGAAAACAAGACAACTTTATAACCCGTTTGTCGTAACGTGGTTAGGGTTAGTAATTACGCGAGGTGCTGGGAGCGAGGTGGATGGAGCGTATGTTTTACGATGATGTGATTAGAGCTAATCATAACGTTAGTCGGGCTGAACATGGCTGGTCTCGCTGGGATTCGAACCCGGGACGTCGCCAGATGTGAATGGACAAATAAGGTTTGGACACAAGAACTGTTTCGTTGTGTTTACAGGCAGATTTCAATTAGGTTAAACGGAAATATAGGTTACAATACACGTTTGGGATATAGATGTCATGTAGACACAGACTGAAGAGGGTGACACAATATGCTATAACAAAAGACATGACATAACTAACTGCAGAAAACTGCTAAAGAAGCAGACGAATGGGGCAGTAACTTATGGATGTAAAAATATTCGTAACATTGTTTATACATGTAGCTACATATAGGCTATTTATTAGGGCCTTATAAACTGACAATATGTTATTTAATTAAATGGACTGTCGAAAAAAAAACATAATGTTGCATCTTCATAAAGTCTTTAAAAAACAGAACTAATGTCGGTTAAACATGATATCAGACAAATGTTATTTTTCCGATCAAAACATTGAGCTTACAACTAGATGCGATTTGGGCTTTAAACATCTATTATACATTCATAAAGCTATTATGTCATGTTCATTGATAGTTTATCAATTAATAATATAAGCTAATGTACCATCCAGTCAACATTTGGGATTTGAACATAATTTCACACTCACATTGCTCTAAACATGTGCACGCTGTAAGGGCCGTGTGTAATAAATGTAAACAAAACCCATGTAAATATTACGTTTGATTCAGATTCACTTTTAGAATAGGCTGTACTCGAACCCATTTTAATGTTATTTTCGTGATCTAAAACACACACACACCACACACTACACTCACTCACACACAACACACATACACCACACAGACAGACAGACAACACACAAACAGACACACACGCACAGAAACACCCCCACACACAAGCATATATATATATATATATATATATATATATATATATGTGTGTGTGTGTGTGTGTGTGTGTGTATTATAAACAATGTTTCCGATGACGTAAACTCCACGCCAGCCTTGTGTAGAACAGATAAAGACGTCGCGAATATTTTGTACAGCATCTTCCCCACACATGCGGTGGCTGGCACCTTGATAAAAAAAAGTTCTTAACAAAGTTCCTGAGCGAACGGCCTGAAACATACCCGCTGTATACAATAGGCCCTCCGCCGTGTGACGGCCTAAACTCCACTCGTGAATAGAGTTGGTTTAGAAAGTGAAGTTTGTCCCCGGCAAAGTCGTACAGCTGATGTTTTTCAAACAGAAAAAAAAAAAAAAAAACCCAACCTTCCAAATGACACAAGACTGCCGTTAGAAAAATATGGCCGAGGTAGAATAAAAATTCGCTTTGAGAAATTCGCAACAAAAAAGTTTTGATTTTTTTTTATAACTGTGTGTGGGGGGTTATTGTAAGGGGGGTTATTGTGGAGCTGGGAGGAATGAATGGGTCTTTCCTGCGACCAATTCAAAGTTAGGTGGTCTTTATGGTGACTTGCCGAGACGGGTTGGGGGGAATGAAAGGGACCCAGAGATTTGACACGGGGACATTAGCAAGTGATGATTAATCTTTCAGTTCAGTCTCTCGCCCGCTGATCGTTGGCGATTTACTTCACACGATCGGCGAAAGCGGCGAAGATCTCGGGAAAATACAGAATGCGGGAACGGCTGGTTAAATAGGGGGGTGCCATTGCAGGGAGGATTTTGCCGGAGAAGGTTAGGACTTGACAGAGAAACCAGATCTAGAATCGAGCAGACTTCACGCGTTAAGGGGTGAACAAACCTGCTAATCTAGGCGATTGAAATGGTAAGCAAAGGATTAATGTTTTTGTGACTTTCTGACGGCTTGAATTAAGAGAGTTTAGATGTATCAGCATGTTGGCGATTACGTCAAGTACTTTCTGTACAGGAAATGCTAATCGATTCCACTTCAAGCGGGCAATTTGTTTTTCTTTTAATAATCGACTTCGCTTTAAAAAAATTTTGGAATTAATTTTAGAAATAGCAGCATGATTTGACGTGCTTGTTATCAGCGTTGTAATTAATTAGGAGAGAAGATTCAAATATCTCTCCGCCGAAATGTATACATGTATACCATTTTTTTTTAAAAATAAAAAATAAAATAATTTTAATATCTCCCAACAAAAATAATTTTTTTTTGTAAAAAATTCTAGCTACAATTCTACTTTGACAAAATGTCTTGACACTGTTGTGCAGCATTGACACTAAAGCTGACATGATATTAGTGTCACTGACACATAATATTGACATTCAAGAAGACACGACAGCTGCAAGGCAATGAAAAATGACAAACTGTTGTCACACAGAGAAAATAAACATGTCACACAATAAAATTTTAAAAAAAAACTGTTATGACAAAATGAAAAATGACAAAAATCTTGTCACACAATCGAAATTGTTTGATTAAAAAACATATTTTTATACGTATAGCTAGATAAAGTGTTTAAATACCAATTTATTGCTAACTCCGTAAGGTTATGTACATCTTTACCTTTAGCCTCGTCCCTCGTTCACAAACCTACATACAAATATACCATTAATTACGCGTATAACATACACACATAAAAACAGATGCAACAATTAATACACACATACTGACATAAAAATCAGATAAAAATTTACATGCAACTTCATACACTCTCACTCGCACTAACACACACACAATCAAGTGTAAACACACGATGTATTGTCTTAATTAAGGGTGCGGTTATGTATAAATATGTGACACATACACACGTACACAATTACACGTATACTATACACACATAAAAACATTCAGACAAACACGTATATAAACACACACACACACATACAACACATGAAGCTCAGGCGTATTTTGTGATTTAATCTTTGTGTACATGTTTCTTCTACCTCTACCTTAGGGTTTAAAAAATTAAATGTGTTAATTAATCAAGACGAGTTGCTATACGTATTTCTATATCCCCCTACCCGTACCCACCATCATGAGATATACACACCACAATGTCATCAACGAGACACATAAACCTACACGGAATCTTTTTTTTTTTTACACATCTGTAACTCCAAGCAAAAATCTTATTACAGTTTCGCCTTTTTATACTCATTGTTTTCCGTTTACAAAAATATACGTTGTTTTGTATTCATAAGCATGTGGATCTGTGCACCAATTTTATTTTTTGTTGTTAGATTCATTCGAAATTCTGTCCGACTCCTACTTTTTTTGTTAACAATAGTTGAAGTATTTTGTCGGTGAAAATATCAATACATGCGTATTCATATTTTGCCTACATTTTCCAGTTTCTGTTTTATATTTCGACAAATCACGTTTATATATAAAAAAAAAAAACCTCTGAAATCAGTGCAGCTCTTGCGACATCCGCCAACCAAATCCTCCCCCGAATTTCCCCCACCCCTCCCCCACCCCCGGTAAAAAAATCTATAGAAGCATGTAGGCCCAGGCAGCGCTGACCTGACGAGTACACGCTCTCTCTCTGCTCCCCCCCCTCTACGTCAGGTCGATAGATCGATAGATCGTCCCACCTCCCCAGCCGCTGCACAGGTCGTGGTACGTGCTTAGAATATTCGAGGCGTTGCCTGCCTGACACAGCCCCTCCAGGCCCCAATGACGTGCTGCCAGGGGACGGGGCACTGCCACTGACTGGGGACGGGGCACTGCCACTGACTGGGGCAGACCGCGGCCTCCAATTAGAGGACACTAGGGACTGTGGCTAAATTGAAAAGTCAAGTCTGTCTCATTTTTTGGAGGCAGACATTTTTTAAAACTCCGTTTTGGTCCTCTCTCACTCTCCTTTTCTCTTTCTCATTCTCTCTGTTTCTACCATCTTAAAAAAATTGTATTGTAAATGTCACTCACTAGTCCTTTACTAACATCATCAAAAAAGTATTTTACTAACTCCAGTCTCTATTAGTTATTTGGATGTAAAAAATAGCATAAAAAATCACCACTTGCTTTGTCTTTCTCCCTCCACTCCTTTGTATCTACCTCCTTCCCTCTCTCATTAGACCCAGTTTTTAAAAATAATGTTATCACGCTCTCCCTTTTCTCTTTTTGCCCCTCTCTTGTTATCTTCTCTGCTCCTCCTATCTTCAACTATCTGCCCTTCATCTCTCTATCTATTTATCCCAGTTTCGTCCTTTAAAAAAACATTTATCTGCTCTATTCTTCCTCCCTACTCCCTCCCCACATTCTCTCACCTCCCAACACGTCTCCTCTTTTCATATCTGCCCCCCCCCCCTCCTTATCTTGATTCCCTACAGCTTCGAATGACGGCATATTTGGATTCCTCCATCAGCTATCGCCTCCGATAAATCTAAATCTTCGCCAAGCCGTAAGATTCAAATGTTTTTCTAGGCCCAGGCATAAAATGGCGGGTTTTAAATTGGACCTCTGCTGATTTGAAGGGCTGGGTGTATCTGGGTAGCTTTTGTACTCGGTTTGATATAAGGCTTGTTCAAAGTTAGAACTACATTTTTGTATAGGAATTGTTTAAAGTTAGATCTACATTCTTGTATAGGAATTGTTTAAAGCTAGTGCTAGATGCGTATATAGGAATTGTTTAGAGTTTGAGCTAGATGCGTGTATAGGAAGTGTTTAAAGTTTGAGCTACATGCGTGTATAGGAATTGTTTAAAGTTTGAGCTACATGCGTGTATA
The DNA here is from genome assembly GCF_028476545.2 of Physella acuta. NCBI lineage: Eukaryota > Metazoa > Mollusca > Gastropoda > Physidae > Physella > Physella acuta. Next base: position 454,410 of record NW_026732940.1, read on the forward strand.
GAAATTGTTTAAAGTTTGAGCTACATGCGTGTATAGAAATTGTTTAAAGTTAGAACTACATTCATGTAAAAGAATTGTTTAAAGTTTGAGCTACATGCGTGTATAGGAACTTTTTAGAGTTAAACCAACATTCGCCAATAAGAATTGTGTACATAATAAGCAAAAATGTTATATTTGGTATACTCTAATGCGTACAAGAAATAAGCTTGTTTTAAAATAGACGGCCGGTTAACAGTGATACATTTCTAGAACCATCCTCTATTTTAATCCACTATACAGCTTCGTGCGACCAACAATTTTTAATTTTAAAAAAGTACTTTGAGTCACACCGTTTTATTAAAACATCTTCGTCGTAAAACACTACACTAAGTTTAAAGAAAATATTCGCAGGCGGGTTGTGTGATCATCTTATTTCAAACACTGTATAATAAACGTTTTGGAAAACATCGAGTCAAGAAAATTGCAGGAGTTTTTGTATCGCTCCAAACCGATATAACAAATATCTCAAAAATAAACCATCTCTACATTCCTCGCTTTATGTAGCTAAATCCCATAGGACTAAAAGAATATTTGACTATTTGTTGTATTTTCAAATCTCTAAACAGTGGTGGATTAAAAAATAAAATATAAGATTATCGTGTTTACAGCAGTTCTTTGCAAATTTTGTTTTATACCACAAGGTCTGCAGTTAGTCAATATAGGATCCTTACAACCAATAAAAATAATGTGTAGTTTTTACAATAAATGTTTTCATAAATGATAGCACATCTCTCATAGCCTATTCAAGCAGTTTTTGGTTTGTTACGTTTTCAAACATTTTAATCAACTGACCGGAGTCGGAGATTAAAAAGAAGTCAAATAATTAAATTTTAAAGACCACCGAATAAAGGAGCTTAAATGTTTTGGGGCTATTAAGAAAACATTTATTGATAATCCATTTAGTGAATGTCAAAGTTTATGAAATGTTAATCATTTAACAAAAACTCTTTTAAAAAACGTTGTTGTATTAATGAACAATGTATCGTTAATAGCGTCTATACTTGATTGGCAAAAATGTCAGGAAAAAAATAATTTTCACCATGCTATGGCAATGCCAGTCACGATATCGAAAATTTACAGCCTAATAAAGATATGGCGGGCTAATTTTCAATAGAATTTCTGAAATTAAAAACAAAATGAAATTTTAAAAAATATACATTTTTCTTAACGACATTATGATTTTTTTTTCTCATTCTAAAAAGAAAAAAAGTTGTAATTTTTTTGCCAAGCAAAAAGCCCAAATAACGTGCAGTAACTCACAGACTAAAGGTCAAGTCATGTGTAACATGCATCAGTAGGTCAACATATATAGCATCCATCAGTAGGTCAACACACGTGTAACATCCATCAGTAGGTCAACAGGTGATGTCCTCAGGTTTTCTCCCCACATGTTACAAATACACGTACAACACGCTCGTGTCAGATCGATGTGTGTTTGGGGGCCAAGTTCAATCACATCTTGACACACTACACATGTGTCAGTCCTAGAACTATGCCTACTACGGCACTTTACAAATGTGTTGCGTATTAAACCGTTCTATTTCACACGACCCGTGTGTAAATTTAAAAAAAAAACTGCTTCAAACATTTATCATACGTACATTTGAATAACTTGTATGCTAGTTTATAATTATAATAAATGTTTAGCAGGCCTCATAATTAAACACAAGTGCAATTATTATTTATTACATCAAACAATATATATATATATATTTCATAACCCCATATATTAGTTTACATAATATGTAAATATCCAGATGGTATTATTTTTTAGAGATATCTTGAATTTATACCTTATAGTAAAATAACAATACCAAGTTACCAGATGAATGTTTTGTTTGAGTGTAGGTACATAGCAGCATATACAAAGGTAGCCTGGCATGTCTTGTGTACTTTACTGTTTACATACATGTTCTTGTCTATACTGAGATGAGTGGACATGGTTCAAGTGGGAGCGAACATTCTGATCGATCGTGATCGATACTCAGATAAGACACAGTGGGAGTTGGTGATCCAGCTGTCTAGTGTAAGGCCGCCTTGTCTTACCACTGGCTTGATTCTCAAGTGCTCAATCGCTTCACTCGACTGACCCCCACATCAGTAGACGCAACGAAATAATCACAACAAAACACACCCACCCACCCAACTCATCCAATAACTAGACGTAAAGGCATAATCATGACAAAACACCCCGCACTCATCTCCACCCCCTCCCCCACATAGCTAATAAGAAATAATCATAACAAAACACCTCTAACCCCATCCCCCCGCCTCCCCCCCACATAACTAGACGTAAAGAAATAATCATGACAAAACGCCCCCCCCCCCACCCCACATAACTAGACGTAAAGAAATAATCATGACAAAACGCCCCCCCCCCCTACTCAACTAGACGTAAAGAAATAATCATGACAAAACGCCCCTCCCCCGCCCTCCCCCCCTCCCCCACATAACTAGACGTAAAGAAATAATCATGACAAAACGCCCCTGGCTCCCCCCCCCACATAACTAGACGTAAAGAAATAATCATGACAAAACGCCCCTCCCCCGCCCTACCCCCTCCCCCACATAACTAGACGTAAAGAAATAATCATGACAAAACGCCCCTGGCTCCCCCCCACACACAACTAGACGTAAAGAAATAATCATGACAAAACGCCCCTGGCTCGACCCCCCACCCCACCCCACCCCACATAACTAGACGTAAAGAAATAATCATGACAAAACGCCCCTGTCCTGTCCGCTAACACACCCGCCCCGCTCCATCAAAACTATCACTTTCCCCCTCGTCCACCATCTGTCTTCACACTCGTTTGATGTCCCGGGGGACTGGCACCCCCCACCCCCAACCGTCCCGCCCTGCTCCCCGGGCTGGTCTCATTCGTTAGAACTGTCTGGGCAGACAGTCCCGACATGGTCTGTATGACAGAGATGAGGACATTCTCTGGCTCACCTCTACCTGTGTCACACATGCAGGACAGACACAGGTGACATGGGATGACTTCTCACCGACACACCTAGACAAAGTACAGGTAAACATAGACTTACAGGTAAACATAGACTTACAGGTAAACATAGACTTACAGGTAAACATAGACTTACAGGTAAACATAGACTTACAGGTAAACATAGACTTACAGGTAAACATAGACTTACAGGTAAACATAGACTTACAGGAAAACATAGACTTACAGGTAAACATAGACTTACAGGTAAACATAGACTTACAGGTAAACATAGACTTACAGGTAAACATAGACTTACAGGTAAACATAGACTTACAGGTAAACAAATACCTACAGGTAAACATAGACTTACAGGTAAACATAGAATTACAGGTAAACATAGACTTATAGGTAAACATAGACTTACAGGTAAACATAGACTTACAGGTAAACACTGAGACCAACAGGTAAACACTGAGACCAACAGGTAAATATAGACTTACAGGTAAACATAGACTTACAGGTAAACATAGACTTACAGGTAAACATAGACTTACAGGTAAACATAGACTTACAGGTAAACATAGAATTACAGGTAAACATAGACTTACAGGTAAACATAGAATTACAGGTAAACATAGACTTACAGGTAAACATAGACTTACAGGTAAACATAGACTTACAGGTAAACATAGACTTACAGGTAAACAAATACCTACAGGTAAACATAGACTTACAGGTAAACATAGAATTACAGGTAAACATAGACTTATAGGTAAACATAGACTTACAGGTAAACATAGACTTACAGGTAAACACTGAGACCAACAGGTAAACACTGAGACCAACAGGTAAATATAGACTTACAGGTAAACATAGACTTACAGGTAAACATAGACTTACAGGTAAACATAGACTTACAGGTAAACATAGACTTACAGGTAAACATAGAATTACAGGTAAACATAGACTTACAGGTAAACATAGAATTACAGGTAAACATAGAATTACAGGTAAACATAGACTTACAGGTAAACATAGACTTACATGTAAACATAGACTTACAGGGAAACACTGAGACCAACAGGTAAATAATGTGACAGGTAAACAAATACCTACAGATAATCTGAGATTAACAGGTAAGCATAGACTTACAGACACATACTTATCTTATAAACAAACCTATTCATGAAGAAACAGTCCGTTAGATGGCATACGTTTTTTGAGTTCAAATTGACCGTTATATAACAGTGATTAACTTGAAAAACATTCTTACATCAATCTATTATTTTACCCGGCTGTTTTAAACAAAAACATAAAAAAATGTGTTAACAAGAATCATATTTGTAAACAAATTAACCCGCTTCAATTCAATAAGTTGTTTTGTATTTTGGGTGGAATTGGATTTTATACGCACAAATAGGCATTTGATTGAAAGGAACTTCTGAATAGAATTTTTTTCCTTGTTTGACTAAAGCAAATTTGCAAACAACTACTTTCCTACTTTGACCAAAACGGATCTGCAAAACTCTTATTCTCTGAGAACGCCATTTTATCCTTTTTTTTAAAGAAATAATTAGGTAATCGATTAAAAGTGAACGCAACTGCTTTCCTACTTCGTCCAAAACATAATTGCAAAACGCATAGCTATTCTGTGGAGGCCATTTAATCCTTTGTTTGTTAAACCATTAAGTATTTGATTAAAAGCGAACACAAATACTTTACAATTTGACCCAAACAGACCTGCAAAAAGCATATCTAAACATTTAGGCATTTGATAAAAGTAAACACAACTACTTCCCTACTTTGACCAAAACTAACCTGCAAAACGCATAATTGTTCTGAGGATGCCATTAAACCCTTTTTTAGGAACAAATAGGCATTTGATTGAAAAGGATTTCGTAATACAATATTTTATTGTTTGATAAAATCAGATTTCTGAACACTTTACAATTTGACCAAAACAGATCTGCAAAACTCATATTCTGAGGACGCCATTTTATCCTTTTTTAGAAACAATTTTGTATTAGATTAAAAGGGAACACAACTACTTTACAATTTGACCAAAACAGATCCGCATAACGCATATCTATTCTGAGGAGGTCTTTTAATTCCCTTTTATAAACAATTAGGTATTTGATTGAAAGTGAACACAACTACTTTACAATTTGACCAAAACGGATCCACAAAACGCGCATCTATTCTGAGGACGCCATTTAATAATTTTTTTTCAGAAGCAATTTGGTATTAGATTAAAAGCGAACACAACTACTTTACAATTTGACCAAAACAGATCCGCAAAACGCGTATCTATTCTGAGGACGCCATTTAATCCTTTTTTTCAGAAGCAATTTGGTATTAGATTAAAAGCGAACACAACTACTTTACAATTTGACCAAAACAGATCCACAAAACGCATATCTATTCTGAGGACGCCATTAATCCTTTTTTTTAAGAAACAATTTGGTATTAGATTAAAAGCGAACACAACTACTTTACAATTTGACCAAACCAGATCCGCAAAACGCGTATCTATTCTGAGGAGGCCATTTAATCCTTTTTTTCAGAAGCAATTTGGTATTAGATTAAAAGCGAACACAACTACTTTACAATTTGACCAAACCAGATCCGCAAAACGCGTATCTATTCTGAGGAGGCCATTTAATCCTTTTTTTCAGAAGCAATTTGGTATTAGATTAAAAGCGAACACAACTACTTTACAATTTGACCAAACCAGATCCGCAAAACGCGCATCTATTCTGAGGAGGCCATTTAATCCTTTTAGCACTGACGAGGGCCTATTGGCGACATAAGGGGGCAAGCAGGCAACTTCCCTTCGGCGGCCGTTTATAATTAATATCTCTTTCTGCCGACAGACCCTGAATTTATTGCCCCCTCGGTTTAACCGTCTCGCCCGGAGTGGGATTAGATCCCCCACACCTTAATCCTTTTACCTCTGTCGCACGTCGCTCTACACATATCTCATTCACTCAACTTTCGTTTCCTCGCTATTTAGGATCCGAGTTTTTGTTTTAGACGGAAAACGTGATAGCGTTGATGGAAATTTAAAAAAAAAAAGAAGAAGAAGAAAAATTATGCTAAAGGTCGTTACGAAAGAGGTGTCTTTTACACAATTTAATAGAGAGTCGTCTATGCTATTTAACCGTGTATGGTTTTATTTTTTTCCGTCTATTAAACTCTCCGCATCTTCTGAACTTTTACTTGTTCATATAATAGTGTGAAGGATAAGTGTAGGTTGTTAGTATAAGTGTATTAAAATCATAGTACAATCACACAAATAGTGAAAGTGTAGCATGGAATCGTTGCTGAACTGTGAAGATGTAGGCATGACAACCCAGAAATAGACTTGTATCCTGTTTACAATGCTTGTACGACGCACTAACACGGACATCACCCATTAGCACATCAGCACACTGATAGGATGTAGCAACACACTTTTAACTATACACCAACATACTGACGCTACATACTAACACACAAACACACAACGCTCTTTTTATTCACGCAACACTTCTAATTCACGCAACACTTCTAATTCACGCAACACTTCTAATTCACGCAACACTTCTAATTCACATAACTCACTCCCACTCCTTTTTTCTACCACACACTATACGCTTCTACCGCACACCCACACACTGAAGCAACACATCAACCACACACGTACACACATCAAGGCCACCACACATTCACTACTCTACCTAATCTCTCCCCTCAGAACTCACCAAATACCAATCTTCATAGAGATCAGCATCTAGATAACCTACTCATTGCGTTACCTAACTAGCCATTTTTGTCTTAATAACGATACGTTTCACACGCCGAGTGCTTATATTACAACACACAACAAAAATGCAACCAGCGCTGTTTAAAGACAATTAGTACTGGATAGTATCTATGATATTTCTAGGGTTGTAACTCGTTATGATTTCTGAGATAAATTGTTCTGTCTCTCTAGTCATCTGTTAATATTAGCTAAACACTAATTTCAGTAATTTAAAAAATTTACAATATTACATGTGTTTCATCCAGCTGTTTAACATTCGTATCGAGACTCCATCACTTTTAAATATAAGACTGAATCCTCAAACGTATTGTTCACATCTATGACCTAACAGCTTTCGCCGTCTTCTCATACCAGAGACACAACCCTCCCATACCAGAGACACCACCCTCCCATACGAGACACCACCCTCCCATACGAGACACCACCCTCTCATACGAGACACCACCCTCTCATACGAGACACCACCCTCCCATACGAGACACCACCCTCCCATACGAGACACCACCCTCTCATACGAGACACCACCCTCCCATACGAGACACCACCCTCCCATACGAGACACCACCCTCTTATACGAGACACCACCTTCTCATACTAGACACCACCCTCCCATACCAGAGACACCTCTCTCCCATACTCGACTTGAGCTTCCTAACGATTCTCCCATCTTAAACCTAAGCTCCCCAACACCCTTCCAGTTTAGACCTCAGCTGTCTTCACCCTCTTCCCATAGAGCCGCCTCCCCCCCCCCCCATACTATTGAGCCGCCTTTAACTCCCTGGTTCAAATCAAGTACTCAAGTCTCACTTTTGTGTCCAAGCCCCCAGTATAGTTGTCCACTACTAGCACCAAGTCCCTAGCTTAGTGGTCCACCACTTGCACCGAATTCTCTGTTTTGAGAAATGCCTTTATCACCAAAACGTATGACCGAGGACCGTATCTAAAACCTAAGGCGCGATAGCCAAACACTTGGGCCAAGTACGGCCAGCCGTTAATACAAAGCACTATATAATGTACAGTGGCGTAGCGAGGTCGGGTGTCACCCGGTGCGGCACTTAATGGTGTTAACCACCCCAGAGGCGTAGCGACCCTTCCCGGGGACAAACTTTCAATTTTCGATTTGCACCCCCCCCCCCCTCAAACTTTCGATTTGCACCTCTTAAAAGACTATTTAACACTCGAATTAATCAATTAATTAAGTGGAATTATCATTTTTCTCTCTATATTTTGCTATTTTATGCCTTGGTGTCACCCCCCCCCCCCTAAATGGTGTCACCCGGTGCAGTCCGCACCCCCGCCCCTTCGCTACGCCTCTGATAATGTAGCCCATTGATAAGACCAAGCCCTCACTATTGTAGCCCACAACTAAGACCAAGCCCTCCCTTTTGTAGCCCACAGCTAAGACCAAGCCCTCACTATTGTAGCCCACAGCTAAGACCAAGCCCTGTGTAGCCCACAGCTAAGACCAAGCCCTCACTATTGTAGCCCACAGCTAAGACCAAGCCCTCACTATTGTAGCCCACAGCTAAGACCAAGCCCTGTGTAGCCCACAGCTAAGACCAAGCCCTCACTATTGTAGCCCACAGCTAAGACCAAGCCCTCTGTAGCCCACAGCTAAGACCAAGCCCTCACTACTGTAGCCCACAGCTTAGACCAAGCCCTCACTATTGCAGCCCACAGCTAAGACCAAGCCCTCACTATTGTAGCCCACATCTAAGACCAAGCCCTCACTATTGCAGCCCACAGCTAAGACCAAGCCCTCACTATTGTAGCCCACAGCTAAGACCAAGCCCTCACTATTGTAGCCCACAGCTAAGACCAAGCCCTCACTATTGTAGCCCACAGCTAAGACCAAGCCCTCACTATTGTAGCCCACTGATGGTCCCAAGTACTCTCCATCCCGTCCTACCGAGGGACCAATACAAGTCCCCAGCCAATGACCAAAGTAATAAAAAACACAACAAAACAAGAGGCCAACCGGGCAAGTCCGAATCGATACAACTAATTCAATCCCACTACAAATAAACGGACGAGCCAGGAGCGTGACAAATTTTATAGGTTACCGTCAGCGTTTCCCGCCAATTTCCACCTCGCTCCGCCATAGCAGCGCAATAATATCGCCATTTATTGGAGATTCCCGATTCACAGCAACTTTGCGCACCGCTAAAGGAAAGAAAAAAGAAAGCTTTTGGCTGAGGTAGCCGTGACGAGGTATAGCCCACTGTTGGTTACCTGCATGGTGCCGTACTTAAGGTGGTGTAATTACTCGGGAGCGCCAACGATGCGTTCGACGCGAAATCTAATTAGAGGTTCGCAATTAACGAAATATTAGTGTAATTTGATATTTTAATAAAAGTAGTATGAAGTATTTGTAGAAATAAAAATTGCTATTGCGATTTTTATTTTTAAAAGTTGGACTGAGCTGCTCTAAACTTTCTCGAATGTTCGTGTGTTACACTTCTAACGAAGTGCTGATTCATGTGGCAAACTGGAAATAGACTAAAATACCAGTTCCGGTTACCGAAAATCGCTCAGGAGTAGTAAGAAATCAAATGGTTACTTTTGTTTGAAAGTGTGGCCTTCTAACTGGAACGATACTAAGGTGTTCAAATACACACACACACACACACAATCACACACACGCACACAAAGACATACTCATACAAACACACACAATCAAACACAAACACACACAAAGACATACACACGAACACGCAAACACACACACACTCACACTCACGCAAGCGTACACACACACGAGCGCGCGCACGCAGGCAGGCAAAACTTTAGCAGACTAAGAAAGGTTAACCAATCTTAATATAAATATAACTCTATACCGATTTACCTAATTCACTAATTTTAATATAAGTCAATACTCAATACATACTAATTTTTTAATTTTTTTTACCCTTCTTCACCACTCCATATCATTCCCATCCACATCATGTCATACCAACTAGCTGAAGTAACATTTTCACTTTTAAAAAAATCTATAGCACACACGTAAAAAATATCTATAGCACACACATACAAAATATCTGTAGCACACACGTAAAAAATATCTGTAGCGATGTGAGTGGGAGACGAACTCCTCATGTGGTTAAACGTTAAAGATGGCGCTCTAGATGAAAGCCGAGGGTCTGTTGGTAGAGTGGGCGGAGGCTGGGGGACAAACATCACAGCCGTCTTGTACAGCTGTTGACTGAATGACTGACATTTCTCGACTGTCTGGTACTGGGTTGGTGCATGGTTGACGCCTGGTTGGTTTGTTTAGGACATAGACAAGTCTATTGGTCAGAAGTTAACTGGCGAGATGATGTCGGTGTTTGTCAAGTTGAGCAATGGTGTTTAAATATGTCAATGTCATTTTGTATAATGGTGTCTTTTACGTCCATCTTGAGTAATGGTGTCTTAATATGCCTGTATCAAGTTGTGTAATTGTCTCAATATGTCAATGTCATTTTGCGTAATGGTGTCACTATTGGTCCATGCTAAATTTTGTAATATTGTCTCCATGGCTCAGCTGGTCTTTGTCATGTTGTGTATGAAGCCTACATTAGTATGTGTTATGGTTGTGTATACTGCCTACATTGTCTGTGGCATGTTATGTATAATGCCTAAATTGTCTGTCATATTGTGTATAATGCCTACATTGTTCAGCGTCAAGTTGTGTGATCTCAGTACGTACTTCTTTCTGTAATGGTGTATTACCAAACATATATTGCTGTAATGGTGTATTACCAAATATATTGTTGTACATATTATATTTTCCCAAAAATATTACTGTAATCTTCATTAACAAATACATTGTCAAACTTGTATATTACCAAACATATTGCAGTAACGATATATTACTAAACGTACTGCTGTAATGGTATACTTACCAAAGACCTACCTATAATGGTAGACTTACCAAAGACCTACCTATAATGGTAGACTTACCAAAGACCTACCAGTAACGTACTACACCAAAAACTTCACTGTGCTAACATTACATAAAAAAACGCCCACCCCCCCCCCAGCCTGTCAATGACCACCACAATGTTATATAATTAAAAGACTGTGTCAATATTAACTAAAAATGTCACCACGTGACATACCCGGGCTCTGGGTATGAAAAGATGCTCGACACATCCTTGGGTACACACGGTTCAAAGGTTAGACAATCCCATCATTAAATACGTCTCAAAGAGTCGAAACTTCACCAAGCTAGTGTGTACGAGTGTTACCTCTGGCGACAGGCATACAACTAGTATAGCATTCTTGTGTCTAGATTAGATGATAAAAGGAATTAAAAACAAATAAAGATGGCAAACATGTTAGCGTGAATGTCTGTATGATCTAATTCTCCGTACTTGAAGGTTTAAAAAAAATCTGCCACTGTTTCATTAACGTCTGCTGAAATTTTGGTTTTCATAATTTTTCTTCAAGTAATTTATTGTTTCTAACTTTTATTTCGCTGCTAAAAAACGTTATTAAAAATGGATTTCCACTACATTTTAAATTATATTTAACCTGATAGTGTTTATCTCCAATCTCCGCCTCTCTTGTTTTATTTGTTGTCTTGGTTGGCAGGAAGTATTTGATTTCTTGGTCTTAAATCTTAGATATGTTGTCCACAAATATGTTGTTGGTTCTAGCATTCTGTAGCCCAATATTTGTAGCATTCTCTAGCCCAATATCTTTAGCGATCTGTAGCCCAATATTTGTAGCATTCTGTAGCCCAATATTTGTAGCATTCTGTAGCCCAATATTTGTAGCATTCTCTAGCCCAATATCTTTAGCGATCTGTAGCCCAATATTTGTAGCATTCTGTAGCCCAATATTTGTAGCATTCTCTAGCCCAATATCTTTAGCGATCTGTAGCCCAATATTTGTAGCATTCTGTAGCTCAATATTGGTAGCATTCTGTAGCCTAATATTTGTATCATTCTGTAGCCAAATATTCCTTAGCATTCAGTAGGCAAATATTCGATAGCATCCTATAGCTCAATTTTGTTTTAGATATTGTAAAGCTTAATCTTCTTCTTCTTAGTTCTTAATTTTATTGTTGAAAGAGATACATTCCAACAAAATTAAGTATACATGTCAACTGGTTATGGGACATTGAGGCCATTGACTACACGGAGTTGTCTCTCCTAGAAGTGTGGCTGTCCCCAGCTAACGAACCTTATCTTAACTCGAGACTTTTCGGTTTAGCAACCACGAGCTTTACCGACTCGACCACGCCGACCCCATGTATAGCATAATGTAACAAAACATAGTAAAGCATCTTGTGGCTTAATATTCTGTCAAAATATATGAAGCAGATTCCCGGACCCACTTCTCCACAGGAACACTTCCCAAACAAGCCTACCACACCTTCCGTGTTTTCTGGTCCTGTTGTCCCAATTTTATCTCACCCTTGCCCATCTATCTTTAATCACGTGATTCCCGTCCATGTCCTCCATTACCAATTACATCCCCGCCATGTTCATGTAATGATGGCTCTCCAAGCTTGTCCACTGCTGTCCTGTACATTCCCTTTGTTTCATGCATTCTGTAACCATGTATTTATAACCTTGTCCTTACAACGTTCTATTCTACGGCCATATTCGGAAGTAATAATAGCTTTCTATGTGGGAAGTAAGAATGGGAAAAAAACAATAGCATGTCCTTAAAAACCTGGAGGGCGTGGTCGGCATGGGAAATGACGTCACTGACCATCTCACGGCCGTTCCATTATCGCCGCTCCGGCCTGTCCGTTATTACAGCCTCGCCGTGAGTGCCGGCCTGCCGGTTATTACAGCTTCAGCATGGGAGCCGTGAGAGCCGGCCGAAACCTGCGCTGAAAATTGCATGGCTGGGTGAGGGCCGGGGCCGACAGGGCCGTCATCAGGGGCCATGATGGAGGGACCTGCTCACACATGCGCAATCGCCTGCCTCCTTTGTGACGTCTGCTGTTGCAGCTCAAGGTCCGAAGCTAATCAAAGTTAGATTGCGATGAAAAAAAACCCTCCGAAAACAATGGGTTCTGTTCTGAAGGCTAAATACAGCGAAGCTAAAATAACGTTTCCAGCGCTATATTTATTTTTTCCACACTTCGTAAAGGATATTATAAGGCAAAACACATTGTTCTGAACGCTTTTTTTTTTCGTTTTTCGTATAATATTTTGAGGATTTGTGTCAATTTGCATGAATATTTCTCACTTGGTCTCAATAAAAGTGTTTAATCATTGATCCACTAAAGAAACAATCTGAAATAATTAAAAACAAATAATTGCTCCGTTTTTTAAATCAACATTTTGAGCTAAATGATATTTTTGTGCATATTTCAGTTTTTTATAAACATAACATCTACTTAACACAAATTGATCACAAAAAAAAAAAATCAAATTTCCAGGTCATGTTTTAGAAGTTTATGTTAAATATAATAATGCCTATATTTTTATTTTAGTTTTTAATTAAAAGATTGGAACAGTGGTTACAAAGTATACATTATTATGATATCTTGTTCATGTAACAATGTTTTCTTTTTACAAAGCTAAAATCTCTCCAGCTTTAAATATATTTTATTTTATTGGGGACTGTAACTTTTTTAAAACTTAATTCCCCCCCCCCCCCATTTCCCCACTTTCTCCACCGAATTTCGGATTTAGTATGCCATCAGACAGAACCAAGGCTAGATAATTAGGGACGGATAACTCTAAGCTTCAGTCGGAGGGGAGATGAAATTGTACGTGGCTGCAAGACTCCTTAAGTCCGTGCAAAGTCCGTTTGATTGCTTATGATTTTATGTGCCCCCCCCCCCTTAACAAAAGGGGAGTCGTCGCCCACATCGCTGGACTGGATGGTTTATTGGCTGAAAGCCACTGCGCATGCGTGGAGTATTATTGGCTGGAGGACGGTGGGTGCGAGAAAACGGAAGTTGATTGCCAATCTGTGACTGAGTAATTTGAAAATCATAAAAATTTATAGATATTACAATACTTATTTTGTTTCTAATTTATGTAAGTTTTCAAGTTTTAATAGGATATAGCACTATGTTTAAAGTCATGGTAAAGTCATGGTAAAGTCATTGTAAAGTCGTGGTAAAGTCATGGTAAAGTCATTTGGTGAAGGCATGGTAAAGTCATTTTAAAGTCATTACTTGTATGTAATGCATACATTAATAGCTGGTAATATGTACATTCCTAGAAGGTAATGCGAACAATAATTACTGGAAATGTGTACATTACTAGCATGTAATGTACACTTATTGCTGGGAATGTGTACATTACTAGAATGCAATGTACACTTATTGCTGGGAATGTGTACATAACTAGAATGCAATGTACACTTATTGCTGGGAATGTGTACATAACTAGAATGCAATGTACACTTATTGCTGGGAATGTGTACATTACTAGAATGCAATATACACTTATTGCTGGGAATGTGTACATAACTAGAATGCAATGTACACTTATTGCTGGGAATGTGTACATAACTAGAATGCAATGTACACTTATTGCTGGGAATGTGTACATTACTATAATGTAATGTACACTTATTGCTGGGAATGTGTACATTACTATAATGTAATGTACACTTATTGCTGGGAATGTGTACATTACTATAATGTAATGTACACTTATTGCTGGGAATGTGTACATTACTATAATGTAATGTACACTTATTGCTGGGAATGTGTACATTACTATAATGTAATGTACACTTATTGCTGGTAATGTGTACATTACTATAATGCAATGTACACTTATTGCTGCGAATGTGTACATTACTAGAATGTAATGTACACTTATTGCTGGGAATGTGTATATTACTTACACAAGGCAAGAATGGAATCCTCTTTTTGTTGACCTATCTTATAGTAAACATTCGCTCGCAGTGTATAAGTCAGTATAAGATCATATCTTTGAATTAGATATTTACAGTCGCATGCAGTTTTTAAATACATAAATAAAGTTTTAGCACTTTATATAACTGGTTTAAATCAGCATTCCTTTTGGCTATAGAATCAAAATATGTATTTAACCACTATTGCCTAAATACACTAGTTCATGCAAAAATAGTGGATTTAAAACCTGGAATGGATATTTTTTCTAAACATTTTAAGTCAAGTAAACACTTATTTAACATAGGAAATCTAAATTTAAGGGGAAGTTATAATGTTTAATTTTATTAAACTTAAAAAAAAATAAACTTTTAGAATCAGACGCTGCATTTTTTTGTAAAACTGACAGCATTGACAAAATTACATTTTTTAAAAATCGGCTTTTGGTGTATTGATCATATTATATTTTAAAAACAAAACTGTTGGTGCATTGACCAAATTGAACTTGAAATTAAATCAAATGTGGGTATATTGATCAAATTAAATTTAAAAAAAAAATCAACTTTCGGTGTATTGATCAGAATGAATTTGAAAGGAAATCAACTTTCGGTGTGTTGATCAAATTGAATTTGAGAGAAAATCAACTAGTGTATTTTGATTGATGGTATAGAGCAAGCGATGACGTGGACCAATCGCTCAAGCTGGACATATGTAATGGATACATCAAAGTCTCAGTCTGTAGCCTCATATAGCTGCTCTAGTCTGATCAGTGCTCCGCGGAGCATCTTTTGACTATTTAAAAATCTATTTTTTGATGAGAATCTCCGGACACCGGACCCAGAGGAGCAGACGTCAATGCCGCTCTGCTATCGCCTTTTGTCGCACGTATCGCCGCAAACAATCGCTGACGTCACCGCAGATGCGGCTGCTATCTAGCTGCCGGAAAATTGCCTTCTGTCAGCCAGCACCCCGGGAGGGGCTTAGGTCTGTCGAAAAAAATCATCCCCCCAAAAAAACTCGCCCGGGAAAATTCGGCTTGGTTTTGCCCTCTGAAGCAAAAGGAAGGTTCGCCCCTCACGTATAGTACCAGAAACTAGATGAAATATTGGAATGGAATCTTTCCGACAAGGGGAGAGAATCGTTCCCAGTTGCTCCCATGGGGTGGGGCTTGAAGGGCGAAGAGCAGCGCTTCTTTTATCGGTGCCTAATTTGTTAGGCCATAAGGGGACGGTTCCACTAATTAGCCTGCTGCCTCCCCCTTCCCACTGATCTACGGCATATTATTGAGATAAAGCCGGCCGCTGATCTCAGGGAGGCTGGAAGATTTAGTTCTCATTTTTATAGGATATTTCCTCGGCCGCTTTTGACATGATTCTGGCATCAAAAGTATGGCGGCCGACTCGTGAATTCTCCGCCCATCCAGCCGCTGTCCATCTAGCTCTGACCCCCACAGAAGCCTGGCTGACCCCGGGAGCCATAGAGGGGAAATCAGAAACACGATTCGGGGAAAATAAAGATGACGCATTTGGGGATTTCTACATCTGCAGCCATCTTTGTGTGTGTATATGTGTATGTGTGTGTATGTATGTGGATGGGGGTCACGTGATCATCTCTCACGTTCTTTCAACACGCATACTAGTTTCATCTCTTGTCTAGATAGAGCACTTGGGCTAATCTTTTATTTCTCTTAAAGTCTCCATCAGCGTAAACCTAAGCTAATGCTGTGTAAGTAAAGCTGCAATATCCATACACGCTTCCGTTTTTTTAAAGCACAAACACATGATATTGTTCAGTTCAGGTTCGAAACGTGAAGATTTCTCTCACACAAAGATGTTGTCAATGTACGAGGTTAAATAAATAGACGAGCTATTTGTTTATTGTTGTATAGTTTAGATTGTCAGAGGTTTTATTTTGTCCAAGGTTATTGTGAGGGCGAACACCACTCCCACTCTCTCTCTAAGTCTCTCTCTCTCTCCCTCTCCCTGTCTACATTTCCTGCCTCCATATCTCCCTTCCTCTCTCAATACACTCTTGGTTTGCTCTCCTTAATGCTCTACAGCATGCAGTTTTCTATCAGACTCACGATCTCAATCTCTCCCCTCTATACCCGCCCAATGTCTCTGGGTATGGAGGTTATGGTCTCTCAATCTGTCTGTTTGTGTGTTTGTTCTGCTGTATCGATATGGCATAACTACTCACCTCCCTATCACTCAAGTAGTGTCTAATCCATTCTACTCACCTTCTATCACTCAAGTAATGTCTACTCAACTCTACTCAAATTGTAGCACTAATGTCTACTCCATTCTACCTACCTTCTTTTACTCAATTAATGTCTGCTCCGTTCTACTTAAGTAACGTGTACTCACCTTCTATCACTCAAGTGACGTCAGTCTTCTGTCACTCAAGTAACGCTTATATTTTTATCGACCTCAAAGTTCTATCGAACAAATTAATCTGATATAACCCAACACAAATTATCCATTAAAAGATGAAGCCTAGCAACGATTCCACAATTTCTCACGAGATAAAAATACAACAACGAAACATCCATAAAAACGTAACATGTCATTAGCACAAGTTGATGTGATTAAAAAAATGTATATCGTTATTTGTCATAACTAATGATGTCATCTTGTGCATGCTGTCTTATCACTTACTAGTATAAAATAAATAACTAATGATAATTATCTCAAAATAATGTCCGTACATCATACATTGTTCATTAGAAATACTTTGTTCTTCTAGCATCTGACACTAATCCATAAGGAACATGTTCGTTGTCTGAAAGATATGTTTCTGCTCTTAAACGACGTAGCTACATCCTTGTCTGGCTAGGCATTGAAGCGTATACAAGCAAACCTTCATACATGTATAGTACATGCTTGAGGGTTTGCTTCCATGTATAGCATCTCCCTAGTGTCTACAGCTTCTGTTTTTATGGTTGTCCTACAGCTTCAGAGACATTTCACTGTTCTCAATTCTTGTTTCATGGACATCCTGCTGTCTACAGCTCTTAATACATTGACACCCTGCTGTCTACGGCTCTTGATACATTGACACCCTGCTGTCATTGACAACCTGCTGTCTACAGCTCTTGATTCATTGACACCCTTCTGTCTACAGCTCTTGATACATTGACACCCTGCAGTCTCCAGGTCTTGATACATTGACACCCTGCTGTCTACAGCTCTTGATACATTAACACCCTGCTGTCTACAGCTCTTGATACATTGACACCCTGCTGTCTCCAGCTCTTGATACATTGACACCCTGCTGTCTACAGCTCTTGATACATTGACACCCTGCTGTCTCCAGCTCTTGATACATTGACAACCTGCTGTCTACAGCTCTTGATACATTGACACCCTGCTGCCTACAGCTCTTGATACATTGACACCCTGCTGCCTACAGCTCTTGATACATTGACACCCTGCTGTCTACAGTTCTTGATAGACACCCTACTGTCTACAGCTCTTGATACATTGACACCCTGCTGTCTACAGCTCTTGATACATTGACTCCCTGCTGTCTACAGCTCTTGATACATTGACACCCTGCTGTCTACAGCTCTTGATACATTGACACCCTGCTGTCTACAGCTCTTGATACATTGACACCCTGCTGTCTACAGCTCTTGATACATTGACACCCTGCTGCCTACAGCTCTTGATACATTGACACCCTGCTGTCTACAGCTCTTGATACATTGACACCCTGCTGTCTACAGCTCTTGATACATTGACACCCTGCTGTCTACAGTTCTAGCTTATCAGCCTACCGAAGCCTCAAATTATCCCTTAGTGAGCGGTAGAAAAAAACCCTGCAATTATGTAATGCCATATTTAGCGAACAAATGAGTAGGACAGAACCAGAAAGCCCCTAGAAACCCTAACTCAATTTACTTCTCCTGATCAGCCAGGGGGAGGGGGATCGATGCGAGGGTGCCAGATATTCTTGTAGTGTCCTTGACTTTTGAAACACAGCTGCCGGCTTGGCGTACTCAGCTGGATCAAGTGGAGGACGAAAAGGTTCCTGGCGCGTAATTCTATTTTTTAGTAACGTTGCTCAATCGTGCATTAAGTTGTACATGCAGATAGGTACACATTTTTGTTGGGGCTTCATAGGATATAGTTTGGTATACAATATTCTTGTCTTTGGCACAGATTTATAACTTTGTTGTTAATTGTATGTCATTGATTTCGTAAACAGATGCATGTATTCAACGAGATTTACTTGGTAATGTTTTTTTTTTCTGTCCATTTATGTTATAAGTACATGGATAGCTATACAAAACCACCTTTACACCAGCTTTACACATATTTACACTGCCAGGTTTACACATACTTTACACTACCAGCTTTACACTACCAGCTTTACAGTACCAGATTTATAAAACCAGCTTTACACTACCAGCTTTACAGTACCAGATTTATAAAACCAGCTTTACACTACCAACTTTACACTACCAACTTTACCCTCACAGCTATACAAAACTAGCTTTACTCTACCAACTTTACACTCGCCACACAAGGCTAGTAGTCCTCTTTTCCCATCATTTACAAGTTCGGCTAAAGCAATGGTTTTAAAAATCACTTTATTTCCACAACAACGTGACTGATTTACGGTAGTACATCCGCATTGTTTTACCAGATGCACACTACAATTTAAACTGGCGTTAAATGTAATTTATTTTTTAGTAATAACTCAGTAAATAATAAAATGACGCATAATTTGTTCGAAAACACTCTCAGTTTAAGGTTTCTAAATCTAAGTTATACAATTAAACAGATATAATCTATCAAATATAAGCAATGACCAGTGGTCAGTTTCCCTTACGTATATCTCACATATCACACCATAGTGTAAAGATCAGGTTATTTGACTGGGGTCCACTGGTGGAAGAAAACATAATGGGAAGATGATCTGTTGACAGTGTTAATCCAAGCGGGTCCGGGGAGTTAATCCCCTCTAAACCACTGGACACGGTCGTGGCAGTTTACAACAAACCGTGTCCACACTCACCTTTTTGTCCCCGGGTACCACGGGCGGCGCGAGCGGCGAGTTCTTTGCCATGCGCACTAACTCCGTTACCGTCCACCGGAGATGACGTCGCGGAACGACCAAGATCTGTAAATAAAGGCCAATATTGGCAATATTCTCACCTCATCTCCCCGTCTTTGTCTCTTTAAACCCCCGCCCCATTGTCCTCGTGTGTCCGTCTCCACGTCGACCCCCTGACAGAGGGGTCGGGACTTTGCGGGATTTGTCGCCACGGTCCGGGATTAGAGGACCCCGCGCAGTGTGGCCCGATTAACGAGGGGAGCGGGGTCAAGCTGGTGGGGGCTGGTGAAAGGGTCTCAGTGCAGATGTTGAAGTGGGCGCCATGCATGTGAGGGGTGGGGGGGGGGGGGGGGGTGGGGGGGTAGGCTGGCTGGCTGGCAGTTGTCAGCCTCAAAACATGGATAAATCTTAGCATGTGTACAAAAATAAATCCCAACATGTGTACAAGAAACATGTATAAATCTTAGCATGTGTACAGAAATTAAATCCCAACATATGTACAAGAAACATGTATAAATCTTAGCATGTGTACAGAAATTAAATCCCAACATATGTACAAGAAACATGTATAAATCTTAGCATGTGTACAGAAATTAAATCCCAACATATGTACAAGAAACATATATAAATCTTAGCATGTGTACAGAAATTAAATCCCAACATATGTACAAAAATAAATCCCAACACGTGTAAAAGAAACATGTATAAATCTTAGCATATGTACAAAAAATAAATCGCACCACGTGTACAAGAAAAATGTATAAATCTTAAAATGCGTAGAAAATATTTATCTTAGCTTGTGTACAAAAGATATATAAATCTTAGCATGTGTAAAAAAATAAATCCCGGCATGTGTACAAGAAACATGTATAAATCTTAGCATGTGTATAAAATATTTCTCTTAGCATGTGTACAAGAAAAATGTATATAAATTATAGCATGTGTAGGTCTACACTAAAAAAAAATATAAATCTTTTAATCATCTATAAATACAGAAAGCATAAATGTTAACATAACATGCACAAGAAACAAGTATAAATCTAAAGATTTGTTCAAGAAACATTTATAACTATTTGCGTATGTACAAGAAACTAGGATACACCTTCACTTGTGAAGAGGAGACATATATAAATCTTAGAAGAGTGGCACGAAATAAAAAGTATAAATCTTAACTTGTGCTCAATAAACAAGTACACATATTTTGGCCTATGTGTAAAGTTCCATTTTCAAACCTGACGGTCTATTGGCCAAGTGAAGTAGAGTTCACTTGTTTCTGTGAACTCGGCATATGAGGAGATAGAACACTATGCCCAGCCGCTTTTACTTTCCCTAACGAGAGATAGGTGCCCATCAGAGTTGGGTGGACTCAGGGACGTTCTATTGACTTCAACCCGGATTCGAACTCGAGACTTACGGCAGTCTAGATCTCTACCGCTAAACCACTCAGTCCCCCTCAGTATGTGTACAAGAAAGAATTATGAATCTTAGTATGTGTACACAAAGTATAAACAAACATCCACTGCCACAGCTTTTTGAAGATATGAGTAGTAATGTATGAGACTTTGTGACGTACTCTCCACATACCTGTCACAGTTTCATACTGTGACCTTTACCCTGTCTCTGCCATGTGTCACTGTCACTGCTAGTTGGTAGGCTATTGGTGTATTTTCGGAGAGCGAAGCACCATCACCGATACCCATCTACAAGATCTGACTTACCTATTGACAAACTTTTTTGGACTTACCCAAAACATGGCGTTGATTGCGCTATTCTATGTAAAAAATGACTTTAATATAACTTCTTGTCCGGCCTGTATCATGACTTTGATTCACCTGAGTTCAGCCTGCATGACTGATGACTTAACCGCGCGCATCACCTGTTCGCCGATTTACCTGTCCGCGTCACGTGGTACGTCTATCCATCAAGAGCATTTATTATTTTAATGTTGTGTTTGCTTGTATCAGAGCCCCGCTCATCCATCCCATAGGCCGCGACATCGTTAGCTTGTCACATGAAAGCACAGCTGTCGACTCGAACCTGTGGCTTCAGGTTCTGGTAGGGAGCTGACATTGTTCAACCATACCCTGCTCTGGAATGTAGGTATTACATTGTTCTAACATTACCTCCCCTGAAATGGAGGTACTGATGTTTTACCAACCCCTCCTCTTGAATTAGATAACAATAACAATATTATACAATTACTTTCCCTTGAATGTAGATAACATTGTTATATCATTACCTCCCCTTACACGGAGATAAGAATGTTTTAAGGATATTCTAACATTACTTTCCCTTGAATGGAGGTAAGATTGTTCTGCCACCCCCCTCCCCTTGAATAAGCTAACAATATTATACCATTACCTCCCCTTGAATTGAGGAAATTGTGTGTACCATTATCTCTGCTTATATGTATTTTACTTCCAGTGATGCAGCTTTGTACAACACTTTCCCGTCCGTAGTATAGCAGTAATAGTGTCCAACCTCTTACCTCTCAAATGGGGGGGGGGGGGAGGATTGATCAAATACCATATACTAGCTCTGTAACATTTTATAACTTGAAACAACAAGCCTTACCATAACCATCACCGTACAATGAATAATGCTCCCACCCTCCTCCCCATCTTATGTAACCCATAAGACCCCTCACCCTACCCATAAGTACCCCTCACCTTACCCATAAGACCCCCTTACCCTATCATCACAATACACAAGACCCCCTCTCTTCTACCATCACCAAAGAACACCGAATGTCCCCCCATTGTAGTGGTTATATCACTCATGTAACAAACTCCATATACGACCACAGTATGGATACTATGTCGGCACTAGGCCACATTGGGACAACCAGTATGTAACTAATTAGAAAGTATGACATATAAGGAAGACTTTACTATTTAAAAAAGGGAAGATCTAAATATTTTCCGTATGCTTGTATTCCATACGAGAAAGGGCTACAATAATAATCACCTCTACAACGAATTACAGCATCTAACACGTTGATAACCCACCATTTCTTCCAACTGACCTGTACTATAGTAATAACACCCCCCTCCCTTATCTTTTATATCTACTACCCCCCCCCCCCCCCCCACCACACACACACCTGTTCCCATCGCTGGTAAAACTTGTTATATTTTGTGTAAAAAGAAACAAAACCATGTTGACCGTCAAACTTGTGGGCTGGACCTGTCTAACCCCCGTACACAGCAGGTGTCAATTTGCATAACCGTACCCTGTTGACCACCCTCCCCTGGTGTGTTGGCCTGTCTGGACGTCACGTCACGTCATCTGTTGTCCACGTGACACGTCATCTGTTGTCCACGTCACATGTGTCACGTCTTTAAAGGACGTCATCTTTTTGATGACAGCTATTTTAGGAACTGACTTGTTGTGTGTGTACTCAAGACAGAAGTAGGACATAAGCGATGTTCAGATTTTAATTAATACTTGATATTAATTAAATATGTTTACATTTAATTAAGTTTTTAAGGTATATTATTAGTAATCCTGATGCAATTACTGGCATTTCTAGCTAATTACTGTAAGGTTAATGACGTTATGCAATTTTGTTCTACATACCCCACATCGTCGTAGAAAGTCGTATTTTATTCCAGAAAATGACCTTGGATATTCCAACTTTATGCTAAAATTACTACAGTTTATTAGAAATATTAACCTGCTACCCTTTTTATAAATTTTTATAATAACAGCTATATATATATATATATATATATATATATATATATATATATATATATATATATATATATATATATATATATATATATATATGTTACCTTACCCGAACCCGAACCCCACCCCCATCAACTGTATTACATCGTCCCAGGAATCAACTCAACTTTCTTACAGAAATCAACTTTTTTATGAGTTTGACGTCATTTCATAAACGGCCAATACCTCGTCACTTCGTTGTACTAACTAATCAATAATTTATTGTTGTCTACATTTCATTTAGACTCCGTCCCTGGGCAATACAACGAAACCAGTAGCATTACTAATTATTATAAGTATATCACTCCCGTGAATATGACTTTATAGTGGTCATTACCTTACTACTGTGTAGTTGACTCTACAAAGGCCGATACTACTGTTATCATTACCTCACTCTCGTGTAGTTGACTTTACAAAGGCCGACACAACTGATATCATTATATCACTCCCGCGTATTTGACTTTATAATGGCTAGTCAGCCAAACACAACGACGCACTTCAAAACAAAGCGAAAACAGTTGGTGATATATTTTTCTTAGTTGACTCAATAGGCATAAATTTAACGCATCGCTTGCTACTCTAAAATGTAATTGGAACAGCTAATAAGTGAATCAATTTGAATGAACATTCATTATTCTCATTTCTAAAGTTATGAATTATTTTTAAAAAGTGAATAATATATTTTTTTTAATTATTGCAGTTCTGACGAAGGCCAAATTCAGCAACGAAGGACAGCCAAGATAATGTGGCAAGGGCAACTTCAAAAGATGTGTGGAGATGTGTGGGGATGTGTGGAGATGTGGGTATGTTGGTGAATTCAACCCGCCCAAAGACAAGTGTGTCGGTGAAAATGTCTACGTGGACCCATTCATCCTTGACACAATTCTATTCTGTCATGTTAAACATGACATTAAAAATGACATTTAAAAAGACATTTATACCTGTCTAACTCGATTATCAGATGACAACTATTTTGTGATTTTCTTATTTTTGTGCTAAATAGAAATCATGAAAAGGCTCTTACAAATGATTTAATTAGAGATCTGACATATACTGAATTATCCAATTTATGGAGATTTGTAAAATGCTCTGAAAATGATACACGTGAATCTTTAATACCTAATGTACTGAGCGGCCCTATTCATCAATCAATGAAATAAAATCCTAAAACATCATGTAGCCTGCACTTATAGCTAGGGCAAACAAATAACTAGCTACAATAGGTATAGGGACGACGTGGTTGTATGGTAGAGCATTCGACTGCTAACATGTAAGTCTCGAGTTCGGATCATGAAGAACGTCCCTGAGTCCACCCAGTTCTGATGGGGAAAGTAAAAGCTGTTGGACAAAGTGCTGACCACACTATCCCTTTATTCTTTAGTTACTGAAAAAGGTGAACACTACTTCACCTGCCCCATGGACGGGAAGGTTCGAAAGAGTACTTTTCCAATGGGTCCTATTTCACAACTCATAGTCTCAAAAGGTCTTTTGCCAAATTTTATATGTAATGTCCTCAAACCAGAGTTTCTTCCAGGCATCTCTACCGAGATGGAATTTATAAAGTAAAAATATACTTTTACTAGTGTCCGCCCCCCGAAAAATGTTGACCGCCCCCCCCCCCCCCAACGAAAATATCAAGTGCCCCCCCCCCCCCCCCCCCGGAGAAAAAAGTCTGGAAGAAACACTGCCTCAAACGACACGGTGTATAAAGTCTCAAAATTGTCTTAATCGATGCCACAAACTCGAAGAAGTCCTAAAATATCTACTTGTATATCTTGAGACATGCTATAAACAAATGTCCTACTAAAAAGTCTCCTACATGTCCTGCAAGATCCCTCTACAAAATGTCCTTGTTTAAAAATGCAAATCTAAATCCTCGTCCTCGTATATTTTTTTCCTCCACTCCAAACTCCCAAAATTTCAGCTTTTTCTCGCCTAGGCTGATTCAAATCTCTTGTCCAGGCCCAAAGATCGCCTCCCCTGCACTCCACTTCTACACGAAGTTTCCTCCCCCTTCAATCTTTAGAAACATCTTCATCTCCCCCCCCCCCACCCTCCCCTTTGTTTCATGTTGCCAGTATCTAATGACGGACAGCACTGCTATCATTTCGATTTGCACAAATCAAGTATCTCTCCCAACTTAACCCAACCATAATCCTTTTAAATTACAATTGATCGAATCAAGAAAAGGGAACGCGAGTTGCGGGCCTTGGACAGAAACACCGAAAAGGCTTATGGGGGGACGCTAAGGGGCGAAAACTCCAGTGCAGTGTTCTATACAAGGGGAGACAAGTCAAAGCTTACATTACAAATTACACTACTCTCCAACGATTGGAGTTGTGTGTGTTTCTTTAAAAATAACCATGTCATTAACTTGTTTTGTTTTTTTCTCGTTTTATTCTGAAGTCAGATGTATAAATAGACATGTTACTCACCATTATAAAACAGGAGTAATTTAAATAAATTTATACCCAACTCAGCAAAACACGCACAACAACATCACTCTCAACGTGCGTCAGACCAACTGTACATCTGTTCCCCTGTTGAAGCCTGACCCTGTTGCATACGTTTGAAAAAATAAAGTATACATTTACATACGTGCCTGTTGTTCATGTTGCTATTTTTGTGTTAATTGCCCGGTTCTATATGTTCATGAACTGTAAACACGGGTTCATTAAATTTTACTCACAGGACTTCGAACATGACCATTTTATAAAATGTAGTCATGCGGTTTGAACTGGGTGAGTAGATACCGAAGAGTGAGCAGTTTCATATAACTTGAGGCTCGCGCTGTTGAAGTAGAGTTCATCTGATTTTTTTAATTTTTTGGATCTCGGTATACATCCTGTGTTTTCTTATTTATGCCAGGTACCAAATAAAGCTGAGTGATCGCGCTTGGAGCGGATACAAATTTCGTGTTAGAGGTTTTCGTTTTACTTCTAGACTGTGTTCCTCAACGGGTATATTATTGCAGATGCTAGTAGTTATGAAAACTACAAAAAGAACCTTATACTTGTATTTTTTTTTAAATTGAGTTACACTACTTTGAAAATAATGGCTGCTTTTAATAGCATTCATTGTGTTAGACCCACGGTCGTGAAATAGCAAAAGCGGATGATAATAAAGATGACGATAAGTCTGAAAATAAAAACCATGATTTAAAAAAAAAGATGGCCGCTAATAAAACAAAGTAATGACTATGGGATGCGGACGCTTTACAGGAGAAAGTAATCCAGGATAGAAGTGTAATGTTTGTCTGTGAATTGTCTCCCTTTCCCTCTTTCGTTTGCTGGGGGATTTTAAAAACGCATTTTGGAGCGTGGCTTTCTTTTATTGCTGAGGGAAGAGTGTGAGGAATCGGAGATGGAGGGGGAAAAAAGGAGGATGGGGAGGAGGGCAGAGGAGGAACTGTAGGGAGGGAGGGACGGCGAGCACGAAACAGTGACAGCGCCGAGCAAGGCCCAAAGTTTGCAGGCTGGCTGTCGTTAATCCCGGGGCTGACAGCTCATCAAATTGGTACTCCAAAAGGAAAAACAATAGCATCGGATTCTGCATCACGCCTCGCCGTGCCCTCGTGCATGATCGCCAATTTATTGGGCTCATTTGGGCGCCAATCACCAGCGCGCGCTGACTCGGGCTCTCTTGTTGTCTGCGGCCCTCCCGTCTGTACCTGGCGAGTGGGGGAGGGGGTGGGGGGACGTTGTTGTGGAGGGGGGGGGGGGTCGGAGGTTATGATTAGGTCATGTGTGGAAGGGTGGTAGATGATGGTAACTTGTTAATGAGGTACATTAAGGTTAGATATTCTCTCTAATATATACACACCATCAAACGTAAAAAAAAAAAAACTAATTTAATTACTTACAATTATTATTAAAAAAAACATTATATTTTCTTTTCTTATATTGACAAATTAATCAACGAATCGAGGCAGAACCTCAGTATCCCAGAAGAGGTGTAGCGGTTAAAAAGTATCATTGTTTTATCTGTTAACATTTATAACTATATAGATGTGCACGTTATGATTAGGATCAGAGACTTATCTGACAGGAGTAAGGATTTAGAGTTAGTCTAGAGCAATAGGAGCTAAGGTTAGAATCAGAGACATGTGTTTATTGTCAAATAGATATCGGTAAAAGTTAAGACTTAGATAAAGAAGCCTAAGCTAGTTAACGTTTAGATTAATACGCCTCGGCCAGTAGAAGTTAATGTAAAGAAAATCAACAACTTAGCCTTCAGCCTTTCGGTAAATTGAAAAAAAAAAACAACAAAAAAAAAACAACACAAATTTGAATGAACGCAAAAACAAACAGCTTCAATGATTTTAGCCAACAAACATCTAGACAGATTTACGATTTGATGCCAAACAATTGGAAATTTTTTATTTTTATAAAAAAATATGATTTGATAAACAAGTACGTCGTGAGTAGAATCTACAAACTCTGTTGCTCATTGTATTGAACAATCACACACAAAGATGTAGGGGGTAGAATTAATACAATATGTAGCAAGCAGTAGCATTAAAAACAATACCAGATGTAGCGGGTAGCATTAATACAATATGTAGCAGTAGCAGTAAAAACAATACAAGATGTAGCAGTAGCATTAAAAACAATACAATATGTAGCAGTAGCATTAAAAACAATACAATATGTAGCAGTAGCATTAAAAACAATACAAGATGTTATAGTAGCATTTAAAACAATACAAGATGTAGCGGATAGCATTGAAAACATCATATTTGTAGTAGGTAAAATTGAAAACAATCCAAATATAGCAGGCAACATTAAAATCAATACCAATGTGATGTAAACAAAATAAGTAAATTACCCTGACGAAAATGACTGTCCACGGGGGAGGTGTATTAAGGGATTGTGTACGCAGCACCCTGGCTAGCCGATTTAACTATCACAAATGTGAGTCAGGAACCCGTTAGAGTTGGCTAGACTCAGGAGCATCGTAAGGACTTAAGTACGAGATCCGAACTAGAGACTTTAGTGTTCGTAGTTCAACGCTCTACTGTTCGACCACCCCGTCTCTTACAGGTATCGTTAAAATCAACACAATTTGTAGCGACTAGCATTATAACGAAGTTAAAACGAATTAATATATTAAAATGTTTTGAATTTAAAGTATTTCAATTAATTTGTAAAAGTTTATAATTGCGCCTTTCATTGGTTGAAAATTTAAATTTTACATAAAAATGATTCCTACAATCTGTTGTGTCGGATGCATTCATTCCAACCTGACTGTTCGAGATTTAACCCATGCTCTATGAAATAATATGACTATCTAAGTAATTTGAATTTTTCTAAAAAAAAAAAGTACTTCATATTCACATCATATCTCTCATGCAACACGATGTAGGTTTTCAATCATCCAATCAGGCACACACTTTTTCTCGGCCCCGGAAGTGACGTAGTTTCAGGTTTTTTGGTGAGTAAACACAGGGGCTAATCAGTTGCCAATTTGTTTACACAGAACATCATGGGAAGGGGGCGGGGGTGGGTGGAAGGTACATATCTGGTCCTGGTCGATGAGATCTGGTTCCAACTAGTGGGAGACATTTTTTTTTAAAGTAGAGCTAACAAGTCGTCATACCATTGGCACATATAAATATATGTATACTTCTATGATGTGATATATATATATATATATATATATATATATATATATATATATATATATATATATATATATATATATATATATATATATATATATATATATATATATACATATATATATATACACTTAAATACAGATTAAAATTTCATACACACATATATATATATATATATATATATATATATATATATATATATATATATATATATATATATATCGATTAGACCAAAAAGCAAAAGATTAAACACACACAGTCCCCCATACCTCGCCCACCATACAACAAGAGGGAAACGAGCAGACGCCAAAGAGAAGGCCCGCCAACGGTTGTGGCTTCTGCTGGTGCTATGGTCAATATATCGACTTACGCATAAATTGGGGACGTTTGTCCGTCCAACTACTCCCACACGCCCGCGTGTTTGACCAAAGCAAACCCAACCCATTGACCAGGGGCGGATTTGCATGGCTGACAGGCCGGACTAAAGAGGGGCGCGCCCAAATACATGTGCTCATCCGGCGTCCGGCAATTATGCCGGGAATATTTATGAATCTGGTCGGTCCTTGGCCACATATTCCAGGGGAGTTTACCCCCGCCGGCAGACATGATTAAAGAGCAGAGAACTCTCGCTGTTTTCAGGAGTCGCCGCTCTTCAGTAGATATTGTTTCAAAATCTTTTATTCTTTTGAAGTGTAATAACGGGTTTTTAAGATCGAGTTCTCCAATCAGGATCTTGTGCCAGGGTTCATGTACGATTGCTACCAACCATGAATTCACATCGTCTGATACTTAATTGCTATCTGCTAGTCTCCGTGTTTTTATAATCCACGGCCCACACGCACAATCCATGCAGGTAGACAACAAAGCCTGCTCACGTCGTCTTGAGAAGCTTGACCTAATTTCTCAAGTAATTGAGGCTAAATTACAGTTTCGTTTTTTAAAAGCTTTTAGACATTTTAGTGCAAAAAAGCCATTTTATAGCCATTAAGGTGTATGACGTAGTATGACAAATTGCAGAAGTCACCGGGGTGTGCTGTTAATTTGAGGGACACGTAGGTGTTTAACTCCATTAGCATAATACCTGGTACCAATACACAGGTGTTGATGTGTATTTTAAAAATATAAGACGTTTAAAAACGTTAACGTTGTAACAAAGAGCTCATGTATAGATTTCTCAGATTTAATTTCTTTCCAATGTGTAAAATAAACCATCTGTAAAATAAATTTCCGTTCCATTTAAATGACCCAGAATGCGTAATTTTAGTGTAGGTTTGTGTCTAAATTTATAATAAGTAGGGGTGTCTATATCTAAAAACAACGATATTAAAAATTCATATGTTAAATTCCTTATTACTTTATTGACAGGTTTTAAAATAAAAAGTAATATATTTTTAAAACGCAGAAGCAAAACTTTTAACGGTAAATCTAGACAAGACAGTATGTTTTAGGCAAAACGTTGTTTTATATTATTTTAATACTATTTGATAAATAGTTAGGAAATACAAAAGCCGACTTTGCAACGATGGACATTTATTCAATGAAAACCTAAATTGATGTACATATTATATTGACTTTGTCGTAAAATTGTTAAAAAGTATAAACGGTAATCTACAAACTAAGTATGCGTTTAAATAAAGCCTATCTGTCACTTGCAAGTCAATAGCATTTTTCAAACATAATCAGATTAGAGTACTCTTTGATTTCTGATTTGAAATTCTTTTTTTTTTCGTGTATGCAGCTCTGTGTAAAACAATATGTTTGAAGCATAAATATTACCGACGACCTCCTGTCGATTGGCACACAACGAAATGGCCCTCCATTTTGGCAGTGTTTCTAAAAATAGAAGCAAAAACTACAGAGGATCACAGAAAAACGGGGGAAAAATGTTATTGGATTAATTGATATTAATTGCTCTCAAGTCATTAGGCCAGGTCCTGGGATCCCCGGCAACTGTATGTGAGTGACATTTAGCATGTGCCGACCCCCAGCTCACTAGGGGGTGGGGGCATGCCCTGGCCTGCACCTTAGCTTATTTATTATGTAATGCGGCCCGTGGCGGGCCACGCGCTGCCCCATACCCCCAGCCAATTACGCCTTTCATAAAAACTTGAACAGGCTTTTATATGAAGGTTGTCTTGTCGGGGTTGTGGTGTCTATGTAGGCTTTTGGGTTGGTTGGTTTTTAGGGGGTTGTATGATGTATGTGTGGGGTTGGGTTGTCTAAGTAGGCTTTTGGGTTGGTTGTTTTTGGGGTTTTTGTATGATGTATGTGTGGGGTTGTGTTGTCTAAGTATGCTTTTGGGTTGGTTGATTTTTGTGGGTATGTATGATGTATGTGTGGGGTTGGGTTGTCTAAGTATGCTTTTGGGTTGGTTGATTTTTGGGGGTTTGTCTGATGTGTGTGTGGGGTTGGGTTGTCTAAGTATGCTTTTGGGTTGGTTGGTTTTTGGGGCTTTGTCTGATGTATGTGTAGGGTTGGGTTGTCTAAGTATGCTTTTGGGTTGGTTGGTTTTGGGGTTTTTTATGATGTATGTGTGGGTTTGTGTTGTTTAAGTAGGTTTTTGGGTTGGTTGATTTTTAGGGGGTTGTATGATGTATGTGTGGGGTTGTGAAGTGTGTAGTCCTGTGTAGCTTGTTGTACTTAGACTTGTATTGGGCTTTATTTTCATAAAGAGATCGATGTGCATGGTTGTATTGGTCGATTTTGTGAATGGGAAACAATGAGGGATTCTCTGTGGGCTTTTTCTCATAGAGCTTTCTGTCGTGTGTGTTGGACGCTGTTGTGTGGGCTTTTGTTGTTGAGAGTGTGTTGTAGTATGTGCTCGGATGAGGAATCAAGCTAGCAGGTTATAACGGTGTGTATACTGATGTGTAGATGAAACAGGAAATTGATCAGTGGATGTCATTATGTTTGGCGTAGATAGAGTCATGAGTTTTATACCCACCTCTGTGTTGAGCTGTATCGGTGCTATGCTGTGTAAAATATGGCACGTCCATTGATTGAATGTTTGATGTGTTGCTCAATGTGTTGGATAGGGTGTTGGATATTGTATTGGATGTTGTGTTTGACCATGTTGTACAGTGTGTTGGATAGCGTGTTGGATGGTGTTTTGTACCATGTGTTGGATGGTGTGTTTGACATGTGTTTGATGTTTTGTTGGACAATGTGTTAAATGATGTGTTGTACCATGTGTTGGATGTTGTGCTGGATGTTGTGTTGAATGTTGTGGTTGACGGTATATTGGATGATGTGTTTGATGATGTAGCTGTGGTTGCAATTATGACACACAGTCCACAACTATCAACCCAAACAGTTCTAAGGTACAACTCTCTTTAAAAAAAAACGCTGGACATTGTCCATAAGCCAGACTAAAGAGCACAAGAACTAGCCTACTTCTCCGTTTACCAACGTCAAAAAAAAAAATTACTTTGTTCCCGCTGATATTGCTAATTAAAATAAGTGTATGCTAATTTATGTAACGTAATTTTACTAAATCGACCAAGGTATTTGTTATAGCGGATTAGCGTTTAAAGAATTAACATTCCTGACCTAACACAGATTTAACCGGTTTCTGTAATAAGAAAAAAATGTAAGATTCATATAATTAAAAATCTACATAATTATATAAATTGACTTGTTAAGAGCACTATGCTGTGAGTGAAATAGGGAATTCCTACAAAACTAACCGCTGTTGTAATAGGGTAGGAGACTGTGAAACTCGTGCTCTATATATCAATGGTGTACACAAAACGTCAATAGAACACACAACACGTACACAATGTATGTTCACGTACACTATAAATGTGTACCCTCTGACGTCCCATAGATCAACACGAAGTTGTATGCATTTATCTAGTTGCCCCGCATCCACGCACAGAGTTCCAGCAGTTAATACACAAACAAGTATTAAAATATGAATAAGTAGTCATTACATGATCTAGTTAATTCAATGAAACAGCGGTTAGCATTTGCTAAATTAGAGCAGTGACTAGGTCAATGAACCAGTAGTTAGCTTAATGAGGCAGTGGCTAGATCAAGAACTAGTGGTTAGCGCTATTAACCAGAACTTAGCTTAATGAACAAGTGGTTAACCATATGAACCAGTGGTTAACTAAATGAAACGGTGGTTAACTAAATGAAACAGTGGTTTTCTTAATGAATCGGTGGTTATCTTAATGAACCAGTAGTTAGCTTAATGAACCAATGGTTAGATCAAGAACCAGTGGCTAGCGCTATTAACCAGGTTAGCTGTATGAGCCAGTAGTTAGCTCATAAACCAAAGGTTAGCCCAATAAACCAGTGGCTTGGTTAATGAACCAGTGGCTAGCCCAATGAACCAGTGGCTATCCCAATAAACCAGTGGCTTGGTTAATGAACCAGTGGCTAGCCCAATTAACCAGTGGCTAGCCCAATGAACCAGAGGCTAGCCCAATAAACCAGTGGCTAGCCCAATGAACCAGTGGCTAGCCCAATAAACCAGTGGCTTGGTTAATGAACCAGTGGCTAGCCCATTGAACCAGTGGCTAGCCCAATGAACCAGTGGCTAGCCCAATGAACCAGTGGATAGCCCAATAAACCACTGGCTAGCCCAATAAACCACTGGCTAGCCCAATAAACCACTGGCTAGCCCAATGAACCACAGGCTAGCCCAATGAACCAGTGGCTAGCCCAATGAACCAGTGGCTAGCCCAATGAACAAATGGCTAGCCCAATGAACCAGTGGCTAGCCCAATGAACCAGTGGCTAGCCCAATGAACAAATGGCTAGCCCAATGAACCAGTGGCTAGCCCAATGAACCAGGGGCTAGCCCAATGAACCAGTGGCTAGCCCAATGAACAAATGGCTAGCCCAATGAACCAGTGGCTAGCCCAATGAACCAGTGGCTAGCCCAATGAACAAATGGCTAGCCCAATGAACCAGTGGCTAGCCCAATGAACCAGGGGCTAGCCCAATGAACAAATGGCTAGCCCAATGAACCAGTGGATAGCCCAATGAACCAGTGGCTAGTCCAATAAACCACTGGCTAGCACAATAAACCAGTGGTTAGCCCAATGAACCAGTGGTAGCACAATTTCTTGCCCCCAACTGCCGACGCACCAACCGCGTCACGAATCACGAAAAAAAAAACCCACAGACGCAAACATCTTTTCACGGATCAGCGGCGCGAAACCCATTAACTTATTTCCCCAACAGATTAATGCATCCATTTATGATGTCTGTCTACAGGGGAGGTAGTTCCTCCCATTCAGTTCAAGTCTCGTGGATTTGTCGTCCTTAGGTTCACCAGGCTCCCCCCTGTGGGGCGCGCCCCACCTTCTGGCGCCTTCACCCCTGGCACCCCCGTCCCCCCGCGGCGTTAGGGGTGGAAATAAAAAAGTTATGTATTATTTTTTTTCCATGTGTTGGTGTTTAAACACAACACTAGAATGTCATATATGCTGTGTTTAAATACAACACCAGAATGTCACCTATGATGTGTTTAAATATAGTCAACATGAGAAGGGTCGATTTGGTGTGTTTAAATATAGTTAACACTAGAATGTTATATATGATGTGTTAAATATAGTTAACACTAGAATGTCATATATGATGTGTTAAATATAGTCAATCTAGAATGCCATATCTGGTGTGTTTAAATATAGTCAAAACTAGAATATAATATCTGGTGTGTTTAAATAATATTACACGTATTAATGGCAAGCAAATAAAAGAAAGAACAGTGACTTAAAGAACGTATGACGTGACACAATTTTAACTTTACTCTATTTTTAGGTGCTTAAGAGTTAAGGCTTATATTGTATAGGTAAATATATACCAAATATTGCCTAGAGAAGTTCCATATAATGGCAGAATTCCTGTAGTATTATAAATTATGTACATAAGGCTTACCTAGGGCAAAAAATGCTACAATGCTAATCAAACACTTTCTTGCGTGTACATCTAACTAGTACATTTAATTTTTACAGCTACTTATTTTAACATCTCTTATTAATTTTTATTACTTAGTGTTTGTCCATACCCTGAAAGAGTATTTATAAATCCCTCTTTTATAAACATAGAGAATAGAGTAGGCAGGGACTAAATTATACAAATTCTAATCTAAGGGACACAACCATGTTTTCGTTATGGTGATCGATATTCACAGATTTGTTCTATTTGCGTGCTAATATAGCTTGGAGACTTACAATATTTTAAAAAGTTCGGCTTAGCTTTAGAAATTCGTATTTACTTAAATGGACTTTAAATATAAGATAATAATTAATACTTGAACAAACATAGAAACGATCCAATTCGAAACAGACTTATTTCCCTTTTAATTGTCAGTTATTTTGTCAACAAATAACAGCGGTAAAAAAAGAAATAAGAAATTTAAATTCACACTACATAATCTTTTAACAATAACATTTTGTTTGTTTTATACAATAACTATATAAACTAATATAAACGTTGAACATAAACCATACTCAAGCTTTACAAAGCTTACACGCAAACATTAGAAAAATAACATAGTTTTTGAGCATTTTTTTGTACATTAATAGCTTGAACTATTGTAAATTTCCACAAGGCTGTTTACATTTATCACTCCAAGTCAGTATCAAACCTGGACAGTGGTCAATATATTTAGGTCATTTATTTATATGTATGATAAAAAGTGACACAACCATAGATTTGTGATGAACGTCAAAATTATTTTCTAATGTCAAAGTGACCCTATGTCTGTTCTGTTACATAAAACAAAGAAATCAGAATATCACAGTCATTCATGATACAGCAATTTCAAATCACTACTGATTACCATTAAACTTATCAAACATGAGTCTAAAATAGCCCTACTGTGATAACTTTTACACACACATACCCACATATATAAATACACACACACACACACACACATATATATATATATATATATATATATATATATATATATATATATATATATATATATATATATATGTGTGTGTGTGTATATATATGTATATATGTATGTATATATAATATATATACATTTTTATCATTAATTACTAACAATTTAACCCACTGATCAATACATTTTAGGCAATTATTCCAGTGTTGTTTACGTTTATTTCACCGTTTGATGTTCTCGTCACTGTATCTTTATATCTTGGGGTTTAAGCAAACTTAAAATTTGAAAATGAAACATTAGTTACAGTTTTTTGCCATAACATTACGATATATTATAACAAGAACAGAGGGTTGAGAATAAGAGCCTGTTCCTTACAGCCTTAGCACTGCTAGTGTACAGTCTCTGGAAATGTTTCACCATGCAAAACCCTGGTACAGTCGACCTATGTATAACTGGTAGAGTCAACACGTGTATAACTGGTACAGTCGATCTGTGTATAAATGGTACATTCGACCCGTGCATAACTGGTACAATCGACTAATATATAACGGGTACAGTCGACCAGTGTATAACCGGTACAGTCGACCAATATATAACTGGTACAGTCGATCTGTGTATAACTGGTGCAATCGACCAGTGTATAACTGGTACATTCTACCTGTATGTAACTGGTAAAATCAACCAATATATAAATGGTACAGTCGACCCGTGTATAACTGGTACAGTCGATCTGTGCATTCTCTCCACAGATATCATCTCTAGGATGACTGCTGGTTGTCGTTACAATGATACACTCGCCTAGAAACTGGCTCAGCGCGTTCTTTGTATAGCCAAACACCTCAATCCTATTTGAATGCGGTATCTAGATAAACCGCGATGAATCTGAATAAATCAAACGGAATCAAGATACCTTCATGAAGGCTGCTCACCTTACACGTGCGCCGTGTAAAAAAGGGCAACAAAACGACAAAGGATGGACGCCCGTGAAAACAATCACCCACATGTTACCTGGGATGGTTTATGTCCTGGTCCTCGCGGTCCTTTTGTGGGGGGTTTTACGGCTGAACATGACGGTAAGATGGTTTTATGGCCTAGTCGTCCATCACACAGGGAACGCTAAACTTTATACAGCCGACATACAGTCGTAATACAGCCATCATACAATCGTCATACAGGCATCATACAGTCGTCATACAGCCATCATACAGTCGTCATACAGCCATCATACAGCCATCATACAACCATCATACAGCCATCATACAGCCATCATACAGCCATCATACAGCCATCATACAGCCATCATACAGCCATCATACAGCCATCATACAGCCACCATACAGACATCACACAGCCACATGCAACCATCATAGAGGCGTCATACAACCATCATACAGCCATCATACAGACATCATACAGCCATCATACAGCCATCATATAGCCGTCATACAGCCATCATACAGCCGTCATACAGCCGTCATACAGGCATCATACAGCCATCATACAGCCATCATATAGCCATCATACAGCCATCATACAGCCGTCATACAGCCACCATACAGCCGTCATATAGCCGTCATACAGCCGTCATACAGCCGTCATACAGCCATCATACAGCCACCATACAGACATCACACAGCCACATGCAACCACACCTCACTATATACAAGTATCCTTTGGATTCAATCTTTAAACAATGATCACACAGATATATACAATCTTCACACAGCTACATAAAAAATACAGAGGTTAAACAAATACAATTTGTAAGAAAGTTGATATTGAAATTGAAAAACAAATATTACAAAAATATATGTTGTTGAATGAATAGATGTAAAAATATGGTATCGAATTTGAACAATAGGTGTTTAATAATATGTTTTTGAAATAAAATAATAGTTTTTGTTAATCTATGGCAGGGGTCTCCAAACTACGGCCCGCGGGCCGGATGCGGCCCGCGAGGTCTTCTCATCCGGCCCTCGGAGATCTTTTTGTCCACGGAAAAGCTTGAAAATTTTGGCATTGTAAAAATCGTTTTTATCTTTAACACTCCCGCTAATGGCCTTTTCCGAAAAAAATGAATAGTACATGACGTCAGCAACAATCTCACGCGTGCGCCAAGGACCAAATACAAATCGGCTGTATCAGATGGGTGAGGCTGTAGACCAGGGGTCTCCAAACTACGGCCCGCGGGCCGGATGCGGCCCGCGAGGTCTTCTCATCCGGCCCTCGGAGATCTTTTTGTCCACGGAAAAATATGTTTGTTGTTGGAAAATGCCACCCCAATGAGATGACTGGAAGAAACTGGCCCCCGAACTTATATTTGATAGTTAATGCGGCCCTCGGGCTGAAAAGTTTGGAGACCCCTGATCTATGGTATCGAATTTATACACCGTATGTAAAAATATATTGTTTAATTCAAAAATGTAAAAAATATGGTGTTGAATTTGAACAATAGTTGTTGTAATAATATGGTTTTTGAGGAATAATAATATTTTTTGTAAAACTACGGTATCGAATTTTAACGATAAGTGTTGAATTGTAACTTGTAAAAAAATATGGTGATGAATATGAACAATAGATGGTATAATAATATGGTTTTGAGCTAGAATAATATATTTTGCAAAACTACGGTATCACGACGGTATTGAATTTTAACGATAAGTGTTGAATCCTAACTTGTAAAAAAATATGGTGTTGAATATGAACAATAGATGGTATAATAATATGGTTTTGAGCTAGAATAATATATTTTGTAAAACTGCGGTATCGAATTTTAACGATAAGTGTTGAATCCTAACTTGTAAAAAAAATATGGTGTTGAAAATGAACAATAGATGGTGTAAAATATGGTGTCGAATGTGAAGGATCGAACTGGCAAAAAAAAAAAGTCTCAAAACCTGCAAGCGACGGTAAGATGAAATTGGAAGCGATCAATCGTAGCGTGGGTCTGGCAGCACTGATGGGGGCGCTGGCCGGCCGTAAATTGCTGAACGTATTTATCGTTTGTCCTCCTGGAGGCTTGTGGCTCTCAAAATGACGGCCCAACTAGATATGAAGGCGCTAGACACGCATCAATCATCGACCCCCCCCCCTTTTTTCGCCTTATCCCCCCCCCCTCCGGGCTTGTCACGTGACCACATATCCCATCATTAATCCCCATGGGATCGCTTATTAAGACGCTTTTTGTTCTAGCCTTGGTCTCGCGCGGCCGTTTCCTGGAAGAGCTTCTCTTCTTTTCTTCAACGGCCAAAGTCTACCCTCCCCCCTTTCCTTCCGCCCCCTCCCCCCCTTTCCTTCCCGCCCCCCTCCTCTGCCACCTTTCACCCCACGCATGGAGTTGTTTCCAAACCGGCGAGAGATTAATAACCGCCTCGGTATCGTAGCCGTGCCGGGTCCGGCAGCTTCCGGTAGATTTATAGTCCGGGGTGGCGACGAGATCATAATGCCAAATTTTTTCCCTCTTCCAGCCGGACACTTGTACGGCACTCACAAAAATGCCGGCTTATCTGCCGGTTTTTCCGGCTGCTGTGGACGGTACTGTAGAGTTGGCTTCCATTTTCCGGCCTCTGTTGATTTTTCGACCAGCCTAGTTCCCATTTCTCAACACCTAATGACCGTTTAGCTTTCATTTTCCAGCTTTTCTGGAAGATAGAGTTAGCTCCCATCCTTCGCGTTTTAAGACTTATTGCTCTGATTGGCTAAATAATTACCAGATTGAGTATTCGGTACGGTTAGCTTATGTCAAATTTCGGGCCTCTGACCAATGTTCCCTCTAAGCTGCGCGGTTGCGCGGCCGCGCAGTAGTTTTCAGCTGTCGTGCAGTCATTTTGTAAAATAAGTGTATCTTTATATAAGACTTTTAGAACAACGGGCACAGAAATTGCATTGTGCACACAAACTTTTCCCCCTTAGAGGGATCATTGCCTCTGACGCAGGTTATTTAAAGTTTACCGGTTTATTTATGGTTTCTCTTGTCTGTTTAAACACATTAGCTCCAATTTTCCTGCAGTAAAGGAACATTTAGCTCCCATTTAAACGGTCATTATGAGCTGAATGTTCAGCATATCCACCAATGTTCCCAAAATAACGTAAATATTATACCAAACAGGTTTCCGAGGCCCAGGAAAGATTTCGTCAGGAATGTGCCTTTTCTATTAGTTTCTAGGAGATTACTTTTAAGCACTTTTTTGTTTCTAATATATAAATGCTTCTTTGTTCAAAGGTAATGAACAGTTATAATGAACAAAAAAAAAAGTAAATAATTTTGTAAAACACATTTTTTTTTCTTTTCTAAGAACTGTATGCTGCTTGAATGTGATGTGAAATATTAAACCCTACAACACCTCCCTCACCCCCACCCCACCTCTCACCCCACCCACCATCGCCACGTGAACCCAATATTAAGACACCACAGCGAAGAGCGGAAGGACAACATCCATCAAACGACGGACAACAAACCGCGTGCTTTGGGGGGGAGCGGGGGTTATCGATAATTGGTGATTGTCACTGCAGAGGTAATTACAAGCACTGCGTCATGTTTCTGACAGTCTGAAGCTAGGGCAATGTCATAAGTTAAATGTCAGGCCAATGTCATTAGTTTAATGTCAGGCTAATGCCACTAGTTAAATATCAGGCTAACGCCATCAGTTTAATGTAAAGCCATTGTCATAAGTTAAATGTAAAGCCATTGTTATAAGTTAAATGTAAGGCCGACATCATTAGTTGAATGCCACGCCATTGTCATCAGTTAAATGTCAGGTCAATGTCACAAGTTAAATGTCAGACCACTGCACGGACACAAGTTAAACATTGGGGTGTCATGTATTCTTTCTTTTTCTTCGTTCTTAATTTTAAGTATACGCGTCAACTGGTTATGCGCCATTGAGGCAATTGACTCCGATTTTAGCCTGCTTTTCTTTTTGTATTTGATCCCATAGCCTTTGTCCAACCAAGAACAAACTACAAGACAGCAGTTGTTTGATTTTGGTGTTGTCTCTCCTAGAAGAAAGTTTAAACGATGTTTCGTTTACGTAAAACAGCTTCTTATTTTTCAATTCTCACTTGTTTACTATTTTATCGACTTGCCTGCTCGCACGAGAAGAAAGAAAACGACACCGGTGAGGGAGTTCTTCAGTACCGGATATTTACATACTGATTTAATACCCCCGCAGACACCATGAAACTTAGCTCTACAACTGTAGGTAATAAAACCTATCGAAAAAATTCTCCCCGGCCACCGGAACTGATAAGGTAGAAACTGCCCGGTCTTTATGGCGGTCACGGAACTCTGGGAATTCCCGCAACACCCACATCCTGTGACGTCGTGACGTTGGAATGGGGGCGGGGGGCTGGAAATGAAGAAGACGAAAGAGAAATCTAAAGCCGGACCCGGGCCCTCAAATGTCGCCCCAGGGAGGGGAATAAACTGCTTAGATTTGAAACAGACCCCGTCCTCTGGGGGCTCGTTGCCTTGGACGCGTCCGGCGAAATTTTTTAGCACATCGCCATGAATACCGTTGGTACCGGAGTTGTGGGACCTGCGCTTGAAACACCGCGTAACTTTGGAGTGTCCTCCCCTTTATTTTCCCGATCGGATTTTGTGAAGTGTAAGAAGTTCTCGATCGCATGTCGGCAACAATCAGCAGTCGCGTACGTCATTTCCCGTCACGATCCCGCGGAAGTTGATACCGTCGTGTCGCAACGGTTGCTAGGCGTTATGCAGCAGAGGGTCAACAGAAATTATCGCCCATAACGTCACGTGATCGGGCCAGTTTTGGGCCGTGGAAAAGCTTAATTGATGACCGTGGAGTGGTAATCATGTAACTTTAATTGATTGCTCAATATTATAATTTTTTTTTTTTTTTGCGTGCTCACTAATTTTAATTATCTGTAATTGGCTGCTTTAGCATGGCAGGGCTGAGAAATGGAAATATTTCTGTACAATCTCTGAGCAGGAAGTTTAAAAAGCAAAAAAACAAATTCTAATTAGGTAAGACATCGCCGAATTTATTTTAGAATTTTTTTTTTCAATAGCAATTTGTTTTCAGAAATGGACAAATCTATTGACCGAAAAACTAAAGTATGTTTATATTTGCAATAAAAACATTCACGGTTCGATTTAAAAAAAAACAACAACTATTGGTGTAATTACTATATGTTTTACTTGAATCCGCAACTAACTGTTTTCTTGAAATAAGATAGCATAATTTATCTATGTACTTAGTCCAAACATGTTAAGGTAATGTAGCTTTCTTTATTGTGCTTGAAGTATGCCAGGTACCGCTAAAAGCTGAGTGGACTACAATCAATCATGCGATGACATTGAATGATTGAATGGCTTCTAATATTGTAACTAGCATCATATATGATGGTGTATTTTGTTCAGATAGAGGTACCGTAAAGAGCGCCTGTCTGTCTTACTACATTTGACTATGTCTTGTATTCACCGACTAATGTCCTACTACTTGGGCGGCGATCTACTAATGTCCTACTACTTGGGCGGCGATCTACTAATGTCCTGCTACTTGGGTGGCGTCCTACTACTTGGGCCACTAATTAATGTCCTACCAACCGACCACTCTCTATTATAAATATGACACGAAAAAGACTCATGCGAAATTCGAATTCAATTAGAATAACATTACAATGTTGTTGTGTTTGAGAGATGATGTTGGGAGGGGCAGAGATGAGCAACTGACCATTGGTCAGTGCGTGCGTCAAACCTTAAGTGACCAGTGATGTAGTGGCGTTTTAACGTAACCTCGACCATTATTATACCATTAGAACATCACGTGACCAGCCGTTTGATGGTACCACTGGAACCAGTGCTTGAATCATAGACAATTACAAAAATGGCAAGTATTACGAAACTTGTCAAAACTAACTGGTTAAAGGCAAGACTGGAATGAGTAGTTGAGTCACAGACAACTCCCGAAATGGCAAGGATGACGAAACATGTAAAAACTGGTAAGCATTACTAAGGGAGTCGGTGGTTGAATCATTTGACAACAGCCAAAATGGCAAATGTGACATTTGTGAACTAAAATTAACTAGCGAAATAGAATTTTGTTAGCTAGTGCAACTCCTTTATACTTTTCTACGCTTTATCGTAAATTACTCAAGTCAACTAATGCATTTGCTTTTTTTCACCCCCACCCCCACCACCAACTGACAGGGGCACCTCTATCAGCTATATCAGTAGCATAGCCCCCTCCCCCCAGGCTTGATCTATGGACATCAAGTAACGTAAACAAAGGAGCCAGCCACAGACTGACCCAACAGATCATAATCTATCTTCTACTGCGGTGAGCTTCAACTCTGACGACCCTTAACCACAGACTGACCCAACAGATCATAATCTATCTCCTACTGCGGTGAGCTTCAACTCTGACGACCCTTAACCACAGACTGACCCAACAGATCATAATCTATCTTCTACTGCGGTGAGCTTCAACTCTGACGACCCTTAACCACAGACTGACCCAACAGATCATAATCTATCTCCTACTGCGGTGAGCTTCAACTCTGACGACCCTTAACCACAGACTGACCCAACAGATCATAATCTATCTCCTACTGCGGTGAGCTTCAACTCTGACGACCCTTAACCACAGACTGACCCAACAGATCATAATCTATCTTCTACTGGGGTGAGCTTCAACTCTGACGACCCTTAACCACAGACTGACCCAACAGATCATAATCTATCTCCTACTGCGGTGAGCTTCAACTCTGACGACCCTTAACCACAGACTGACCCAACAGATCATAATCTATCTTCTACTGGGGTGAGCTTCAACTCTGACGACCCTTAACCACAGACTGACCCAACAGATCATAATCTATCTCCTACTGCGGTGAGCTTCAACTCTGACGACCCTTAACCACAGACTGACCCAACAGATCATAATCTATCTCCTACTGCGGTGAGCTTCAACTCTGACGACCCTTAGCGTGAGCAGTCATCATTTGACTGCCGTCACCTATGATGCTGGTACCGCCCGTGATGGGGGTTCCATTACCCCCGCCCCCCACCCCACGAGCTTTGAAGTCCAGGCAGCTCCCACCATTAGCACCCCTCCCC
Organism: Physella acuta; assembly: GCF_028476545.2. Taxonomy (NCBI): domain Eukaryota; kingdom Metazoa; phylum Mollusca; class Gastropoda; family Physidae; genus Physella; species Physella acuta. Next base: position 498,382 of record NW_026732940.1, read on the forward strand.
CTCTTCCCCAGAAAGATCTCCGTCACCTAAGGTTTGCACGTCTTGCTGTGAAGAATGGGGGCCTTGCGTGACGACTGAGTTCTATTTCAGCCAGGGGAGAGAAGCGGGTTCCTAAGGGCGGCAACCCTGGGGTTCTCTGACACACTTAGGCTGGGAGGGAAGAATTAGACTAAAAAATCTTCCTTTTGTTCTACTTTTCTTACGTTTCGTTATGTTATTACTTTAAAACAAATTATCGAATTTAGTATTTATCGTAGAAAAATATAGCAAAATGACAAAGCTTGATTTAATATTGATTGTTTTGCAGATCAAAGACTTCGATAGGGGTAATCATTAGGTTTCAGATGGGAACTGTAATATTCTAAGCTGCGTTAATATATAACAAGCTGCAGTAGTTTTATACTAACAGTTGCCTGCATTGTACGCTGACGGAAATATAGATTATCTATTAATACACTCAATAATGTGACAGTTCGGTTTTACCTTTCAAGTTGGTGTGTCGTTTTTATTTTCTTTGCATTAAAGTTAACAAGGTTTTTAAAAGGCCTGCAACAACAAATAACATTACTACGTAACGTGTCTATCAAAAGCTATTGGACAAGCTACATTACTAAAGATGTGAACGAGGCTTATTACCTATGACGCGTATCTGCTTAATATGGACAAGGCTTATTGAGATTTGGACGAACCTCTTTATTCAAGATGTGGACAATCCGAACAGCCAGAAGATGAGCATCTCTCTACTAGCGACGGACCTCAATGAAGTATCCCTGGTCTATGGGCGAGCAACGTTACTTAAGATGTGGACTAATATCTTTACTTAAGTTGTGTATCTCTATAATGAACTAGCCCCAAAGGCATGTGTATCTGTCTCTCTTTGTTCTATGTACGAGCCATGTTGACGAGTCTCTCTTCGTTGACGGAGCTCTATCGATGTGTGTATCTGTGTATCAGTGTTGTACGGACGAGCCACATTACTTAAGACGCCACATAAAGATCTGTATCTCTCAGTTCTGGCAGAGACACGACAAGACCTAGAGCTCTGGTCACCGGCACCAAAACACACGTAGTCCATTATTTGTACCGCCCCATCCCCTTTCCCACCTCGCTCCCCATGTCCGTGGATCTGTTGAAAGCCTCGAGAAGAGCTCCACAGAGATGAAAGATACGGTGCTGCCAACTTTTATCTGGCATTGCCTTAAAAGAGATGGCATGTAGCGAGGGTTGGGATCACGAGCTGTCTGAGGGATTAGCTGGTGTTGTTCCAGACTGAAAAGATTGGCTAGATGCGAGCATGGCATTTTTTTTTCGTCTAATGTGTCTGGGTACGTCTGTGAGTCTTGGCTCAGATATAAGTCGGATTTAGCTAACGGGTGACGGTGATTTGGCGAAGTATAAAATAAAGCTGTTTTGGCCCGGGAATATTTGTTTTTCTTAGCACATCCTAACTGTTGTCTTTGTGTATGCGTGAGACGTTCTTACAACACATACATGTCTAGGTTATAAATAAGTCTTATTTTACCTCTTGTTTGTGCTTGTACATGTGTAAGTGTTAGACACACTCATTGTTTTATGGGCTCCTGGTGTTGTCGATGGATCTGTTTTTGACATAGACAACGTTGTTGTTAGGTAGTGGAACAAACAATTAGCAGCCCAAAAGACTCGATCACAGAATCACTCAGCTCTGATGTGTACTTGATTAAGGTCCTGCTTACGTTTCTGCTTCCACCCAACTCTTCTATCTACCTGCTATAGCCTGTATAAAACACCATCTACCCAGATCACGGAAAGAGCACTTGTGTATAAAGATCGGGAAGACAGCTGATCATATCATCCCTTCATACAAGAATGACACAAAGACAGAAGATCTATAATCCCCACTCTGTTGTCGTTTGTCACGATGACTAAAAACTAATTATGTTTTATTCATTTTTTATCTGCAGTAAACCTTAACTACATTATTAAAATAAACAATTTAACTACACCAGGCTGGTATGTCTTATTAGACCAGTACCGTTTTAAAAACTCTTTTATAGTGCCAATAAGCAACCTCTGGGTAACTCTTTTATAAGATCAAATCACAGACGATCACTTATATAATGCTTATTAAATACAACTGATGATGTCATTTAACTGATGACGTCTTACACTGCGCTTTTTTTAAAATGTTTACTGTTTACTCTTTATAAAACGTGCGCCAGTAGTATTTATAGAACCAACGCCAACTCAAACTTCAAATAATGCCAACATTTATTTATCTGATGCTCCCCCATCCCACCATTTGGAACCAACACCCCCTCCCCCCATCCCACTATTTGTAACCAACACCCCCCCCCCAATCATTTGGAACCAACACCCCCGACATCGGTGCTAGAAAATAACTGATGTATTTCTTATCCTGTCTGCGACGATCAATGGGACCCTCTGGCGTATCTTATACCATCTCCCCGCCCCCCCTCCCCAACGTTAATAGCCCCAATCTTGGGACCGACGAGGGATTGTCCTCAACAAACCGGAAGCGGTTAAATTAACCAACAGGCTCAAACGATTAGCCGGGGGATGAGGGCTAGGGTCCCCTTGCTGACCACTGGCCGATCAATATATTTTCACTGCATACCAATCGTCTGCTGGTCAGCCGACTTCACAAAGAGAGATCGGCCGTGCCCGGCGGAATTACCCGATAGCGTACAACTTCCGGAAAAGCTACCGGGTATTCCCGGTAGATCTATTATTAGATATCACGCTAGAGGCAGATGTGTATGACGATAGTCTCAAAGTTGGCTGGCATGTATGGCCATGGTTGGCCATGTAGCTTGTTTACTAAATATCTGTTGGCCATCAGCTCTATAAGATATTCTCTTTGTCTGCCCCGCAGTTTATACGGTATTTTGTTGGCTGGCCATCTAGTCTTTGGGTATTTTGTTGTTTGGCCATTTAGTTTTGGAGTATTTGGGTCATCATGCCTATGGGGTATTTGGTTCTTTGTCCATCATGCCTATGGGGTATTTGGTTCTTTGTCCATCATGTCTATGGGGTATTTGCTTCTTTGTCCATTATGTCTATGGGGTAGGCCTATTTGGTTGTTTGGCTATCATGGCAATAGGGTATTTGGTTGTTTGATCATCATTTTATGGGGTATTTCGTTGTTTGGCCACCAAGTCTATGGGGTATTTGGTTGTGGGGCCATCGTCTATAGGGTATTTGGTTGTTTGACCATCAAGTCTATAGGGTATTTGGTTGTTTGACCATCAAGTCTATAGGGTATTTGGTTGTTTGACCATCAAGTCTATAGGGTATTTGGTTGTGAGGCCATCGTCTATAGGGTATTTGGTTGCTTGGCCATCCAGTCCATGCAGTATTTTGTTGTGCTTGGATATTTTTGGCCTTTGTTTTCCATATAGTATTTCATTAAAATGTATTTTCAAGTTATTCCGCTTCCTTACACACCAAATATTTAACACGCACGCACTATAAGAAGTGATGAAGTCCTAATTGTAATTAGTAGCTCTGACCAGTATACCCAGTTACTAACCACACATACCCTCAAAATAACACACCGACACGCACAGACTCAATAAAAAACTGGAACCAAAAATGAACAAATAAAGTTATTTGTATGACTTTGTTATCAAACACTTAACGCCTAATCGACAAGTATGATCTAGTAGTTTGTCCATATTGAATGTGTCATATGGCGTGTCCCAATTCTTGATTCACTACCAATGTGTCATGACTCTACGTTTATTGTCAGTGTGCTACTTGTCACATGACATTTCTTTATCGGTGTCAATTATCATCATTATTATGTCATTTAAAGTGTTTTAATACAATCGTATCTATATTGATGTGTCAATTTTTGTATAAGTGTCGATATGTCTACATCAAACGCTGTTACTATCAGGTAATTTTAGTGTCATCAAGCCTTTATTATCATGTCACTACCGTATGTGTCATCGCACTACTTTTATTACATCTCCAAAGAACGCGTATACTTACGCGTCTCCATGCCATACCTAAAATAAAACAACAATTTGACATACTACGCGATAAACCCTCGCCATTTATCTATCTTTAATCTCCCAACCCACGCACGCGTGGCTCGCTCACACGACTAAATTAACTGACCACTCACCCACCGGTCATGTATTTTTATTTGCACGTGCTCCGCCCTGACCTGACTTGGCTGCTGCACCACCCCACTGCATGCAACTGGAAGTGTCAAAAATACTCCAAGGTGATGTTATCCAGTCGAGTTACGTCCCTTACGAAAACAAAGGTTAAAGCAGGGAGATAATTGGTAACCTTTTTGATCACATATTGTTTGGTATAGATCCAAGAATTGCCAGGGGACACTACTACGCTTGATCGCTCCAATACTGATGAATCAGCTATTTATGGTTTGGGAATACATTTCTAGGAAAATAATACATTTATATAGAATAGAAAAGTATTTATAAATACAGAAAAAAATAAAAAAATTTTTTTTAAAGTGATTGTATGATACAGTTTTTAAATACTACAATTAACTCTTTAGTATAAACTACATTTTTAAAATTTAGTTTATTTTTTAATTACCGAGTGTAACTTTTAATATAGTTTGCTAGCTCAGAAATGTTGCGTACGTGATGATCTTTTTTTTATTAGATAAAATTTGTTATTGGCACACGCAAAATAAAAAAAAAAGTTTTAAATATTTTGATATACAATTATTATTTACGTACAGAGAAAAGATTATATTGTTTGAAGTGTTGGGTTTAGGGTGGAAGTGGATGTGGGGTGGTCTTAGTACCCCGTGTAAAAACTTAATAATTTTTAAAAAAAACATTTGATCTCATCGACAGGTCAATCGATCACTATATTTTAGAACTATTATTGTAAACAGTTTCTTAGAACTATCCTCAACTTATACATGGCTCGTAATCTAGTTAAAACCCCAATTAAAACCCTAACACTGATCCTACCCCAGCAGTGTTTCTTCTAGACTTTTTTTCTCTGGGGGTGCACTTGAAATTTTCGTGGGGGGGGGGGGGGGGGACAACAATTTCCGGGGGGGGGGGGAGCGGACACTGTCAAAGGTATATATTTTCTATATAAATTCCATTTCGTTCGGGGGGGGGGGGGGGCGGTAGACTTTCTTCGGGGGGAGGGGGGGGGAGCATCCCCCCCCCCCCCGAAGAGATGCCTGGAAGAAACTCTGTACCCCGGGTCGTAAACCATAATGTTAACAACAAGATCTACAGAAGGACTAAACCATCAATTAGTACAGTCTTGCCCAGATGTATTCATTTATTTTCACCTTTATCTCAAACAGCATAGGTCAAGATATTATGCTTTCAAATGATTTGCTGTTTTATAAAGAAAAAAAAAAGCCACAGAGCGTCTGGTATTTTTTTTTTATTTGGGTGTTCAACTGATGAAAACACGAACACTGCGAAAGCTAAGAGAACAGCCAACAGTTCCAAAATCAAAAGGGTAGAATCAGTAGCACATAGGTCTAGTACTTCATTCGACCGGCAGCACTGTAGGTCGAAGGTCAAGTTGTGATGTATGTGGGGAAGGGGGGGGGGTGGCATAAACTGCTAACCAGTATTGGTAACAAATAATTAATTAACGTAATTAAGAATTAGTTAGGTCTTTTAAATAATTATGTTAATTCTCAGTTCCCAAGGTTTCAATTCAATTTGATGATTATTTGTCAAAATACCAGCAGTAAAAAAAAAAAAACAAAAAAAAAAAGAAACGAAGCTACCACATCTCATACGAAATATTCCTACGCGCGTTCGTAGTACCATATTCTCGACTGATTTTTTTGTTGTCGACTGACTGATTAAAGAGAGCATTTGGCGAGCTGACAGCACCCCGAGTCTGACAGTCACAGACTCATCTGGCCAGATGACAGCAGTCCCCGTGTCTGAGCCCCCCTCCGCTCATGACGTATGCATGGCTCGATTCTCCCATGATGCTCAGCTGCCCACGCCCGACCCCGGGCGCAGAAGGTCAGGGTGCCACCCTCACCCCGAGCGTAGCCGCCCCATCTGGCTCGTGAACCAGAACGCCAGCCAAGATTCCGGGGTCAGCGGTTCTTAAACTCGCGCCGTCGGTCTCCGCTGGTTAGTGATATTATAATCACTAGCTCAGCTAATCAATGACAAATTTTCATCCACTTTTTATTAGTGAAGAAGATTTTTTTCAGCTTAAAGATATCGAAGCTGTATCACGTGGTTGACACCCACCAATCAGATGGCCGGTATCTCCACGTGCCACTAATTATTCATGATTGTTGCTCAAGTTACACCATGTTCAATTAAGTTTCATTAAGTTCATGTTTCACGGCATCGGTTAAATTCGTGTATTGTTCTAAAACGACGCCAACATAACTGAAATAAATGACACTATACGACCTAGAAATTAGGCCTTAAAGATAATTTAATTAATTAAAGTCTGTCAGTAAAGACAGAGAGAAACAAGCTTATTTTTTTCATTTTTATCTTACAAAGGTATAATTTCTGCGTTTTATAGAACACCCATCCTACCAAAATATTATTTATCTTCTATTCTAATGTTTTTATTTCTTATTAGCTATACATACATTTTCTTTACATCATACACAGAAAAATTATTCAGCTACACTTTTTCCAATTCGGACAGCATTAAAATTTATTAAAAGTGTTATCTATAGGTATATTGAGCGCAAAACTTTATTTTAGAAAGCGGTTTCTTTTCAATCACAGACTCTAGGGTATAATTTTTGAGACTTCGATTTATGTGATAATATGGTCCATGCAATATCCAGGAGTCAGGTACCCATTAGAGCTGATTAACTTTGGGATATACTACGGTCTCGCGCCTGGGATCCGAACATGAGACTTTGCGCTAATAGCTGTTCGGGCTATATCCCAATACGGTGATGGTTTACTAACATCTTTAGTGTGTTATTCTGTGCTGCGCTGCGCTATCCTAATGTAAACACATACACCTTGGGATTCTTGGGATGTGTGTTGGTGATAGTTACGGCTCAACCAATCAAAGAGTTGGCTTGATGTGGTTGCTGTTGTGGTGGTTCAAGTCTGTGAATAAAGTTGCAGTATTTATGTGAAACATTTTTAAACTGGATAGTCTATTTTTGTATTTCCTCTTTACTTCGGTTTATTTTTAAAGCATAAAGCGTGCGACGATGTTAGTGGAAAAAAAAACCGACGCAATCAAATTCAGGAAAAATTGATATCACCTATGGAATGCTACGAAACGAGATATTAATTCAGGCGCATGCGCAGTGCGGCCCTCATGCTGAGGACAGATACTTGCATGCTGTTGAAGCATATCTCACGTGCGGAGTGAGCATGTTGTCACATACTTGTCTCATCTGGCCTTCGTCTTCATTTCACAATCATCGACACTCCACAATCATCGACACTCCACAACACTTGCGTTTCCGGACATTGTGACATGCGCAGTGTTGTTGGTAAACACGAGGGTTGGATAGATTGGAAAAGGGGGGGGGCGGGTCGACCTAGACAGACGGGGTTGTAGACATAATAAAAGAGACCCCTCTTGTCCCCCCTCAAAAAAATTGGAGGAGGGTCTCCTGGAAGCATGAGAGTGGATGTCTGTTTGTATTCGGTTATTCAATTTCAATTCCATGAAAAACCTCTAGGGGATCGAGGTCGTTTGGATGGAAGGGGGGAGGGGGGATGATAGGGGCCATAACTGTCGTTTGTTAAGCAATGTTATCAGTGATGTTGGGGGCGATGGAGGCGATGCCGTCGTCATCATCGTTAATGGCGATAAATGGGTGCGGTTAACCTCCACGCGCCGGAGTGTCGCGCGCGTCGACGCCATTTTGGCTCAAATTATGCGCGCGCACACGTGGCGCGTGTGTGAGCATCTCTTATGCCAGTTAAGCCGGGCTTGAGTGACCGTGGAAGATGAGTAGTACCCGTTCCGTCTGTGTGCAGTTTGACAACAGTTTTCACTTATCGAATTTCCTGACACAATACTTGAGAAATCTCCCCCCCCCCCCGTATCTTTTCCCCCACCCCTCCCTCACAATGGTGCTAGAAAGATCTGATCTCCCCCGACTAGCAAGTGCTGTAATTCCAGCAAATTCTCAACATTCCCAATTTAGCACAGTTCACACTCTCACAATTAAAAAAAAAAAATGTCACTTTCACCCAAAGGGCAGTCACTCTCAAATCTCGTTTTTATTTTTAGAAACCCAGCCTGATTCAGTCACGTGTGGGCTAGCCCCTATTTAAAATCCTTTCAAAGCTACCCCCTCATTACATTAGTTAGATTCGTACAAAGACACGTACATTTAGAATTCTACCTTCATAAAGAAATTCATTGTCCTATCTTACCCTCTATATATTCGCCTTGCGTTATATTTAGACCAACATTATTACAATCACAAAGAGATGTTCCCTAGAAACTCATCTTGTTTATAATCAAACATAAAAATCCCATTGTAAATGACTGAGTAGAATTAAACCAAGCGATAATTTACAAATATTTCAAAATAATTTTTTTTTATCACGTAACGAGGTTCTGATACGGTTATTTCTGCACTTGTGGGTCAGCCTGACCTCTTTGATTACCAACCAAACCCGCTACTTTTAACCCGAATATTCCCATCCAGCTAACTGCAAAATTGTATTAGCCCGACAAACGAACATAATGACCAGTAGCCAATCCGGCAATTGAAAGCTGTACATTAAATTTCTCCATGCTTCGTAAACATCAAAGACAACACCGCAAAATACAGAGGGGGTGGGGGTGAATTCAAAGCTTAGCAAACCCAGGACTAGAAGACAGAATCGTCCAAAAAAAATGTATCTGCCATTTAAGCTTGTACGTGGTTTTTTATATTAATTGAAGCGCTGATGATGTTTAATGAATACGATATTTAAATTGATGAGTGAGATGATGAAGCCGACTTGGGGCCGAAGACCGCTGGGGGGAGTCGCTTTAAAAGAAAAATTAGCGCACAGGTCAGTGTACTGGGTACATCCAGGAGCAAGGTGACCCTGACCCAGAGCTAGCGCAGGTGGTCACGATGCAGGGAATGTGTGGGGTGGATGCAGAGTTTCTTCCAGGTTTATCTTCGGGACCCCCCCCCCCATCCTAAGAAAGTCTACCGCCCCCCCCCCCCCCGAACGAAATGGAATTTATATTTATATAGAAAACATATATTTTAACCGGTGTCCGCCCCCCCCCCGGAAAATGTTGACCGCCCCCCAAAAATATCAAGTGCCTCCCCCCCCCCGGAGAAAAAAATCTGGAAGAAACACTGGGGGAATGTTGGAACATCTCAGGGAACTAGTTGGTTAGCCGTACCTTGATATGTGTAAAACCGATTATTAGGCAATCGCTTAAATTTAGAGTTAGCCATTATATAACATTCACCTAAATGCGTAGAGTAAGGCATAATATAGCATTCACATAAAGGCATATAGTTAGTTAGCCATACATATACGTATACGTGTGATCAGTCATCTTTATACGTATAGTATAGATAGCCATATATATGCCCGTGTATTGCTAGTTAACCATGAATTTACATGCATGCAAATATTATTTAACCACATCTAGAAAAGAGGATAACACGTGGTTTACTAATGGACAAAGTTTGCATAGCTTTAACATCTCTATATATACCACAATGTATTTCATTCTATCAGTGTAGCATTACACAAAAACCACTTTCTAAGTCTAGCATAGAAGAAGTTACAAAATAATCAAAACCACTAATCTGAGCAATAATTTGAACCCTAAGCTAAACTACCGTCTTTTGAGAGGTTAACTATAGAGGTATGAGGGTACGTCTACTCATCAAGAAAACCAAATTACTCTTGTTATCGTATTGAACCTGGTGCCACTGCCTGAGCTAGATCATGACGTTTGAAAACATTCAAATTAGAACAATTAATTCAGTTTTCAGTTGATGGGAGATCTTTTGATCAACAAATTGAGAGGTTGAAAATTATGCAAAACATCCGCTTTTAAAAATGCATCTTCCTCTTTTATTTGCTGGGGTAATGTTAATGATAGATAATTAAAATTTCCAATTAGAGAAGAACTGACATGATTTAGTTTGAATTATTTTTTATGAGATACATACGTAAATATTGTGATTATTTTTTCATAAAAATTGTGAAGATCTCAGTTCTAAAGACTTGTATTCACGTACACACTATCAAGAAATTTGTGGTGGTGAATTCAATGTCTTTTATTTCTAACATTTTGGTCAGTTTTATTCGCATTTTCTAATACAAATTAAAAAAATTATAATTTCAAACTTGATCATATTATGAGTTAAGATATCACTAAAGATGATTTTAAAAGATCTTTTTTATAAAAAAAATAACTGCCGAACATCCGAAGATTACTAAAATATGGGACAGACAACTCATCAGAATCTTCACAAGATTCCCCATGCCTACCTCTTTAAAAGGAAAGTAACGGCAGGACAGGACACACGTTTTGTACAAATAGAAAATTGACTTGCGCATGAGTTACTTTTTCCATAACGATATTTTGGTATTTAAAACATCCATTTTAGGTTAAGTAGATTGTATGTTAAATAACTATTTTTAAAACGTTCATATTAGCTGAGAATAATTTAATGTCAACACAGTGTCTTTTGTTAAAACGTCCTGTTTGTTAATTTATTTCTTACAAAACAAACCTGCTCCAAGAAAAACTTATAAGTGCCATCTTTAAAACACAGATACATTTTATTGTATAATTAAACTTCAATAGAAATGTAGTTAGCTTAGTGTACCTATAGTAAATACACCGTATGGAATAGAATCAATAACAGGGATTGTTTTTTTTTAATACTTTCGTTTCTAAAACATCAACTTTGATATAAACTTATATAACAGTTAAAACTAGTTTTTGTCTTGAACTGTGTTCACTCTACTTCCTTTAGTTTAATTTTTTAATTTGAACTCTAAAAACAAAACTTGATATAAAAAGTGAAAACTAGATTTTGTCATGTGCTGTTTTATCCCATTTTAACTATAAAAATAAAACATTTAAAACAAAAACTGCGTCAAAAATAAAAAATAAACCGGGAGTGATCTCCCCTAAACTTTCTCGAATATTCTAATATAACACTACGTGGGATGTCAACTCGGAATATAGACATGATTTTTGTTTACTTAAACTTTTAAAAATAGAATAAAATCTAGTAGAAAAGAAAATGCGCACCAAGCGAGCACCAAAACCAAATGCGCGTAATAGTGCGCAATATTATTAGTACTTTATAAATTTACATGCGTTTTTTGAGAAATCGGAAATAGCGTAAATTAGTACTTCCGATCAACGGAAATTACTCAAAATTTGACAGAAGGTAGAGAATTAGATCTTTTACTTACATGTGAAATTTCATTTGTCTATCTTAATTAGTACTCAAGTTATAGGCTTTTGAAAAATTCAAAGTAGAAAAAGTACCACTTCCGGTTATCGGAAATCGCTCAAAAGTTGATACGTATCTACGATTTTGATATAATACTTATATATGAAATTTCATCAACCTAGCTGTAACGGTACTCAAGTTATCGTGTTTACACACAGACACACAGACACACAGACACACACACACACACAGACATACGGACAAGATTGCAAAATTATGTTTTTCCGTATCAGTGAGGTGTATAACGTCGAGATTTGTAAAAATCTCGATTTTTTTTTGCACGATTACAATACTTTCTCTATACTACGTATATACGAGAAAGTAAAAAAGTCTACGTCAACTTATTTGTTATATTTTCAGAAGCCCATTTAACCAGGAAAGATCCTTACACAGAACAGATAAGTCCCGAGTTTCTCCTATCATGTGATTTTGTTTTGATGTGCAAGGTCAAATGAGAGGGGTTACAGAAGGTCACAAGTTCAGAAGATGAGCAATGACCAGAGCTCGCTGACAGTCCTTATCAAAGCTCCCTCATTGCCTTACAGCAGACGGCGTCTAAATTGGCCGTCTGCTGGTCCCCAATGGCCGGCCACAGATCTCTGATAGACGGCCAGAAGATTCACATTTTTTTTGTGGATAGAAAAATGAAATTACTAAAATAACTAATTTGATTGTTATTTCTAACTAGTATTTGGGAAAAATACGGATACAGGCATTGAATTTACTAGTAAATCAGTTATATTTAATTATGCGATTTATTGGAATATTTTGTTTGATTTTAACATCAGATCTCACTAAGTGTTAAATATGTGTAAATATGTTTGGTGCACATGTCCTTAATATTCTCAACTTTACTTTGAGCGGGAATATTTATTTAAAAAGAATTCTGTTTAAAAGAGTAGAAAATTTCCCCCACTAGACTCCACTGTAAAACTCATTAACTGGACGGCCAAGTTAAAACTAGTTTCACGGACGGCCAAAGGACCCCGACATCTCTCCCCCCCCCCCCCGACTTAGGAAATTCTTTCTATCCTATCTGCCATCTAATGCCGCTTCGCCGGCCATGGTTAGCAGACGAGGGGCTGAGGCAAATGGCGACTAGCTCCAGGACGAGATGAAATCATTCTTAGTCCGTATTACCTTAATTCTAACCATCGCCGGAAGCACGAATAACTACTGTAAGCACCCTCCGTTTCGAATTCACAATTTTCTAACATTAAAATGTTATATGAAGAAGTATAAATCCAGAAAAATAAAATAACTTTGAATAAAGTCCTTAAACATAATTATATTTAGGTTTAATGTATTAAATTTTACAGTAATGTAGTCTATACCCGAAACAGTACAATAAAAAACGGCAATAAGAAAGGCTGAAAGAGAAGACGGTCTACAGTATTGGGAGACGCGCGTTATTGCAAACCAAATAAGTGGGATCAGGAGGGGACTGCCCCAGTCCGAACCCCAATGAGTTTGTGTAATGAAGCGAACCAATGGAGCAGGGATCTTCTGCCTGGCCTCGTTATGACGGCAATCATGGCGGACAGCCTCTTTTTAGAGCTAGCGCATGCGCAAATGTGAGAATAATGGCTTCGCCCTTCAGACATAATACCTCTGGCACCAGCCCCTCAGATGCCGCTGTACTCGTTAATGGATCGGTGAGTTTTCGTTAGTAATGACTGCGGAAATCGCGCTGATTCTTCCGGGGGGTTTTACAGGGGAGCGGGACAGGCGGACTTACCCCTGCAATTCTCCGTGCCGGCAGGTCTATTTCAGTCTTCACACCCGCAGACGACCGTAACGGAATCGCCCACTTCCGGTTTCTGCGTGCTCGACCGGCGTTGTTGAGAGACGCAGTGTGGGCCCTGGTGCCATCTTCAGTGCCGTCCTACTTGATATACAGATGCAGGCTCAGGCAAATCCCCGCTCGACGCCAACATTTATTTCAACACATAGGACAGGGATCAAAGAGCTTTTGTCTACAGAAATTTTTTTATTTTCTCATGTTTTGTCAGTATAAAAATACATTTTTTTTTACGTTTAACATAAAAATATAAACTTTTGTTTAGATTTTGATAGACTGGTGAATTTAGGTAAAAAGAAAATTGTAGAAATATTGTAGCTAATCTTAGATTTAAAAAAAATTCCTATGTGTTTATTATTAGTGGGCTTATATTTTTATATAGGAATGTAGCTTTAAGAATGTAGCTGTTAGAAGAATATGTTTTAGGAAGTTAACGGACATTGTAGAAATATTCAGAATTTAGATTTGTGAAATTGTGGTAAAAGTATTTTACATTCCGGTAGCAAATCTATTAAATCTATGTAATGTGGGTGCGTAAATAAGTAAATACTTGTACAAATAAATAAAAAAAAACGTTTTTGTAATTGTATTTATGCTTTAAAAAAATTTTTTTTTGTTTGTGGCGGATATATTTGTACGTCTGCTGGTGGATGACTTGCATAAAGTAAAAAACAACAACAACACAGCATTAGGTTAGCGTTGTGATATATTACTAAAGGTTTATTTCTTTTACATTAAATTATATTGATGACTAGTAAAATTAAATATTTTGTGATTCTAAAATGTTAGTTAACGTGTAATTAAAGTGATTTTTTGCAATTTATATTATGTTTGCAAGGTAAATGTGTATGTTGATACCTGTTCACCAAGTTTATTGAATGATTTTTTTAATAAATCGCAGTTGTTTAAAAGAAACATTGCGATTGGTGTTGGTGTGTTGTATGCTGAATCCCGTCCACGCTTGATTTACCATTCACAGTACAGCACAGTCTACTTCATAGAATTAATTCTGAATAGGAAAAAGTAATCTAAGGGAGGTAATCAAATGAAACATTTAAACATGTAATTGTGAAGAGTACTTTCCCCTTATAAGCTACTGCAGTATTATTTAATGAAAATATTCCACCATATATTTCATTTCAATAACTACTCCATATGTGTATGCAAACGTACCCATTTGCTGCACAAGTAAAAAAAAACAATTGTTATGAAATTCGAAACCGATTACTTTGAACAGTTGTGTTAATTCGAGACATTGTATTTACTGCAATTTTTTTTAGAAGATTAAAGTATTTTTAACATAATATCTAATCATTCACTATCACTTTAAAGTTTCCTCAATAAAAAAAGTTACCTACCGGCTAGAGCTAACTGTTGATCGCATTTTTAATTATTATTCTTTTCCCACTTTCATTTTTGAATGTGGAAAACAGATCAATTGTTATTGAAAAAAGCAATTTCAATAATTGTTGTTTGTCGATTCATGTTGGGTGGGATGGAGGCCTAAAATAGGTGTTAATGGACGCCAGCGAGAAAAGTCTCAAAGGTATTTGAGAGGCCCATAAATTAATTTAAAAATCATGCATGGCGTAGTTACAATTAATATGGTTATAAAATCATGTCTGTTTTTTTTCGGACTTTACTAAAGACTGGATGTAAATGATGTTTTTAATATTTTCGGTAACTAAAAAAATGTCAAAAAAAAAAGCAAAAACAATTTGGTTTTCACGTGTAATGGCGACATAAACAATGGCATCCTGCTATTCGATAGGCCGCCAAAAACTTTATTGTACACATTGTAAGCTAAAAAAAAGAAAAACTAGGTCATGGGGTTTAAATTTGAATTGTTATTTAAAAACTTGATCTGCAAAGCTTTGTAAACAAAAAAACTATAAAGTGGGGCTGTCAGAAATCGATCACGGAGTTCCTGTACAGCAAATCAATTTTTGTCTTTCGAAAGTGAAACATCAAGTTATAACTTAGGCTTGATGAAAATAAATAGAAATGTAGCCTTAAACTCAACAAATTATTTTCAAGTTATCTGGATCTGCAACTTTTATAGCATTGATTCTAAAAATATTAAATTTCTGAATTAATTTTAGGCTTAAGTTTTTACTTTTTATTATTTTTACGGTCCTAAGTCTAAAAAAAGCACATTTTTATTCCATGTCTACAACATTACGGAAGGATTCTCGTCAACTCGTCAAATGAAAAGGAAACAAATAAGGACATTAAAAAAGGGATCATATAAATATGAGGAGATTATATTTTTGAAGGTGCTCCAATAATTGAATTTTCATTATACATTATTAACTTTAGTATCTTCATTTCGATTTGTTTTAGTATTCATTTACAATATTTTCTCAAAATATAGAAAGTTTTACTTTTCAATATTTTAAAATCGTTATTTAAAAAAAGTCACTCCTGAAAGGTGCAACATAAGCAAGACAACAATCTAAATTCATGTTCTTTTTTTTTTTTTTACTGTGGCTGAGAATTACCTCCCCTCTATAATTAAAACTTTTGTTTTCTTCTCTGAGCATAAAAAGTGTGTTTAAAAAAAAAAAATTAAAGTTCTATGAGAATTTTGATAAATATAATCATATAAAGGATCATATAAAGGTATGTTTATCAGACAATAGCGTTCTTTGCAAATATCCACGAATAAACCACACTGGGGAAAAAAAGAACGCTGAACATATATAACCATTAAAAATATATACTCAACCCCTATTCAAAGTTATATAAAAGGATAACTAAAGTTACCGAGAAGATAAATTAGTAATATGAAGGTATACGTTCTCTATATGAATGTATTTTTAATTATTGTAAATTAAATTAAAACTATTGACAAAATAATTTCTACTTAACAGAATGCAACTCGAGATACTAAAGTGACCTTATATTTGTTTGACCAAAGCACAAGCCACTAGAACACCTCAGACATACCACATTAAAATGTGGGTGAAGTCATTAAGATCAATTTTAGGCAAGTTATTATTCTTTTACTTTATTAGGTTAATTATGCAAATTAATTTACAGTAACACATTACGACACAGAGACAAACATCTCGATACGTAGACAGTGACAAAACATCGTAAAGACACAGCAACAAACACTAACGACACAGTGGCAACAGAAAGGCGAACAACAGTAACATGCGAGTTTAGTAATTGATAAACAAGCTGTATTGGTTTAATTGTTTATTGAAGCTTGTATCATTGGTTTCGTGATTGTATTGTTAATGTTTAACAATATTGACACTACATTCTTATCAATGGACATCTTAAATTGTACTCTATTTTAATTTTTTTTTAAACTGACCTACTGTCCTCTACATAATGGAAACGAGAAGGTTGGGCCGAAATGGAAGATAAATGGTAGGCCCTTCTCACGGAATTCGGGAACTATATATATATATATATATATATATATATATATATATATATATATATATATATATATATATATATATATATATATAATATGAATATAAAATGGAAATGGTAATACATTTTTGAAAAACGTAAAAATTACAATGAGTTCAATATGTATCCCATACCAATAGATAGGCTTATATACAACAGATTTAAAGTAGCAAAAAATCTAAAGTATTTTATATGCTGGTGATACAAAAGCGATAGACTGTCATGTAAATGCTGGTTTAGTCTGAAGCCAAGGACAAGACTGTCCTACCCAGGAGCAGTGACGTCAATAGTAGGAAATTCCAGAGCACTGCTGTGTGGCCTAAGATTAGAGGGAAATATGCCAAATATATTTTAAATAAACATGCAGCCGGGCTGGATTATAAATAGTTTTAATTTATGTCTTCTATTGATGCTACTTTTTTGTTTCCGCTAAGGTAAGTTATCAGCCAACCTGTGTGTCGTCTGTCTATAGATTTAATTTTTTTCTTTGTGAGGTCTGAAAATTCCTATTTGGTCTGACATTTTTTTTTATATTTGATCTTACATTTTCTTATATTTGGTTCGATATTTTATATTGGTCCGGCATTTTCTTATATTAGGTAGGCCTATACCATTTTCTTATATTTGTATATTTTTTTTCAGAAACCATACTCAATCCGTAAAAGAAATTCCTCGTCGTAAGCAGTCCAGTTTTATAAATGTTTTCCTGGTATTTAAACTATTTAAAATCTTATACGTGTAAGGTAGTGAGTACACCGTAAAAAAATACAGCACTTCTTGCTTTTTAATGTATTTAAAACAACTAACACTAACTCATAGTCCCATAAGCTCAAATATGTTTAAGTTAAATTAACTACATACGTAAAATAAATTGAGTTATAATACCCTAAAATACAATTACTTCCTGTAAAATAATTCAGTATAAAAATAACTTCATGTTAAATAGCTTTAGATTAAATAAATTCAACTTAAATGTCTTACCTGTGCTAAAGACGAAAGAAGTTGTTTTTTTGTATAGTCCAGTAACGTGTTTTGCAGAGCAAGTACATTGGATTCTATGAACGCTGCTGGTGTAGGGGAGGTTAAACACTTCACTGTACTTGTTAATTGTAAATGTATTACTGCCACATGCCATGGTGATATTTGACACACTTGGGTTTCCACCTACAACAGTACATTCGATAGCCACAGAACTCATGTTTGTGTTAAGTTGTATCGTCTCACCTTCTTTCACAATTTTGTTGTATACAACAACCACGGGGGGTTGGTCGGGAGGATATAGGGTAGCTGGAAGAAAATGTGGATATTTCCAATACATCTATTAAAAAAAATAGTTGTTTGTGTTTACAAGAGTCTGTTCGCCCGAGAGAATTATCTAAATCGAATTTTGGATTTTGAACTTTAAGTCCGACCTAAACACCCTCATCTCCTCCAAACATCTGTATTCCGGGATCCGGAAAAGTTAAAATTCTTCTCAAATTCATTACTTAAATAAGAAGTTTATTTTCCACCTGAATTCCAATGTTTTTTTTATCTACTTCTGTACTAACAATAAGACACCGCAATGTGTTGTCAATTATTATGGATATCTAAACCAATCTACGCCTGAAGTAAACTAGACCATGAGTTATACAAGATATTAAGGACAAAAACTTTATGATAGACCTTACCGTCAGCTGCAGATGAAACAGCCACACCTTGATGGAAAAAAACAAACATTTTTTTAGAACAGATATGATTTAAAAAGTATTGTTAAAAACAATTGCACTTTAAGAAAGCATTTTTTTTATTACTAGGTGTGTGTGTTAGGAAGGGGGGGGGGGGTAGGAGGGGGGAGGGGTAGGTGGGTTCAGAATGTTGTGATCATGCATGCCAAGAATAATAAAAATAAATTTTAGTTGGTACATCGGTCTCTTTTTTATTTTAGGGGTGGGAGAGGGGTGGGGGGGGTCGGATCTGGCTATCATGACATAGTGCAACGATAGTGGGGGGTGGGGGGGGGGGGCAAAATCGTCCGAATATGCGTTACGTCATGTTTGGATGACCCCTGTGTGGTCTTAAGCTAATTAACATAAAAGTATATTTCAGAAACTAAAAAATCAAAACTTACTTGACATAAGAAAAACCGCCGCCGAAAATACGTTCAGATACATTACGGCGTCTTTTTTAACAATCTGAAATGTAATTTTTTCTTTTGTTAACACTCGTTATAGATGTTAGTACCTTATGAATAAATACAGCACCTTTACAAATAACTTTGAAGAAACTTTACTAGATCCTTAAAGAGAGTGATTATTTCCCCAACGAGAGTTAGCTTGTCTTCCATTGTGTCAAATTATTTTTTACAAGGACTACAAACTAGATTGTGTGCGTTTATTGTTTTTGGTTGTAGTGTGTGTATATTTTCCGTTGTATTTTTTTTATTAATCCAACACTCCGATTTCAGCCTGCTTTTCTTTTTGGATTTGCTGCCATAGCCTTTGTCCAACGGCTGACCCCAGCTACGGGCCTCATCTGCCCGAGAGTTCGAACTCGAGACTTTTCAGTTTAGAAACCGACTCGACCACAGTAATGTTTGAATGTATTTGTCTCATTTGCGAAGCAATGTCATACAGCTAGTATGTATATATATATATATATATATATATATATATATATACAGTGGCGTAGCGAGTTTGGGTGTCACCCGTTGCGGCATTTAATGGTGTCACCCCCCCCCCCCAGAGGCGTAGCGACCCTTTCAATTTGCACCTCCCCTCAAACTTTCGATTTTCACCCTCCCCCCTCAAACTTTCGATTTGCACACCCCCCCCCCCCTCAAACTTTTGACTTGCACCTTTAAAAAGACTATTTAACACTCGAATTAATTACTTAATTAAGTGTATTTATCATTTTTCTCTATATATTTTGCTATTTTTTGCCTTGGTGTCATCCCCCCTAAATGGTGTAACCTGGTGCGGTCCGCACCCCACGCCCCCCCTCGCTACGCCTCTGAATATATATATATATATATATATATATATATATATATATATATATATATATATATATATATATATATATATATATATATATATATATATATATATATATATATATGTATATATGTAACTAGGGTAGTTACCATACTATTGTAAGAACGTATTACAGTCTGATGCAACAGTTGCAGGACTGATAACGAACACCAGGCCGCTGCGCAGTTAATAGTTCTGATGCAACAGATGGTAATTATTACGTATACGAGGGGATGATGGGAAGGCGACTGGTAGAGAGAGGCAGAACCCAGTTGGTTACTGAACGGTAAAGACGTGTGTGATTCGTGAGAATAGGAACGATGGACACGTGCATTCTGTTATGTTAGGACTAGTGAGGACAGTGGGGGTCAGTTGGTTCATTGTATTCTTGTGGAACATTGGTGCATTGTTATGTGGAGCATTTCTATTGATTCACGTAATAAAGAGATCAATGTAAACCTGCATTTCCGAGTATCTATATTGTGGTCGATGTTGTGTGCTGGTCAAAGGTAGCACGAGTAAATACACTCGGTAACATTTGGCGCTGTCAGCAGTGAAATCGGTAACATTTGGCACTACAAGTAAATAGACTCGGTAACATTTGGCGTTGTCGAGCAGAAGAATTCAACTAGACCAGCCGCTTTAGGCACCCATTATCAACCTAGTTAATAACTGTGTTTCGTGTGTGTGAATTCGGACATTCAGGAACAGGGAAAAGTATTCTTACATACACGGTAGGAAAGGTCTTTTTTTTTACTCAAAGAATTAAAATTAGAATGTCTAATCTGGACGAAAAGCAGACCCATATTGTGGTCCTGCCCAGAGAGTCCCACATCAACAAATTTTACGGGGACGGTGATCCAACCTTAACCAACAGGTTCAGTGAAGAGGTCAGGGCTGCCTGGGCCTCGAGATATATGTCACCAGAGCAAAGATTAAGATTGTTGATGGGCAGTATAGGAGAGACGGTTAGGGCAGAGGTCAAATGCCACGATAAAGCCCTCCAAACAGGTCCAGATAAGGTGCTAGATCTAATTATGGAGACCTTTGGGGAGAGACGGTCGGGATCGCAACTGCTATCGGGTTTCGTAGGCTTAAAGCAGAGAATGGCGGAGAGTGTGATGGAATATTCACACCGAATGAACAGGGCCTTTGACGCCGTAAAAGGCAAAATACCCGACATTGATGTGCGCCTGCTGAGGGACCATTTCATCGAGGGGCTAGCAACCCCTCTCTTAAGGAGAGACTTGAGGGAAGAGGTCTACAAAGACCCACAGTTGACCTTCCTTCAGGTCAGGAACTCAGCGATCCGCAGGTCCGAGGATGAGGACCAATCGAATTGTTCGGTAGACAAAGTCTCTGTGCCGGAACAGAAACAATCCCCACCCACAGGGACCGGCACGATGGAAACCATGATGGCTCAACTGTTGGTTGGTAAAATCTTAGTTTAGCGTCGTAAATTCCAAGGTAGCTAGTAATGTGCGATGAAGGTAACTAATGAATATTTCTTTCATTTGGCCATATTTATGTCATATTTTACATAATATAACAGATAATTGAATAACAAATCACAATCCAAGACCAAACCAGTCATAAATATCCTGGAATAAACTTTAAACCACCCCGTTCGAGACAACAATGAGTAAATACAATCAGCGGCCATGTTTTAAAAACAATAAATTGTCTATTCGCATGTCTTTTGTGTTGATTTTGTGGTTTAATATGATTGTTTTGTATTGTTTTAATATATGCTGGGGGTCGTCCATAAATGACGTCACACTCGTAGGGGGAGGGGGGGTCCGTAATTTTGTGACGTGTGTGATGAGGGGGAGGGGGAGGGGTTCAGATGGTGCGACGTCACACCTTTGCATTTTAAAAAAGCAATGTTACAAAACGAATTTTAGACGTAATTTTGCGTTTTAAAAAACTGTTTTAATAGATTGTAATAACAATTGATTAAAATACTCTATTTTGACAGAGTTCAGACAAGATTTTGGAAAAATATAGCTGTTTAAAAAAAATTCAACTGCAATTTTGAGGGGGGGGGGTTGTAGGCTGAGGTGTGATGTCATTTTAGGGGGGGGGTCTGGCTTTTTGTGACGACGTGTGACGGAGGGGAGGGGGGGGGGGGTAAAAATCGTCAAAAAAAGCGTGACATCATTTATGGATGACCCCCTGTATAGTAATTTTTCTTTTTTTTTAATATAGTTGACATGAATGACTAATAGACCTTATCAGACTTAATAGTGTGCATCCAAGACCACAACAATTGTTGGGAGGTCGAACTTTTGAACACTTTATTTGCAGTAAGCAAATCAATATTAGATCGCTCATAAATGACGTCGCTCTTAAGATAGTAACGACAGCGTGCATTATTACAGAACAAACATATGAACATATTGTTTCGGATAGAAATTGTGATTTGTGGTGGAGAGAGGTTGAGTAGAACTCAGCGATGTGATTTTGGAGACGGGTCAGGTTTTCTTTCTTTCGTGAAAACGGGATGGTTGTGAGAGAAAGACCAGCCGTAGAAGTATGACGCGTCATTCATTTGTGATCCATTTTCTCAGTTGGGACGAAAAAACTATTAAGAAGGGTTAAGAAATGTAAAAAGCTTGCCGAGTCGCATTTCTTGAACCCTACCTTTTTCATTCCCCCACTTAGCACATCGTCACCGAGTTAACGCTCGCGCGTGACGTCATGTAGCGGTACCGCCGACCGTTAGGCTAATTTTATAGAAAAAAAAACAAGCACTGCCTTTTTGACGCTTTTGCGACGTTTAGTTTGATTACATAAGTTGGTGTTCATTAAACAGCCCCTAACACATCTATCACTCGTCCATTTAAACGTAGTATTTATTTCTGCAAGCTTGCTGTCTTGATACTTTCGGCCCTTTAAAAATGTATTAAGCTCACACCGTATAGAACTAGACTACCCATTAAGCTCCAAAAGAAGCTTGGTGAAAACAGGATGGCCGTCCGATTTTGTAGCTGCTCTGCGCTTTATAAAAACCACAATAAACGATAAGATGACACTTATATTAAGTAAATTATAGTTCTGAATATTGATACATTAAAGGTGATATTCGGAAATTAAGAGCCAGACAGTCAACATGATATTTCAATTTAAGTCCAAGAAAATAAATTTCCTCAAACGATGGAACATTACTAAATTTTCGCGCAGTTTCGCGAAATTGAATTAAAGTATTTACGTCATCTTACAAAGCGCGATAGCCTACTGGTGCTCTAACGCGGCCCATGCTAATGGCCGTATTCCTAACGCCCCGCATTAGACGCGGCTTATTCGTCGGCAGGCATTTGGTGGCAAGCCTTTTTGACGGGGATAATGTGTTGAGGCCGTTTTGCCGAATGTCTTAAACTAGCAGGCTTGCAACATTTGTGATGATTCGTTTTAAGCAAAGTATACGTATACTAATGCTTATTTATCGTTATTTTGATTGAACAAAGCATTATAGAGGTTCTCCATCAATCACCTAGGTATTTTTCCCCGTTCACCTCCCTTCGTTCATGAGACCGACATGTCATAAATTGCAAAGCCGCCTGAGTTGACGTCACAAATCTTCACTCACTCCCGTAGCAAATCATATGTGACATTATTTAATTTATGGACAACCCCATATCACTCACTTGTGTACTTGATATTGACAATTTGACAACAAAGGATAACCAAAATGTGTCTAGCATGTGGAGACTTGCGATCGACCATAAATGACAACATGCACTTAAGCCTTACTTAA
Source organism: Physella acuta (assembly GCF_028476545.2). Taxonomy (NCBI): domain Eukaryota; kingdom Metazoa; phylum Mollusca; class Gastropoda; family Physidae; genus Physella; species Physella acuta. The sequence continues at coordinate 521,802 of NW_026732940.1, forward strand.
GGGGTGGACTAACTCATTGTTTTAGATATTTTACGAGGGAAGCTGGTGGATAATACATTTTGTCTCTCTGTATATATAAATGATGACAAACATTTAATATTGTCAGAATTATGGTTAGAGATCTTAGATAAGGCAGAGTGAAGCGTAATTTTTTACATTATGACTTGTTGTGACATTGACAACAAAAATATGATGGAGGATGGGGTTTAATTAAGGTAAAGAGAAGTAAAAAAAATATTATAAATTACGAAAGAATCACTAATTGATGAAAAGAACAACCTGAAATGAAAATAGTGAACATTCAAACAATAAAAAAAAACCTCAAACTAGATCTATATAGATCTAGTAATAGTAAGATCAAATAAAAATTAGTAAAAAAAAACGTGATTTAATACATTGATACAAGTTGCATCTCACAATGCTTCTAGAATTAATAAAGTTTTTTGTTAGGAAATACAGTTTTTAAAGAGCAGAATTTAAAAAAAAATGCTTTGTAATACGGACTATACAACAAGACAATCATATTTAAATACATTTTCATACGAATAGAAATGAAAGGGAAGCTACTCTAAATAACATTTTCTTAAGATGGCTGCTGTTTTTAATAGCAAATTTACTATCTCGAACAGGGTTGATAAACATTAATTTCAGGATATTTAAATTGATTTAACCATCAATGGTAATCTATTATTCAATTATTGACAATTATCTATAATACTTTATCAAAATATACGAAAATATACTCATATTTAATGACATATTCATTAATTCACTCTCTCCTACATTACTAGTTTTGGCCGAATTTACGACGCTAAACTAAGATTTTACCGTTGGCTCACCTGGATAAGGTTGACCAACGATTGGAGAGGTTAGAAAGCAGGTCAACAGCAGAGAATCAGGGCAAAAACGGGACAAAACATAGACAGGTTGGACAGCCGCGACCCGCTGGTCCATCACTCCAGTGGACAGCTGACGGTCGACCAATCTGCCTGTCCTGCTCACAACCCGGACATATGGCACGGTACTGTCCGGTGAAACGATCGCACTCTGTAAGGCAGGTCAAGGCTACAGAGGGGCGAGGTTATGGCCCAAGAAACAAAATGATGGGCGTCTGTCCCGAAATGATGATTACGATCGGGGACATCGCGGTGAAGGCAATTGTGGATACAGGCTCCCAGGTGACGACAATTACGGAACAATTTTACACCAAATGGATGAAAGGAAAAGACCATAGTTTAAGGTCTGACACATGCATGCGCCTGACGGCAGCTAATGGACTAACCATTCCATACTGTGGTTATTTTCTGGCGGATGTCGTGGTGGCGGGACATAGGTTGAAGCAGGTTGGGGTGTTCGTTACGAAACACAACCTAGAGACAAATGTGTCAAATATACCTTGCCTGTTGGGAATGAATATCCTGGGCCAGTTGCCAGAATTTCTTACAAATATTGTCGGATCGTCCACACCAGGTCGGGGATCCAAGTTGGCCAGGTTTGCCAAGACCAGAGGAAGGACATCAGTCCCGGCAAACACGGTCAAGGCAATCACATTACAAATTGGTGATAGAAGCGTGAATGGTGATGTGATGATAGAACCATGTGGCGCCGCACTGAGGGTAGGCGTCGTGTTACTGCAGACATACACATCAGCGGAAAATGGACTGGTTCTAGGGTTAGTGGCAAATGTATTGGATGAGGAAATTTTTATACCGCCTAACACTCTGGTAGGAGTACCACAGAACGTCGAGGTACAACGGTCGGCACAGTGCATCGAACTGATCAATACCAGCAGTAATGAAGTAACAATTAGGTCGGTCAATGTGACGGCCGAGGTGAAGAAAGAGGATGGCCGATCATATACATTCCCGGAAACTGAGGACCCAAAATTAAATGAATTACTGAATAAGTACAGGGATATATTTGCCTCGTACGAGGGTGATTTGGGTTACACGGAAGTAATAAAACACCAGATACCCTTACTGCAAGACAAGCCTGTGGCGCAACCCTATCGAAGATTACCACCAAGTCACTACTCGGCGGTGAAAGCACACCTGAACGATCTACTAAAAAAGGGAATTATTACAACCAGCACAAGCCCGTATGCGGCAACGATAGTGGTTGTAAAAAAGAAGTCAGGGGAGATAAGACTGTGTTGTGATTACCGGAAATTGAACAATATCACAAGAAGGGATGCATTCCCCTTGCCTCGTATTGATGAATGTCTTGATGCGTTGGGGGGAGCAAGATTTTTTTTCTACCTTGGATTTGGCTAGTGGCTACCACCAAGTGGCCATGCACCCCAACGATCAACATAAGACTGCATTTATTTCTCCACTGGGACTGTACGAGTGGACCCGTATGCCGTTTGGTCTAACTAATGCGCCTGCTACATTCCAGCGAGTAATGCAAAGTGCTATGAGTGACTTTCTATTTCAAATAATGTTGGTGTACTTGGATGATATACTAGTTTACTCAAAAACTTGGGAGGACCATCTAGAAAGATTAGAACAAGTGTTTCTCCGTCTTAGAGAGATAGGAGTAAAGCTTAACCCTGACAAATGCGGCTTCGGTCTGAAATCGGTACGTTTTTTGGGTTATGTAATTTCGTCGGATGGCATCGCCACTGACCCAGATAAAATTGCAGCTGTTAAAGAATGGAAACATCCAACAACCACAGTAGAGGTCAGATCATTCTTGGGCTTTGCTTCCTATTATAGAAAATTTGTACCTGGTTTTGCAAAAATTGCCGCACCGTTGCATGACTTAGTAAACAAAATGACAAAGAAGCACAGTAAGGAGAAAAAGAAAGGTAAAACACAACTGATAGGTGAATTATGGACTGAGGAATGCCTGAACTCGTTTAAGCTACTGAAAAAGGCTTTGACAGAGGCGCCGATATTAGGATACGCAGACTTTGACAAACCATTTCGGCTAGAAATTGACGCCAGCTCTAAAGGTCTGGGAGCTGTACTATCACAACAACAAAAGCAAGGTTTCAGGGTTATTGCGTATGCCAGTCGGGCTCTGAAGGAATCAGAGAAGAACATGACAAATTACAGCGCCATGAAACTAGAACTTTTGACATTGAAATGGGCTGTGACTGAAAAATTCAGGGAGTATCTATTAGGTGCTAAATGTGTGGTATACACTGACAATAACCCCTTGAGTCACCCACAGACAGCAAAGTTGGGATCCATCGAACAGCGATGGGCTGCAGAATTGGCACTCTTTTACCTGGAGATAAAATATCACCCGGGGCGGTCCAATGGCAATGCGGACGCTTTATCAAGGAATCCTTACGAGAGACCGGGCGATGAGGAAGAAACGCTGACAGGAATATGTGAGGTCAGAGCGTCAACAGATATGCCTCACGGGGTGCTAGTGATGCAAAACGGGCAGACTGTGGTGGAGCACACATCCACAGAGCCCCGAAATATGGACATCAGTGATTTTAATTGCCTTAATCATAAAGAGATAAGAGATGCCCAGAGAACGGATAGCGGGTTACAGCCGCTGTTGAAATACGTCCAGGAACAAAAATTCCCAAGAAGAAGGGAAAGAGAACAGTTTGGTCGGGAAACAAAGAAACTACTGAGTCAGTGGGACCGTCTCAGTATAAAGGATGGTGTTCTCATCCGGAGAATTCATGACCAAATAGACGGGACAATACACCAGGTGGTGGTGCCTGGACAGTTACGAGAAGAAGTGCTAAAGTTGGCACATGACAGGGCGGGACACCAGGGTCAGGACAGGACGCACAAAATATTACGACGGCGGTGCTACTGGCCCAATATGGAGATGGAGGTCAAACGCCATTGTGAGGCTTGTGTGAGGTGTCAGCATGCGAAAATGCCAGTTGTCAAAATGAGACAGCCATCAGGACACCTACTGGCGACAAAACCACTAGAGATTGTGGCAATGGACTTTACGTCGTTGGAGCAATCATCGGATGGGACGGAACATGTGTTGGTGATGACTGACGTATTCACCAAATGGACTGTCGCGGTGCCCACACGAGATCAGACGGCCAACACAGTGGCAAAGGTCTTAATAGAACATTGGTTCATCAGATATGGCATACCAAGACAATTACACTCTGACCAAGGAAGGGCCTTCGAGTCAGAAGTAATTAACCAACTGTGCAGCCACTACGGGATCAACAAATCTAGAACAACCACATATAATCCTAAAGGAAACGGACAGTGCGAGCGGTTCAACCGCAGCATGCATGATTTGCTGCGTACTCTAGAACCTGAACAGAAAAAACGTTGGCCTGATTTTCTCCCAGAGTTGGTATATCTATACAACTGCACCCCCCATGCCACAACCGGCTTTTCGCCACACATGTTACTGTTCGGACGGGAGGCTCGACTCCCTCTTGACTTGTTCCTAGGAAAAAAGGAAAGTATGACTGGCTCATACACCGCACTGGAATATGTGAATGAACATATGAGACGAATAAGAGAAATGTACAGGGTAGTACAAGGAAGACTAGAACATGAAGCACGGCGAAGAGAACCGCGGGTACAGACAAAAGACCCGCCACTCCAACTGAACGACAAAGTATTACTGCGTAGCCACCCATTAGGCAGAAACAAAATCCACGACCTCTGGGGACAGGAGATATGGCAAGTCGTGGAGATGCCTAAAGTAGCAGGTGGCCCCTTTAAAATAAGACCCACCAATCACACCAAACCGGATCGGTGGGCGAATATTGCTCAATTAAAGAAATATTGGCATAGTCAAGAAGAGCATTTACACACAAAGAAACCTAAGACAATTAGGGAACCGGAAACTACAACGGAAATTCTCATACCTATCCCGGAACCATGTCACCATCAACAGCACAACAGCGATACACAAGTGGAGGATAACGGCAACAATGAGGATCCCGGTCCTCCCAGAAGCAGAGAGACAGTAGACCATCAGATAAGTGGTCCGCGGAGAAGTTTGAGAAACAGAAAGAATACGAAATTTTTCGTCAGCAACCATCAATTCTTTCATGGTCGCGCTGGGATGAGAACAGACTGTTCAAAAGCTATAAAATTGAACTGGTGAAGACACCAAACGAAAAAAGGTGGATGTGAATTCTAGAACTGCTTTGTTTCTGAGGAACAGGATGTGAATTCTAGAACTGCTTTGTGTCTGAGGAATATGATGTAGACACATTTGATATGTTGAAATAGGGATAACTGTCTATCTTATACGAATGTGACGACATTGACAATGAGTTGAACAGTTAAATTTTTTTTTTACGGTGTTGCGTTTGACATTGAAGGAGTGCACCTGCCAAGCGTTGTTTGTGGTTGAAAACACACAAAAAAGGCGGGGGTGGATGTAACTAGGGTAGTTACCATACTATTGTAAGAACGTATTACAGTCTGATGCAACAGTTGCAGGACTGATAACGAACACCAGGCCGCTGCGCAGTTAATAGTTCTGATGCAACAAATGGTAATTATTACGTATACGAGGGGATGATGGGAAGGCGACTGGTAGAGAGAGGCAGAACCCAGTTGGTTACTGAACGGTGTAGACGTGTGTGATTCGTGAGAATAGGAACGATGGACACGTGCATTCTGTTATGTTAGGACTAGTGAGGACAGTGGGGGTCAGTTGGTTCATTGTATTCTTGTGGAACATTGGTGCATTGTTATGTGGAGCATTTCTATCGATTCATGTAATAAAGAGATCAATGTAAACCTGCATTTCCGAGTATCTATATTGTGGTCGATGTTGTGTGCTGGTCAAAGGTAGCACGAGTAAATACACTCGGTAACATTTGGCGCTGTCAGCAGTGAAATCGGTAATATTTGGCACTACAAGTAAATAGACTCGGTAACATATATATATATATATATATATATATATATATATATATATATATATATATATATATATATATATATATATATATATATATATATATATATATATATATATATATATATATATGTGTGTGTGTGTGTGTGCGCGTGTTTGTGTGTGTGTGTGTGTGTGTGTCATTTTTCCTGACTCGTCGCTTCCCTTAACCCAACAATATGTATATACTTCTGGAAGGGTTGGGTGGTAAATTTAGAGCTGTTGAGCAGGAATCGGGGTTGTTTTTAGGTTTAGAGTTGAGATTGCGGTTTAGAGTAATGCTAAGAATTGTATAAGATAGTAATAAAAAGTTCTTCTAATCAGAGCAAATATAAAGATTTATAACTGACTTAATGAAATGTGCATTCTTTTTTTGCATCAACCGTGAGACGATATAAGCACGGTGTATATTCCTTCGACAGTAAATCGATTGAAATAAGCAAGTTGTTTGCTTAGTCGTCCGCTGGCCGCAATAAGCATTAACATTTCCAGAACTTTTGCTCCTTATATTGAACAAGGAAAATATTTTATTTTTCGAAGACTTTTCTAAATAAAAAATTCAGGAACTAGTTTAGACGCAAAATACATCTGGAAAATAAATATTTCACACAACAAACATTAGAGGTTTTGTCATTGGGTTAGGTCTTATTTAATTTTTGTTTACGCTTGGGTGAATTTCAATTGAATCAAAAATGTTCAATTTTTGTGCTTTCAAGCGTATCAGTCTGTAATGAAAATGTAAAACCCGTGCCCCCGCTTTTTGTCATATCGTTTATGTAATGCGGGGGTGAACAAGGAATTTAATGAATTTGTTTTCTTTTTAACATTTAGCTTTTGATTGTAAACTGAATCAGTTTTGACCATGAATATTGCTCTCAGTACATGAATAAACGTTTTTGATTATTTGTTGATTATTAAATTGGGAGATTTCAGGACGAATATGTTAGCTGCAAATTTGGGAGAGAATAGTATGTTGAGCCTAACTGGCCCAACCGCTTTTCCCATACATACATGTATCTAATATATTAAGTTGAAATTGACTCTATGTCTCTGTATATGAAAGAGAAGGGGCGTGCGGACGTGTGGAACAATCGTTCCTCTGTATTTGCTATAGATTTAAGAAACATTAAATTTAAAATGTAATCACAACATGCCGTAGTTTTACTTGTATCGCATTGTCTTATTATAACTTCTGGAGTAGGGATTATTTACGTAACGCCTTTAATTTTTTCAATCTTGGTAAAGTTTTTACTCTTTTGCATACGCCAACAACAAAAAAAAAAAAAAGAAATCGCGAAGAAAATATTAGCTACACGTACATTGGTGAAACATATAAAACGGATCAATGTCAAATAATATTTTCGCTTAGGTTTCTAGAAAAAATTGATATACTTCTATAACAATAATGTTGAATAAAACTAATTAATTTAAATGTTTGATAATTATTTTAGGGAAGGTAATTTAAAAAGAAAATCAACTACTGCTCAATATTGCTATTTAAGTAAAAAAAAAACAATCTTACACGTTAACGATCAAAATTAAAGTAGATTTATGTTAAGATTATTTATATTATTTTCTGATTAGTAGGTATAGAATTTTTTTTGTTATTTCTATGTTCTCTTAGAATCACTTTTTGGTGACATGTAAAGGGATTTTTAGCATTTAAGATTGTGTTTTCTTTTGTGTTTGTATTTGTCTGTTGTGTTTGTGTTCGTGATTCGTTTGTGTTTGCGTTTTGTTTGGATTTGTGTTTGTTCTGTTCCTAAGTTGGTACATTTAAAAAGAGATTCACCGTTGCGAAGCACGAGTATGCAGATAACTAATATAAGGACTCTTTGGCTTTGTATGTATGTAGCGAACAGTGGAACCGTGGAACAAAAACAACTCGACTTGATATCCACTGTATAATAATCTTAAAGTATCAATTATTAGAATAGGGGCGGCGTGGTCGAGTCGGTAAAGCTCATGGTTGCTAAACCGAAAAGTCTTGAGTTTAAACCCTCGGGCACGTTAGCTGGGGACAGCCACTCTTCTAGGAGAGACAACTCCAAAAGCAAACAACTGCTGCCTTGTAGTTTGTTTTTGGTTGGACAAAGACTATGGAAAAGCAGGCTGAAATCGGAGTCAATGGCCTCATTTGCGCATAACAAGTTGACACGTATGCTTAATTGTGATGGTCGAGTCGGCAAAAGCTAATGGTGGATGAATTCGAAAAAAAAAGTATTGAGTTCAAACCATCTGGCAGGTAAGGCTCGATCCCTTCAACACTAATAATTAAGAACGAAGAAGAAGAAAGAAGAAGATATTATTAAAATTAATGATTAGAAAAATGAGTATTGAAGGTTTAGTAAAAAAGTTTAATTTTTCAAACTTATTATTTTAATTGACGTAATGTGGAAAGAATAGGCTACAATAACAACAAAAATTCTAAAAGTGTCTGAAAAAAAGTACAAATTACTTCCCCAGGTACCAATAATTACTTTCCTTGATGGATCACAAAAAAAAATACTTCCCTTAGTCCCTTAGTATTAATTTATTTCCTTGATAGATCACAAAAAAAAAGAAACATCACATAGAGGAAAAACATTTTTTATTAGCTTGTTTAAAAGTCGGGAAAAAACAATTGTATAGTTAACATGGGTTAATAAAGTTCAATTTTGGTAGTTAAAAAACGGGTATAATAAATACTTCATTTTATTTATTTTATACACTGAATGTACTGTTTACTACTTATTATTTTTAATCAATAACAGTTTAGAAGCCGTTCCTATATGTCCTCTATGTTTGCTTGTATCTTTCCGTTTGCGGATAAGATAGAGTATTATAGTAGTTCACTAAACTGAATCAGGCGCGTCCGCCGCGACAGGGTCCGATTTGAAGCCCTTGGCTATTCTGTGAGCGCTATGATTTATACGTTCGTTTTAAACAGTGCGATAGCCTATGGGTAAGAAGAGTTACTATACTCCATCATCGCTCAGAAAGGATGTTGTCTGGCACCCCATATCTTCCCGTGAGCACGATGACATTAAAGTTTATTATAGTGTGTGTAATAGACTAAGAATAAGATGGAGTATTATACCGTTTACTAAGTTGAATCAGGCGGTTATACTGGCGACCCGACAGGGTGCGATTAGGCGCCCCTAGGTATAATGTGAGCACTATTCGTTTATGTAAGCGCATAATTTGTTTTATGTTAGTGTTCAATTAGGCATCATTTTCTAAATGATTGTTTGTGTTAAGGACTGTGTGTGTATTTGTATTTGTATTTGTATTTGTATTTGTATTTGTATTTGTATTTGTATGTGTATTTGTATTTGTATTTGTATTTGTATTTGTATTTGTATTTGTATTTGTATTTGTATTTGTATTTGTATTTGTATTTGTATTTGTATTTGTATTTGTATTTGTATTTGTATTTGTATTTGTATTTGTATTTGTATTTGTATTTGTATTTGTATTTGTATTTGTATTTGTATTTGTATTTGTATTTGTATTTGTATTTGTATTTGTATTTGTATTTGTATTTGTATTTGTATTTGTATTTGTATTTGTATTTGTATTTGTATTTGTATTTGTATTTGTATTTGTATTTGTATTTGTATTTGTATTTGTATTTGTATTTGTATTTGTATTTGTATTTGTATTTGTATTTGTATTTGTATTTGTATTTGTATTTGTATTTGTATTTGTATTTGTATTTGTATTTGTATTTGTATTTGTATTTGTATTTGTATTTGTATTTGTATTTGTATTTGTATTTGTATTTGTATTTGTATTTGTATTTGTATTTGTATTTGTATTTGTATTTGTATTTGTATTTGTATTTGTATTTGTATTTGTATTTGTATTTGTATTTGTATTTGTATTTGTATTTGTATTTGTATTTGTATTTGTATTTGTATTTGTATTTGTATTTGTATTTGTATTTGTATTTGTATTTGTATTTGTATTTGTATTTGTATTTGTATTTGTATTTGTATTTGTATTTGTATTTGTATTTGTATTTGTATTTGTATTTGTATTTGTATTTGTATTTGTATTTGTATTTGTATTTGTATTTGTATTTGTATTTGTATTTGTATTTGTATTTGTATTTGTATTTGTATTTGTATTTGTATTTGTATTTGTATTTGTATTTGTATTTGTATTTGTATTTGTATTTGTATTTGTATTTGTATTTGTATTTGTATTTGTATTTGTATTTGTATTTGTATTTGTATTTGTATTTGTATTTGTATTTGTATTTGTATTTGTATTTGTATTTGTATTTGTATTTGTATTTGTATTTGTATTTGTATTTGTATTTGTATTTGTATTTGTATTTGTATTTGTATTTGTATTTGTATTTGTATTTGTATTTGTATTTGTATTTGTATTTGTATTTGTATTTGTATTTGTATTTGTATTTGTATTTGTATTTGTATTTGTATTTGTATTTGTATTTGTATTTGTATTTGTATTTGTATTTGTATTTGTATTTGTATTTGTATTTGTATTTGTATTTGTATTTGTATTTGTATTTGTATTTGTATTTGTATTTGTATTTGTATTTGTATTTGTATTTGTATTTGTATTTGTATTTGTATTTGTATTTGTATTTGTATTTGTATTTGTATTTGTATTTGTATTTGTATTTGTATTTGTATTTGTATTTGTATTTGTATTTGTATTTGTATTTGTATTTGTATTTGTATTTGTATTTGTATTTGTATTTGTATTTGTATTTGTATTTGTATTTGTATTTGTATTTGTATTTGTTTTGTATTTGTATTTGTATTTGTATTTGTATTTGTATTTGTATTTGTATTTGTATTTGTATTTGTATTTGTATTTGTATTTGTATTTGTATTTGTATTTGTATTTGTATTTGTATTTGTATTTGTATTTGTATTTGTATTTGTCTTTGTCTTTGTCTTTGTCTTTGTCTTTGTCTTTGTCTTTGTCTTTGTCTTTGTCTTTGTCTTTGTCTTTGTCTTTGTCTTTGTCTTTGTCTTTGTCTTTGTCTTTGTCTTTGTCTTTGTCTTTGTCTTTGTCTTTGTCTTTGTCTTTGTCTTTGTCTTTGTCTTTGTCTTTGTCTTTGTCTTTGTCTTTGTCTTTGTCTTTGTCTTTGTCTTTGTCTTTGTCTTTGTCTTTGTCTTTGTCTTTGTCTTTGTCTTTGTCTTTGTCTTTGTCTTTGTCTTTGTCTTTGTCTTTGTCTTTGTCTTTGTCTTTGTCTTTGTCTTTGTCTTTGTCTTTGTCTTTGTCTTTGTCTTTGTCTTTGTCTTTGTCTTTGTCTTTGTCTTTGTCTTTGTCTTTGTCTTTGTCTTTGTCTTTGTCTTTGTCTTTGTCTTTGTCTTTGTCTTTGTCTTTGTCTTTGTCTTTGTCTTTGTCTTTGTCTTTGTCTTTGTCTTTGTCTTTGTCTTTGTCTTTGTCTTTGTCTTTGTCTTTGTCTTTGTCTTTGTCTTTGTCTTTGTCTTTGTCTTTGTCTTTGTCTTTGTCTTTGTCTTTGTCTTTGTCTTTGTCTTTGTCTTTGTCTTTGTCTTTGTCTTTGTCTTTGTCTTTGTCTTTGTCTTTGTCTTTGTCTTTGTCTTTGTCTTTGTCTTTGTCTTTGTCTTTGTCTTTGTCTTTGTCTTTGTCTTTGTCTTTGTCTTTGTCTTTGTCTTTGTCTTTGTCTTTGTCTTTGTCTTTGTCTTTGTCTTTGTCTTTGTCTTTGTCTTTGTCTTTGTCTTTGTCTTTGTCTTTGTCTTTGTCTTTGTCTTTGTCTTTGTCTTTGTCTTTGTCTTTGTCTTTGTCTTTGTCTTTGTCTTTGTCTTTGTCTTTGTCTTTGTCTTTGTCTTTGTCTTTGTCTTTGTCTTTGTCTTTGTCTTTGTCTTTGTCTTTGTCTTTGTCTTTGTCTTTGTCTTTGTCTTTGTCTTTGTCTTTGTCTTTGTCTTTGTCTTTGTCTTTGTCTTTGTCTTTGTCTTTGTCTTTGTCTTTGTCTTTGTCTTTGTCTTTGTCTTTGTCTTTGTCTTTGTCTTTGTCTTTGTCTTTGTCTTTGTCTTTGTCTTTGTCTTTGTCTTTGTCTTTGTCTTTGTCTTTGTCTTTGTCTTTGTCTTTGTCTTTGTCTTTTGTCTTTGTCTTTGTCTTTGTCTTTGTCTTTGTCTTTGTCTTTGTCTTTGTATTTGTATTTGTATTTGTATTTGTATTTGTATTTGTATTTGTATTTGTATTTGTATTTGTATTTGTATTTGTATTTGTAATTTGTATTTGTATTTGTATTGTATTTGTATTTGTATTTGTATTTGTATTTGTATTTGTATTGTATTTGTATTTGTATTTGTATTTGTATTTGTATTTGTATTTGTATTTGTATTTGTATTTGTATTTGTATTTGTATTTTGTATTTGTATTTGTATTTGTATTTGTATTTGTATTTGTATTTGTATTGTATTTGTATTTGTATTTGTATTTGTATTTGTATTTGTATTTTGTATTTGTATTTGTATTTGTATTTGTATTTGTATTTGTATTTGTATTTGTATTTGTATTTGTATTTGTATTTGTATTTGTATTTGTATTTGTATTGTATTTGTATTTGTATTTGTATTTGTATTTGTATTTGTATTTGTATTTGTATTTGTATTTGTATTGTATTTGTATTTGTATTTGTATTTGTATTTGTATTTGTATTTGTATTTGTATTTGTATTTGTATTTGTATTTGTATTTGTATTTGTATTTGTATTTGTATTTGTATTTGTATTTGTATTTGTATTTGTATTTGTATTTGTATTTGTATTTGTATTTGTATTTGTATTTGTTGTATTTGTATTTGTATTGTATTTGTATTTGTATTTGTATTTGTATTTGTATTTGTATTTGTATTTGTATTTGTATTTTGTATTTGTATTTGTATTTGTATTTGTATTTGTATTTGTATTTGTATTTGTATTTGTATTTGTATTTGTATTTGTATTTGTATTTGTATTGTATTTGTATTTGTATTTGTATTTGTATTTGTATTTGTATTTGTATTTGTATTTGTATTTGTATTGGTATTTGTATTTGTATTTGTATTTGTATTTGGTATTTGTATTGTTTTGTATTTGTATTTGTATTTGTATTTGTATTTGTATTTGTATTTGTATTTGTATTTGTATTTGTATTTGTATTTGTGTGTTGTATTTGTATTTGTATTTGTATTTGTATTTGTATTTGTATTTGTATTTGTATTTGTATTTGTATTTGTATTTGTATTTGTATTTGGTATTTGTATTTGTATTTGTATTTGTATTTGTATTTGTATTTGTATTTGTATTTGTATGTTTGCGTTTACACGTTTGCGTTTACACGTTTGCGTTTACACGTTTGCGTTTACACGTTTGCGTTTACACGTTTGCGTTTACACGTTTGCGTTTACACGTTTGCGTTTACACGTTTGCGTTTACACGTTTGCGTTTACACGTTTGCGTTTACACGTTTGCGTTTACACGTTTGCGTTTACACGTTTGCGTTTACACGTTTGCGTTTACACGTTTGCGTTTACACGTTTGCGTTTACACGTTTGCGTTTACACGTTTGCGTTTACACGTTTGCGTTTACACGTTTGCGTTTACACGTTTGCGTTTACACGTTTGCGTTTACACGTTTGCGTTTACACGTTTGCGTTTACACGTTTGCGTTTACACGTTTGCGTTTACACGTTTGCGTTTACACGTTTGCGTTTACACGTTTGCGTTTACACGTTTGCGTTTACACGTTTGCGTTTACACGTTTGCGTTTACACGTTTGCGTTTACACGTTTGCGTTTACACGTTTGCGTTTACACGTTTGCGTTTACACGTTTGCGTTTACACGTTTGCGTTTACACGTTTGCGTTTACACGTTTGCGTTTACACGTTTGCGTTTACACGTTTGCGTTTACACGTTTGCGTTTACACGTTTGCGTTTACACGTTTGCGTTTACACGTTTGCGTTTACACGTTTGCGTTTACACGTTTGCGTTTACACGTTTGCGTTTACACGTTTGCGTTTACACGTTTGCGTTTACACGTTTGCGTTTACACGTTTGCGTTTACACGTTTGCGTTTACACGTTTGCGTTTACACGTTTGCGTTTACACGTTTGCGTTTACACGTTTGCGTTTACACGTTTGCGTTTACACGTTTGCGTTTACACGTTTGCGTTTACACGTTTGCGTTTACACGTTTGCGTTTACACGTTTGCGTTTACACGTTTGCGTTTACACGTTTGCGTTTACACGTTTGCGTTTACACGTTTGCGTTTACACGTTTGCGTTTACACGTTTGCGTTTACACGTTTGCGTTTACACGTTTGCGTTTACACGTTTGCGTTTACACGTTTGCGTTTACACGTTTGCGTTTACACGTTTGCGTTTACACGTTTGCGTTTACACGTTTGCGTTTACACGTTTGCGTTTACACGTTTGCGTTTACACGTTTGCGTTTACACGTTTGCGTTTACACGTTTGCGTTTACACGTTTGCGTTTACACGTTTGCGTTTACACGTTTGCGTTTACACGTTTGCGTTTACACGTTTGCGTTTACACGTTTGCGTTTACACGTTTGCGTTTACACGTTTGCGTTTACACGTTTGCGTTTACACGTTTGCGTTTACACGTTTGCGTTTACACGTTTGCGTTTACACGTTTGCGTTTACACGTTTGCGTTTACACGTTTGCGTTTACACGTTTGCGTTTACACGTTTGCGTTTACACGTTTGCGTTTACACGTTTGCGTTTACACGTTTGCGTTTACACGTTTGCGTTTACACGTTTGCGTTTACACGTTTGCGTTTACACGTTTGCGTTTACACGTTTGCGTTTACACGTTTGCGTTTACACGTTTGCGTTTACACGTTTGCGTTTACACGTTTGCGTTTACACGTTTGCGTTTACACGTTTGCGTTTACACGTTTGCGTTTACACGTTTGCGTTTACACGTTTGCGTTTACACGTTTGCGTTTACACGTTTGCGTTTACACGTTTGCGTTTACACGTTTGCGTTTACACGTTTGCGTTTACACGTTTGCGTTTACACGTTTGCGTTTACACGTTTGCGTTTACACGTTTGCGTTTACACGTTTGCGTTTACACGTTTGCGTTTACACGTTTGCGTTTACACGTTTGCGTTTACACGTTTGCGTTTACACGTTTGCGTTTACACGTTTGCGTTTACACGTTTGCGTTTACACGTTTGCGTTTACACGTTTGCGTTTACACGTTTGCGTTTACACGTTTGCGTTTACACGTTTGCGTTTACACGTTTGCGTTTACACGTTTGCGTTTACACGTTTGCGTTTACACGTTTGCGTTTACACGTTTGCGTTTACACGTTTGCGTTTACACGTTTGCGTTTACACGTTTGCGTTTACACGTTTGCGTTTACACGTTTGCGTTTACACGTTTGCGTTTACACGTTTGCGTTTACACGTTTGCGTTTACACGTTTGCGTTTACACGTTTGCGTTTACACGTTTGCGTTTACACGCTTGCGTTTACACGCTTGCGTTTACACGCTTGCGTTTACACGCTTGCGTTTACACGCTTGCGTTTACACGCTTACACGCTTACCTTTACCTTTACCTTTACCTTTACCTTTACCTTTACCTTTACCTTTACCTTTACCTTTACCTTTACCTTTACCTTTACCTTTACCTTTACCTTTACCTTTACCTTTACCTTTACCTTTACCTTTACCTTTACCTTTACCTTTACGTTTCCGTTTGCGTTTCCGTTTGCGGTTCCGTTTGCGGTTGCGGTCGCGGTCGCGTTTACGTTTACGTTTACGTTTACGTTTACGTTTACGTTTACGTTTACGTTTACGTTTACGTTTACGTTTACGTTTACGTTTACGTTTACGTTTACGTTTACGTTTACGTTTACGTTTACGTTTACGTTTACGTTTACGTTTACGTTTACGTTTACGTTTACGTTTACGTTTACGTTTACGTTTACGTTTACGTTTACGTTTACGTTTACGTTTACGTTTACGTTTACGTTTACGTTTACGTTTACGTTTACGTTTACGTTTACGTTTACGTTTACGTATACGTATACGTATACGTATACGTATACGTATACGTATACATATACATATACATATACATATACATATACATATACATATACATATACATATACATATACATATACATATACATATACATATATATATATATATATACATATATATATACATATATATATATATATATATATATATATATATATATATATATATATATATATATATATGTGTGTGTGTGTGTGTGTGTGTGTGTTTGAGTATATGTATGTGTATGTGTGTGTAAGCATGTGTTTAAGTATGTGTGTATATGTGTGTTATAATATTAGGAAAAAATGAAGATAGTTTTTAAAACGGTTATGGTATACTTAACTTTAATCATTCACTCGTATAAATATAACGAGCCTCCAGCTATGGAACCAGCTGGGGGTCTCGTGGAAAATCTCACCGCGTGCCACTGATACTTTCACAACATAATCGTGTTTGGTATAAACAACCTTACACTGTACATTGAACGGCATCTGTGACTGAATGTTGTGAATGTGGGAAGGGGACGAATGTTGTTTGTACGTAGCAACTTGTCCGGTCCCCTAGTGCTTACCAGTTGCATCTTGTGCTGGGGTCATATTGCGGTTTGTACAGGTTTGTGTACGGGTTTGAAAGGTGTGTTACAACGTGGTTTGTTCGCACCAGTCCAGTAATTGCAATTTACTAAATTAGTATACTTTTGCTCTGTAGGCGCCGGGTCCTAGATTTGTCTTTTACTTTTGTGTCATATAAATATATAGTTAACATTGGCTGTATTAATCGTGTGTAGATAGTGTAGATTTTACTTTATAAGTTTCGTACCGAGCCTTTGTTTTATTTTGTTATGCTTAGCTTTCCATTTCATAGTGGAACAAGGTATAACACAATTTAAAACCCAGTTCAAATGTAATAATCCAATATAATTTTCAAATACAACAGAGAAACAGGGAACATTGACGAAAACACTGACTACATGCTACCCTAAGTTGACGATACCACACACTGCTTACACACTCGAGTTCACACACTTGTCAGGGGAGGCGACTCTCACACCCAATCTCTCCGTGCCTACACGCTTTCGCTATGAACATCTAGGCCACGTCACACCTCCCCCCTAAAAAAAAGAGGTTTCTTATTTTTCTTTAAATTAAACAGCATTTCTAAGGTCTATCCTGCACAACTACTTAACATGTACAGTAAAAATTTTAACAAAATATTTATCTGACCTTTTACATGCTTTAAATCTCCCTATAAATAAATGATGGCGAGTAAAAATTATATATCTACAGTACAATGTTGGACGTACGCATGAATTAACTACTTATAGCTTTATACGTCTAGTCTATAAGTCAACAAGGTTTTTAAAAAAACATTTGTCATCAATAAAGCATTTGAATTGAATTACAATACATCAGAACAATGTTACTTCCCTTTCGTTTTATGAAGTGAGATATGTTGAAATAAATCTAGTCAATGATGACAATGAAAACTAGAAGCTATTCATATAATACAAGTTCGTACACCACTCTAATTTTGGTACAGTATTCTGGCTCTGGATGTCGATCTGGATCTCGCTCTGACTTTGGCTCTCGCTCTGGCTTTGGTTTTGGCTCTGGCTTTGGTTTTGGCTCTGGCTTTGGCTCCGGCTTTGGCTCTGGTTTTGGCTCCGGCTCTGGCTCTGGCTCTGGTTTCGGCTCTGGCTCTGGCTCTGGTTTTGGCTCTGGCTCTGGTTTTGGCTCTGGCTCTGGTTTTGGCTCTGGCTCTGGCTCTGGCTCTGGCTCTGGCTCTGGTTTTGGCTCTGGCTCTGGTTTTGGCTCTGGCACGGGCTCTGGCACGGGCTCTGGCACGGGCTCTGGCACGGGCTCTGGCACGGGCTCTGGCTCTGACTTTGGCTCTGGCACTGGCTCTGGCACTGGCTCTGGCACTGGCTCTGGCACTGGCTCTGGCTCTGACGTTGGCTCTGGCTCTTCTGCTCAGCTCTGGCTCTGGAGTCCAAACATTTTGTTTCGATCCTGCTATCTTGACATCACAGTCTTTAACTATAATTAAAGTCTCATTAGTATCTTTAAAAAGACTATGAACTTGATACTGGATTAAAGTTACCTTCTGCTCAGCTGCCCTTGACCTAGTTCTCCACTCTGTTGACTTGTTGCCTAGATTGCGTGTCTGGTTGACTAGGTCTTCTGCAAGTGGGACAGTAGCTAGAGCTTTCATGTTGGTGGCGACGCAATGATTTGCTTCTGATGTGCTCAAGGACTGAGATGCTAATATTGTAGCTCTAAAATTTGATAACTTACTTGCTATGCTAATGTAGTCCACTTTGTAGCCAGCAAGTTCTCTCAACTTCTCTCCTAGCTTTATCACTGTATTTTTAATGTCCTTATTTATGGCCATGATGTCTGCAGCCCTGTTCACAAGTTTTGTGGCTGTTGATACGAAGTCTTTTCACGTCGGCGATGACTGCTGCCGTTAATACTAGATGTTTTCTAGTCGGCTGTAACGATGCCGTTGATACGAGATAGTTTCTAGTCGGCTGTAACGCTGCCGTTAATACTAGATAGTTTCTAGTCGGCTGTAACGATGCCGTTAATACTAGAAATTTTCCCGTCGGTTGTGACACTGCCGTTGATACTAGAAATTTTCCAGTCGGTTGTGACGCTGCCGTTGATACTAGACACTTCCCAGTCGGCTGTAACGATGCCGTTAATACTAGATGTTTTCTAGTCGGCTGTAACGATGCCGTTAATACTAGCAAGTTTCTAGTCGGTTGTGACGCTGCTGTTGATACTAGACATTTTCAAGTCGGTTGTGACGCTGCTGTTGACATTCGATATTTTCATGTCGGCTCTAACGCTGCTGTTGATACTGGATATTTTCCTTTTTGTCTAGGGTAAAACTTCTCAAAAATCTTGTTGTGTTCAAATCCCGGACTTAAGCCCTCACTTGTTATGCTTAGCTTTCCATTTCATAGTGGAACAAGGTATAACACAATTTAAAACCCAGTTCAAATGTAATAATCCAATATAATTTTCAAATACAACAGAGAAACAGGGAACATTGACGAAAACACTGACTACATGCTACCCTAAGTTGACGATACCACACACTGCTTACACACTCGAGTTCACACACTTGTCAGGGGAGGCGACTCTCACACCCAATCTCTCCGTGCCTACACGCTTTCGCTATGAACATCTAGGCCACGTCACAATTTATTGTTGTTTTTTCTAACCCGTTTAATGTTGTTTATTTTCTATGTTGCCCTACGCACAGAATAACACATAAAGTCTTGCCTGTGTGGCCGCTTTGCTGTATGTAAACGCTTATAAGACAACTGAGATTATAGGCGTCAGAGTTAACGACACTAATTGTAAGCCGAATTTTCTTTATAATCCTTTAAACAAAACCAATAAAACATGGATATTTTGATCTAGTACGTAGTTTACACTATTCTGACCAATGTTAGTCTTGTAAATATTAGTTACATGTATAAGGTTAATTTTAGAATTTTTAAAGTGAAAACATAATGCAGCGAATGATAAGTTGGTCTGTAAAATGATTAAGAAATACAATAGAAAGACATAACAAAAACGACATACATTACCTGTGCTTAGCGACGTCATAATATAACTGGACATTTTAATATAACTTAACAATAAAATACAGAAACAGTTAGATACTTACTTTAACTCCTGTGACAAGTTTTATTGATGATTTGCTCGTTATCTGGCTATGGTTTTTATATCGACAGATGCAGGAAGGTAATAATAATTCAATCAAATAATTTTAGGTCAGACACCACACAATTTCGACATCATTGAATAATAACCCAAGCAATCAATGGAAATTGTGTTAAAATGACAAGCCATTTTATTTGCCGAACATGAAAGAACTTAAAAGCTCCCCGTCCCTCATCAATTAGTTTCAGGAAATAAATCACTGAATCTTAACAAAACAGGCTAAAAAACCCCACTTACTTCAAAGTGTGTTTGTATGAGTGATCGGTCTAATTGCTTACAAATGGCGCTTTAATCCAAACTTTTTAAGAAGGCAGGAAGTAAACTTCGAGTCAAACAATGTTTAACATGAGCTCTCTCTAAAATAATAAATCTGTTTCTGATGGATCTTACTGAGCCTATAAAATACGACCGGTTAGTATATTACATCAATTTGTTCCCTGTTCCTACAAGTAAAGCCTCACCAAATTTCATTTTTTTTTGCATGTAATAACATTTTTGGTTGGGTGGTCTCCTTGCCAGTTGCGTGGCCATTCCTCAGATCTGGGTTGGTTTTAACCCAGACTAACTGGATATGGATCGAGATGTACAGGTGGTCCTGCCATGGGGCGGCCACTTAGTGGGTAGCGCAAGATCTAACCTATCGACTAGTGGCTTCCACACTTAAGAGGTTCTTTCCTGGGTCCAGGGGCCCGGTGTGGGAGAGAATGTTTTTGTATACATTTCTCTTGATAAATTATGTATTGCTTAATTTGCAATCCAGTGCAGGAGTTGGCGTTGTCGAGTCGTTAAAGCTCATGGTTACTAAACCGAAAATTCGCGAGTGCCCTCGGGGAGATAAGGTTCATTAACTGGGGACAGACACTCTTCTATGAGAGACAACTATAAAATCAAACAACAGCAGCCTTGTTTGTTCTTGGTTGGACAAAGGCTAAGGAAGCAAATCGAAAAAGAAAAAAAAAATTCATTAAAAACGTTTTAATAACAAGCTTTTATGTACTAATGTACTAAAAGGTAGAAAATAAATTATAGACTAATATTTAAATAACTATAAAGAAAAGAAATTTTTTTTATAAAAAAAGTTTATAAAAAACGTTTTAATAACAAGCTTTTATGTAATGATGCACTAAAAAGTAGAAAATAAATTATACACTACTATTTAAATTACTATAAAGAAAAGCGTGGGTCACTTTAGTACTTTAGTACCTATTGGATACCTTTACTAATATTTGAGAAGAGACCCACGCTTTTCTTTATAGTAATTTAAATAGTAGTGTATAATTTATTTTCTATTTTTTAGTGCATCATTACATAAAAGCTTGTTATGAAAACGTTTTTTATGAAAAAAAATTTCAGTACTTTACATGTTTTATTTACAACAGTGTTACATGACTAAAAACCATTGCGCGTATATTGAACGTGATGGCGCAGCTATTAAACCTGATGGCGCAGCTATTGAACGTGATGACGCGTGTGGTGTGGTTGGATAGACATGCCTACTAATTCGGTCCAAATTTTAATTAATCATAAAAAATTAATTAGGCATCCAATTAAGTCAAATTTAATTTCAGATTGCATTGTCTTCATGTCTTGACCCACGTGCCAAATGTGAATCGTATCGGTCAAGTAGAAGTGTCCGAATTTTCACTCCGGCGTTTCGGACTGACGACTGACGAGGAAGTGAGTTAAATAAAAGCTTGTAAAAAAAAATTCATAAAAAACGTTTTAATAACAAGTTTTTATGTAATAATGCACTAAAAAGTAGAAAATAAATTATAGACTACTATTAAAATAACTATAAAGAAAAGCGTGGGTCACTTTAGTATCTATTAGATACGTTTACTAATGTTAAGAAAGACACCCACGCTTTTCTTTATAGTTATTTAAATAGTAGTCTATAATTTATTTTCTACTTTTTAGCGCATTAGTACATAAAAGCTTGTTATTAAAACGTTTTATATGAATTTTTTTTCAGTACTTTACATGTTTTATTTACAATGCAGTTACATGACTAAAAACCATTGCGCGCCTATTGAACGTGATGGCGCAGCCTTTTAACGTGACGGCGCAGCTATTGAACGTGATGACGCGTGTGGTGTGGTTGGATAGACATGCCTACTAATTCGGTCCAAATTTTAATTAATTCATAAAAAATTAATTAGGCATCCAATTAAGTCAAATTTAGTTTCAGATTGCATTGTCTTCATATCTTGACCCACGTGCCAACTGTGAATCGTATCGGTCAAGTAGAACTGTCCGAATTTTCGCTCCGGCGTTTCGATCTAGACAGATAGACAGACAGACAGAGGAAGTGAGTTAAATAAAAGCTTGTAAAACAGGCTGAAATCCCAGTCAATGGACTCAATGGCGCATAACTTTCTTTAAAAAGGAGGAGGGGGGGGGGGGACTCTGCCATGTTTCCGTTGCAATCCAAGGGAGTGGTATCTTACTTTTAAGCTTGATGTTGTCATGTTTCGAGGTATGGAAGGCAAGAAGTTCTACAAAATAAATAAGAAAAACGAATAAAACTAAAGATACTATATTGTGACTTTACGAGCAAGCAATGGAGGAGATTAAAGTACACATGGTCCGAGACCACGTGAAGGTTGCAGCTTCAAGTAAAAAAAAGCTGGCGCGGGTAACGAGCAGACCCTTTTTGTTCCTGATGTATCTTCTTATCTCCGATACTTGGCGCTATAAAGCTTGGAACAGATAACAAAATTATATCACACGATAGATAACTCTATTCAAAAACAGAAGGGGAGATAACTAGCTAGATGTGATCATCAGATGAGCCGAACTGTGGTTCCAGTGTTTCTTCCAGACTTTTTTCTCCGGGGGGGCACTTGAAATCTTCGGGGGGGGGGGCGGTAAACTTTCTTCGGGGGGGCGGACACTGATAAAAGTATATATTTTCTATATAAATTATATAAATTTCATTTCATTCGGGGGGGGGGGCGGTAAAAATTTTTCGGGGGGGCTTCGCCCCCCCCCCCCCCCCCCCCCCCGAAGAGATGCCTGGAAGAAACTCTGTGTGGTTCATGCTGAACGTTGTTTGATCACTGTTGTTTGCCCGAGTCTCGACTACGCAGAAGGGGCAAACAACTGTCTTTTAGAGATTTTTTAACACATTTTTTTTCTCTAAACCTGTATAGATCTAGTGTCAGCTTCATTTAGAACAAAATACTAAAGGTGGAAAAAACAACAAATATAGAAATTATATAAACCATTGTTCAAATGCAGTGAAAATAATAAATAATTTTAGCTTTTATTAAAGACGAGATAAATGGCCCGTTGAGGGAGAGCAACAACTGGCACTGGGTTGATAGTGTTGTCTTTTTCTCTAAACCAAAAATAAAACCGAAATTAACCGGAAACGAACAATGCCATTTTTATCCAGAATCGGCACATTCATACTAAATGGTGGTCATACCCCTAAACCTTGAACCTAATCTCAAACTGGACAAAAGTCGCATTTTAGAGTTTCTTTTAGGTAACTCTCCAGGATAGTGAGGGGATGGGTGGGGAGGCAGAGACCCCCGAAAAAAGTCTACCACCCTCTATAATAACGACAAAAATGTTTATAGAAATATATATTTTTATCAGAGTCCGACCCCTCCACAGAAAATTTAAACGACCCCCCCCCCGAAAATGTCAAGTACTGACACTGCTAAAAGTATATATTTTCTATATAAATTGTATTTCTTCGGGGGGGGGGGGAGTTGGAGTTCTTCCTAGGGGGTGGGGAGGCTTCGCTCCCTACCCGAAGAGATGCATGAAAGAAACTCTGCACATTTCCTACTAATTTTCCATGTGACGTCACGTTTCGTTTTCCGAATGATTATGAATATTTTTACTTTCCTTGTGTTTTCCCTATAGTGTTACGAAACAAATAGAGTGACAGACAGCGAAACTATTTGTACGTTTTCTTTTTTTCATTGCATTTAAAAGCTTGTTATTATAAAAGTTGTTTACATTTGTTTTATTACAAATATGACAATTTGAAAACAATGGGAGGTAACAAGATCTGTGATCTGTTTGCCATCGTTTGTTAACTGTCGTCGTAGACAACTACTCTCAACGGGGGGCGGGGGGGGGGGGCGGGGGGAAGAGGAGGTGGAAAGTGTGGATAGAGAGGGAATGGGCAATAAGCGCCTGTCATGAGCTACCTTCAGTGGCAGCATTGTTAGCGTCCGATTCATTAATTAAATAGAACTTTCTAATTGCAAGCTAAAAGATAGTAAAACAAATTTATTTTCTTTTATAAAGCTTAAGTCGCTAAAATATATAAAAGAGCTGATGATGCCTTGGGTGTATCCAGCTGTTATGAGTTCCTGATTCACTTTTAGGAAACAAAGACGTTAAAGCGATGTGTTGACCACATTATCCCTTCGTGCTTAGTGCATTGAAACAGATTTCTATTCTGTCGCCCGTGTCTTGGGCACGAACGGGAAATCAACAAACGACATGCTTATGTTTTGTGCTTTTTTTTTTTTGCTTTTAAGTATTTAATTTTCTTTGTCAACATCACCATTCCATCAAAATGTGTTATCAATCTCAGTTCTTGGATGTGTACTTTCTGTGTATTACCATTTTGTAATATGCTCCTAATTATAGTAACAAAGGTCATTGCGATAAAAGTCATATTAAATTTAAAAATTATCATAAAAAAGTCCAATGCGATGTATAATAGAAATTAAAATACAAAAAAAACTATTATTTTATGCACTTATATGTTGGTTATATAAAAGTTTTAGACCGTTAAGAAAAATCTCGCTTAGGTTGAAGATCAGGACAGGACTGTCCTACCCAGGACCAGAGACGTCAACAACAGGACATTCCAGATCACTGCGTTGCTACCTAAAATCAGAGTGAATAAATAAAAGAAATGTATAAAATAAACAAGAACTAAAGAACACCAAAACTGCTTTAAATGATTTCTTCTATATACCCAAAAAGTAATTTCGGCCATTTATAAAGAGTCTCCCAGCGTAAAAGCGTTTGTTGTCTCTCAATAGATCTCACGATCCAAGATATAAAATATAACAGAATCATTCATGGCTCATCGGTTCTTCACGCACTATCCAGCGATGGGGTGGGGTGGAGGGGGCGTGTCTAGCCCCAAGCGTTGTACCCAGTGTTGTGTTGTAGGCTATTATCATAAGGCAATAAACTTGTGTAAGCTACAATTTGAGTAGAGAAAGACATTGTTTTGAAGTGAGAAGACCGGCTAACAAACAAAACTTGATCTGGTTTGAAAATAGCTGTTCTGAGAATACCGCTCGATTGATAGGATGTGTAATACTTAATAGTCATACATTCATTACCTGTTGTATACATATTTTCTGCTTACATAGAAACATTCTGTCTAAAACTTACAACATAAATCAAAGCGTATTTTATTAGACAAATGGTTCTACCACATATAACAAGACGTTTTTTTCTGTTTTCTATAAGAGAAAACACGCCGTGCCTTTTCCCGCTCTTCTTTTCACGTTTTCTCAACTTTGCATTTTTACTCAAAATTCAACATTCAAATCGCTAAGGCTT
The DNA here is from genome assembly GCF_028476545.2 of Physella acuta. Lineage (NCBI taxonomy): Eukaryota > Metazoa > Mollusca > Gastropoda > Physidae > Physella > Physella acuta. Next base: position 546,981 of record NW_026732940.1, read on the forward strand.
TGGAACCCTTTGTCATACAAGAATAAAACATTCCACGTGCATTCAGCATGATACCATATACAAAACTACGTTTGTACATTAAGTTTGCTACAATACTTTAGGAAATATTGATATTTTTTTGCACATACATTTACGTAAAAATTTGTATTAAAAATTGAGTACAAGCTATCGCAATGAGTAAACGTAGAAATGTATAGTTTGGTTTGTGAAACCTAAATCTTTCATCTGCTTTTTAAAATCTCTTATGGGAACAAAGCCTTAGCGATTTGAAAAGGTGTTAGTTTTCACACCTTTTCCCGGTTTCCATGACAACCAGTACTGCTATTGACGGCTATATATTATTTTTGTCTATAGTTTAACAACTATAATTATATGAACTTATTAAACAACCAGAAATGTGTTAAATAAAAAAAAAATTTATCCGTGGTGCCTGTCCTTAAAGTTGAATACTCATGAAACAAAACTATTCCAAACTTTAGTTGAACGAGCGGCAAGAGAACATAATGTACACTGCAATCCTTAGACCACCTCAAGTTTTTTTTTCAATAATCGTCAATGCCTAATTAGTATGTAATAAACTTAATGAGTCTGTAATGCAAAAAAAAAGTTACAAGGAGTTTAAAAGGAGAAAAAAAAAGAGATTTTAGTAAAAAAAAAATCAACATAAAAAGATTATAGTTTTACAGTACCCAAAATAATTTCAGGTGAATTATTTTCAATTGAAAAAATGCAGCTAAACCTCAAATTAAAAACACAAGGTAAACTAATTTCTCGTCAAATGATTTACCTGAGTTAAAGACGAAAGAAGTTGTCAATGTGTATAGCCCAGTCACATGATATGCAGAGCAAACACATGCAATAGTATGAATGGTGCTGTTGTAGGTGATTTCAAACTCTGCGATGTATGAGTTGATTGTTACTTTACCAGCCACTCCATCAAATGCACATTGCAGGGTGATACTTAACACTTTTGGATTGCCACCTTCAACAGTACATTCGCCGTTTACCATAGTTTTGGATTTGTCGAGCCTCAATATTTGTCCATTTCTCACTGTTTTGTTGTTTACTGTGACTACTGGTGGAAGGTCGGGAGGGTAAAAGGTAACTGGAATGAAATGTTGAGATTTAAAAATTTAAACTTTGTAAAAATAAAACGGGAGTGATTTCCCCTAAACTTGTCTGTATATTCTTATATAACAGTAACGGGAAAGGTACTTCCAGTCCGATCGCGCTTAAGAAATAAATTTTTAATTATTTTCTTAAAATACTTAAATTTTCAAAATAGAATAGAACCGAGTAGGAAAAAAATGCGCAACAATTAAACGACATCAGCATGTGTATAATAAAGCGGAAAATTTCTACAAAAAGCACTATGAACAAACAAAAGCACAACAGTGGATGCAAGTAAAGTAAAAACTTGTTAAAAAAAATCTTAATCAATGCAAAATTTAACGAAAACAAAATGGAATATTATGTTAAAATGTTTAATGTTTCGAATTCGGGCCGTCTAAACGGCTCAACCCACACGCTTATCTACTCCACCTCTGCTGTACGTATTTCATTACTTCTCCCATTCATTAACAATTAATAATTTTTTTAACCTGAAAATTGTATTTGATCAACTGCATTCCTAATCATAATGCCTTTTCCACCCAAACACGTTAGACAATCAATATCTATCTATTAACATTCTACTAAATTGGAGAAGTCTGTATATTTATCTTTTTTGTGTTTGTCTGTTTGGATAAATGAGAGCATCTGCACAAAGTGTAGAGCTGTAAAATGCGTAATTATGTAGAGAATAATCTACTTTTTTTTACCAAACTGTTAAATACAAAATTATTTAAAGACGTAAATAATTTATTGATATATTCATCGGTAGAAACGCCAGTTAATTATAAAAGCTCACAACAATTACTTTATAGTGACGTCACTAGATTAATTTAATGATTGTTCGCAACAAACAAAGAAACATGGCGGCTTCCATGGAAGATCATGAAGCCCATATAAAAGTTTAACGCATAAAAACGATACATAATTGAGTTTGTCTATTAAACTAATTTAGTCATTAAATGTTTGAAATAAATCTGCTTTTTGGCTTCACAGATCATCTAGTACGAAAATACAAGGAATTTATCTCAATCTAAATCTATATCTACGGATAAACTGGACTTAAGCCAGCCGTAGATTGTAGATCTAGATCTCGATCTAGATTCTAGATCTAAGCGAATAATGAGTTTCTATACTAAACTATTTCAGGCCATAATTATTTTATATAAATCTATGTTTATTTAGCAATAGAATTGGCTAAACTAAAATATATAATTAAATATTAAATACTATTTGGTAATTTAATTAAATTAATATTATACGATGCTAAGTAAATTACCCAAATAAATTTTGCTCTTCGTTGTACATACCCAGCTAGCCGAGATGATAGTGTAACACTAACAGTTACCATGCAGGTGGTACAGATTCGAGACTAGTCTAGTCTAAACATGAAAAAGTAGATCAGGACAGTGCGGACAATAAGGCTTTTATTAGTCTTACCTTCAGCTGACGAAACAGCTACACCTTAAAAGAATGTAAAAAATTTTTTAGTCAAGACCTTATACTATAAAAACATTTTGTTTACAAGAACATTCCTCTAAAAGAAACACATTTAGGTTAGGTTACAATAGTTGTGTGTGTGTGTACGTTCGTGCGTACGTGCCTGTGTATATGTATGTGTGTGTGTGTGTGTTGACAGGCGGGTTGGTAAGCTCCATAGTTCCGATATGTATTCATAAGCAAAACCAACTAATTTCGGAAATAAAAACAACTTACTCGATATAAGAAAGAACGCCGCAGTAGTGCAAAATAAGTTCAGATGCATTATAATGTTTCTCTTTGTACACAAACCGGACAGATTAAATAGTTGTTAAGAAATATATATAAAAAATTTACAAATCTTGTTAATAAATAAATAGTTGCTATTTTTTTAGCACATTTTACTTCACGAGATTGAATTCTGTTCAATACTTCTGTTTTGTTGTGTCGAGATGTCAAGAAATGTTAGGAGTCACTTTACAGTTTAATATGCAGCTGACGCCGTAGTCTGTCTATGAAAAACAGCAACTGCTGGGTTTAAGTCCCACCTACACTCAATCTTCCCAACCGCGTTTAAGCTTTGGCCTTGCAACAATTATTGTTAAAAAACACTTTAAAAGTTATAGTTAGATATGTCGATACAGGAAAAACCAGTTTTATCACTGGGGTAGAATTCACCAGGCACTTCAACTCAGCGTGTTGCCGTGCATAAAGGTAAGTTATTAAATTATAAATAAACAAGCCGTTGCCAGCTAGGCCTTGCTCCAGACATTTTTAGCCATGTCTAAATTTAAATGTTAAAGCCGATATCTTTTTTTTGGTTACAAAATGTTTTAAGAAAAGTTAAAGAAAATCACACAATGTTTAGCTCAAACAGCAACAGCAGTTAAAAATTAACATAGACATCAACTACCATTCCTTATTATCACGGTTAGTTACACAAATATAATAAGCATCAATGTCAAACCATTTAACAGAAAACCGCTTGTTACTTACTTTTCCTCTCCAACCCAATACGATACAATTAAAATACACAAACATAAAATATCGAAATGGTATCATGTATTATTATAGCTTTTTACAACGTCATACCAAACAATTGCAAAACGTTAATCTAATGTTTACTAAAAACAATTAGTTAAAAAATAAAAGAAATTGTAATAGATCATTGTACACACAGCATACTCTATATCTGTTACAAAAATAAAAACCACCAGTACGTATTAATTGTTTAATAATATGCCCATAATTATCAATAATATAAATACCTAACTCAAAATAAGCATATAACTAAAATTCAACCTTAATTTTATCTATGGCATGCTTTACCTGGGTGTAACACGTTGCTCACCCCTACACTAGCCTAAACCTGGTCATTAGCTCCGACATCAATCACCTCCTCTCAAATACTACCTTCTTTTATTACTCCACTATAAAATATACTAGGCATGCTGCCCAGCTTCGCTTAGGCTTTCGAAAACATTGAGAATTTGAATGCTTAATTAATTCGCCCGAAGGTCGGTCTACGACCTCAAGAGTTATGAAGAGGTTCCTCCGTGGACATTTTTTTTTTATTTATAGCTCATATAAGGTACCGGTCAGTCGAGGTCAGTTTTGACCCCCACATCAGACTTTTCGGCCAACCGGCCCCCGTGTTCTGTCGCACCAAGGCAAGATCATGCCAAATTTGAAGCGCCTGCGGCGCCGGGAAGTGCCCTATCGGACAACCGACAATCTAGATCTAGATCTAGATTCCTAAAAGAATTTTTTTTTTTAAGTTTAGCCCGAGCATAATAAAAAAGAATACATTAACCAAGTTGACTTGCTGTGTCTCGAACCCGCACCACCTGCGTGGTTTAATGTACACTAACATCTCCGCTATTTAGGCACCTTATAATATACGGAGAATGAAACACGTATTTTAAAATCTTAACTTACGCGAATATGCCTATTCTTTCAAATTAATTTTTTTATCCCAAATTAGCCAGTTCCAAACAAAGATTTTGTATAAAATAAATAAGTCTTGAAATAGTTTAGTCCTAATATAGAAATTTATTTTTGGAATTGATTTTAGAGAAGTTAGAGTCTAAATCTAGATCTTAGCGTCTACGTCTAGATCTAGTTATTGCGTAGATTTAGATTTAGATTTAGTCTAGATCTAGAATCTCTAGATCTAGAATCCAAATACATAAAATAAATGTTATGAGTTTAGGCCGGAAAAATTGAATTGTATACATTTCATAGTGTACGTAGATCTAAATCAAATTTGAATGAAATAGTTCATTTCTTTTCATTCTAAACACGGCAGATGACGTCATTAGTTAATGTATAAGCAATAGTGACGTCACAGTTTTATGCGTTCTTTTTCACATATATTAATGCTTTTCCGGTTGCATAAATAATACTGTTTCTCTACATTCGAATACGCCTTTAATTTTTATTTTTCTTCTTTAACTAAAATTGTGGTTATACATTTAAAACATCTAACATATTATTTTCAACAAAAGTCCGTAAAAAGTTCTTCATATATCGCTGCCGATTCTGACGTGATGTCCGGCGAAAATTTTTTGCGGACAGAGAAAGAGAGAGAGAGATGTGCGAACGTGGGGATTTATATATTAGGATATTATACCCAATAACTATTCCTGTCCTTCCCCATAACCATCTCCAAATTCCTAACCCTTTCCTAACCAAAACCAAATGCTGTTCTTTAATCTTTATTCTGTCCATTCTCTTTATCCCATTATTTTCGTTAGTGTTATCAATGTGGTCGTCGTTAGCGTTTTATTTGTTTTGGGCCAATGTACCAGGAGCTGTTTTGTAGGGAGCCAAAATGTCGACAGTCCATTTGTCAGGAGCTGTTTTGCTTAGTCCTTTTGTCGGAATCTTTTGTGGGGACTCTTTTGACTAGGTCGTTATGTAGGGCACAGGTTTGTTTGGGTCGTTTCGTCACAGGCTGTTTTGGCGGTTCACCTGTGAAAGCATTCTAGTAATATGCCCCGCCATATCTCACCCGTTCCAACACCAACATAAATGTGTGTTATGCGTACATCCCATATAGGCTGCATCTACTTGTATATCAAAGTAAAATGTCTCGCAGTTGTAGAAAAAAAATTCATGGGATAGTTTACAGCTATGTAAAGCTATGTACTCGAGACCTAGTTTCATGATTTCTGAAGATTGCATAATCGGTAAACAGTGATGTGTAACTTTTATTTATAAGCATACACATTTTTATGATTTTTTCGAAAGGAGGTTTGACTAATTGTATACAGTAATTTTTAGCGCAATTTCCATTCTGACAATTGCGATTATTAATTCGTTATTTCTGGATGGATGGATGGATGAATGGATGTGTGTCCAAAGCTTTAAGTCGTATCTCCTCCTCAACGAAGCAATATCGAGGACTAGTTCCAAAAGCAAATATGTTAAGCAAGTTCCGAGGATGATTGTGGGCTAAAATAATTCCCGGAATTCCTTCTTGGATTTCCCGGAAAAGCCAAAAAAACCTCGAAAAAATGCAGTTTTTGGCCCATATCTCGGCAACCAGACGACTTAACGGCTTGAAACATTTACCAATAGATTCCTGCCATAATTTAGAACAATATTGCCGAAGAAAGTTTTCAAAAATATCCTTTCGTTCGGTCACAAAATTAAAAAAAAATTACATTATACATAATACACTACAGTACTATATAGCAATATATAGATATAGATCTATGGGGAAAGGGATGTGTCAAAATAATCTATTTTTCGCTGTCTTTTAGATTATTAAAACTACTTGTGTTGCATTATTTATTAGCTGAATATATGATTTATCTCGATTTTAAATTGTTATGGATAACATAAGGAAATAGCGCTTAAATTGTCACTACACTTTTTATTAACTTGTTTTATGATTTACGCATTATATCTAAATTAGAGTTAGATTTAGGGGAAGGGTCAGGACTTAGCCTGAGGGTTTAGGGATCAAGTGTTAGGGGAGAGGTGATGTATTTGGCAGTGTTTCTTCCAGACTTTTTTCTCCGGGGGGGGGGGGGCACTTGATATTTTCGGGGGGGGGGCGGTAGACTTTCTTCGTGGTGGCGGAGCCCCCTCCCCCCCCCCCCCCCCCCCCCCAAAGAGATGCCTGGAAGAAACTCTGTTTGCGGTTAAAAATGTGTGTTGAGAGTAGAGTTTTGGGGTTAGGGATAGGGTAGGATAGCATAAGAAATTAGTAATAAATATTTTAATAAGTGCAAATATTGAGTTATAAATGAATTAATGAAATTGGAATCTTTTTTGCAACAACCGTGAGAAAATATAAGCATGGTTTTTATATCTGCAACGGCCAATCGACTTATATAAGCACATTGCTTGCCTAGTCTACCATGGTCTGCAATAAGCACTAGAGTTTTCCACAACTTTCGCTCCTTATATAGAACTAGGAAATTATTTTATTTTTAGGATTGCCTTTCTAAAATAAAAGCATGATCTAGTTTAGACACACAAAAAAAACAGGGAAAAAAAATTGTTTAACACACAACAAATATCAGAGGCTTGTCCTAGGTTTAGACCTTATTTAATTGTTGTTTACGCTTGGGTGTATTTCGGTAAAGCAAATCTGTTCAATGGTTGTGCTGTCATGTGGATCGGTGTGGAATGAACATGTAAAACCCGCGCCCCCGCTTTTCGTCGTATCTTTTATGTAATGAGAAAGTGTACTTGGGCGTAAGTTGGGAGATTTAACGACCTATATATTGGTAGAGAATTCGGGAGAGATAAATACGTTGGGTGAAACCCGTCCAACCGCTTTTTGCAGCATAGCTATGTAAGTGGTAAAGATGTGAGATTCATTACAGGACAAAACGTTACAGATAAAGTTAGGAGAGATGAATAATATGTTGAATACACTTGTTCATTACAGGACAAAATGTTATAGATAAAATTAATAAAGATGAATATGTTGAATAAATTGTTTCAGAAAAGCTTACTTTATTTATTTTTTACGATTATCGGGTTTTTGTGTGGGGACCACACTCCACTATCATGTCTGAATTTGTGGCGTTACAGTTCCGCTTGACTGCAACACGAAAGTCTCGAGTTCCGACCACCGGCTTGATTCGGAGTCCGTATGATGCCCCTGAGTACGCCCAGTTTGGACGGGTACCCAACTCACGTTAGAGAAAGTGAAAGCGACAAGGCGTATCCCTCGCCACTCTATCATTGTAAATAGCGCGGTCAGAGATTAAGATGCACTCTACTTCATTTAGGGACTATATATCAGGAACGGGTTTTGCCTGAGTGGCTCCACTGGCTAACATACATTGTGTTTAACTGCATTCTTGTCTATTTCATTTTTTTCCCGACGTTACAGTATCAGGATGTATGTTTGCAATGTTTGATATTAATACGCGCTAGACCCTTCAGACCAAATAACACAAAACTTTTAAAATAGAACTAACTTAAACGTTAGCTTATTGTTAAAAAAACAACCAAAACTAAACTATTATGATATACTTGACTTCAAAGATTCTCTCTTTTAAGTATAATGAGCTTCTAGCTATGGAACCAGCAAGGGTTCACGTGGGAAATAAAAGTATATATTTTCTATATAAATTCCATTTCGTTCGGGGGGGGGGGGGGGAGGGTGGTAGACTTTCTTCGTATCTTCTAATATCTCATTAAAGTGAAAACAGAATAGTACACATGAAATGCAACTACTGTAGCAAACACTCTTTTATGTTACACACATTTTCAATAAAATTAGATACTTCAGACTAATTTATTGGTTTTTTTTTATTTATTTGGTAGCACTACAAATGTAGAGAACTCTGTTTTAACTGCTGCTGTCAATATTTTTACAGAGATTGCTGCCCTTGCATCGGTCGCTCTGAACACTACATTACTTATAGGTAATTAACACAAATTCAATTAAACACGTTTTAATAACAAGCTTTTATGTAATAATGCACTAAAAAGGAGAAAATAAATGATTTTCTATAAATATATAATAAAACATACTATTTAAATAAAGCGGGGGGCACTATATTATCTATTGTATACCTTTACTAACATTTAGAATGCAAGCGATTACACTCATTTTCTTACTTTTGTTTGAATATAAGTCGTTGAAAAGCCATTTTTAATTATTTTATTATTTCAAATATTTTTAAAAAAAAAAGCACTCGGCCCCTCCTTGAAGTAAACCGGAGTGGCCAGTGAAAGTAAACAAAATCACAACAATTGTTTTCCATGATAAAATACACAATAGCGGACAATGGGATATAGTCTTGTGGTTTATTAATATATTAAATGATATCACATCCCCAATCACCACCTATACTAATCCATTTATTTAAAAAGGGTTACCTTAAATTACTAGTACATTACATGTAATAATTTGTTTGCATATTTCTAGCCTAATAAAAGTAATTTGTACATATTTCACAAATGATGTTACGGGTCAGTTGTAGGTTATATAGAAATAGGATAGAATAATCTAGAATTAGGGGAGAGTGCGTGTGTGAGTTGAGTTTACCCTAGAGTATTGCTAACCCCGGTGTGTTTATGTATTGTTATCCCAAGGTCGAATGCGGTATAAAAGTTGGAGTGAATGGTTGTCAGGGTTAGTTGGTAGCGGTTAGGGCGAGGGCTACTCTGTTATGTGAAGAATTGAGTCCAAATAAAAGTATACTATATGTGTCACGAATAGTTGTTGAGTTGAATCGAACCCTGGCGTAACAAATGTTATATCAATATTCAATATTTGTAATAATATGCTTACTGGCAACAACCATTTGGAACCAGCTTTCCAAGACTATTGAGGTATATATAGATCCTCTCTCCCTGCTTTTTTTTTCTTTCTCTCTAATCCTCTCACTTCAAAAAGCTTTCAAAATGTTTCAATTTTTAAAAGGCTATAATTTTTATTTTATTAACTTCGCATCCTATAAAAATAATACATTTCTTCGCTGATGTTTCAAACCAAATCCGTTTTAAGATTGCTCAGAGATTTCCGTTGTAAATATCTATGTGAAGACCGGCCTCGTTCCAGGGAAACAAAAGTATATTCTTTATTTAATATTCTGAACACTGGTTTGTGTTTTTTAATTCTAGCATCAAGTGTTTTTTTTTTTAATTTAGTAGAGTGAATTGTTCATAATCGCAAAACGAAACATGGGGGATGGAATGGGGAGGGGTATAACATTGATTTATAAAATAATCTAAAACATATTTTGTTCAAACTCTTGTCTTATTGCTGTAAAATGTAAACGATATGAAGATACATTTTGCTCAAAAAACACATTTGATTTTAAGCATATTACCGACCAAAATATTGGGTAAAAATTACATGATAAGCGTTAAAATACAAAGGTTTCTGTAATTTAAAGCTTTTGATTACTAAAACTTGGAGTAAAATATTATTACTATATACCTTTACATAAGTAGCATTATACCATATGCATGCGTTGCTTATTGTCGATTACATGGACAATTTTATTAAATGTAAAAATATATTAAAATGTATTCTAATAGATCTGAAATTTTGTATGTGCGTACTCAATGTAGTAAAACAATAAATAAAAACACTACCGAAATAGTATTCTACAACTGGTGTTACAAAGGAATAATTCGATTATTTATTATGCAAGCAATTGTCTCCTAAGACATTTGATGTCCTGACCCCAGCTGTAGTTTAAAGTATGGCTGTCTTTGCCAGGATCACAAGTGCCAGCAATGAGATGTTCCAAACGATAGATGGGCCCAGACTTTGGTTTTTGGCATTGTTAACTGAAGTACGTAGAATAAAATAGATATACATAGTATATACGTGTTCAAGAAAACGAAAGCTAATTATGATAAAACTAAAATGTTTGTAGAATAAAAACTAAAATTGTTCTACCAGATATTTTTACTGGAGATTTCATGATAAAATGGCTTGATGAAACGACTTACGATAAAACACGTAACAAAAACACTTCAGGTAAAAACTGCTCAGGTATAAGTGTAAAATAAATGTGTATAAATGTGAAATAAAGGTTTTAAATGTAAAATAAAAGTGTATAAGTGTGAAAAAAAATGTATATAAATGTGAAATAAATGTTGTAAATGTAACATATTTGTGTATAAGTGTGAAATAAATGTGTATAAATGGGTATAGATGTGGAATAAATGTAATAATAAAGGTGTAGAATACGAAATAAATGTGTGTAAGTGAGAAATAAAAATGATTAAACGTGATATACGTGTGTAAAATGTGAAATAAATGTGTTGAATACGAATAAAATGTGTGTAGGTGTGTAATAAGTGTGTATAAATGTGAAATAAATGTGTATAGCTATGTTACCTGTGCTTAAGGTGAAGGACGTTGTCTTGTTGTATAAGGAAAAGTGAAAAGCAGAACAAACACATGGGATAATTTTTTGGTTGCCGTAGGTGAGGGTAAACATCCCGCTGTTTCCCAACACGGTGCTGGATTTATCACCACACACCAGGGTAACACTGAACACTTCTGGGTTACCACCTTCAACTGTACATTCAATGTTCACTTTAGTGTTGGATGTGTTGAGTTGTATCGTCTCACCAGCCGTCACGGTTTTGTTGTATACAACAACCACTGGGGGGAGGCTGGGAGGGTATGAAGGGCCTGGAAAACAAAACAAAAATGACACTATTTCAAATTTGTAAATTATTTGATGTTCGAAGCATTCTTTGTCATAGAAGGATGGTCGGGTGTGTTTTGCAGTGCTAGGAATAGAATTAGTCATATTCTAGTTATTTGATGTGGTCAGTAGAAAATAATTAGAATATATGTGTTAAATTAATCTAAACTTCTTATTCTTCTTCGTTCTTAATATTTAGTGTTGGGAGGGATCGAGCCTTATCTGCCAGAGGGTTTGACTTTTTTCGAATTTATCAACCATGAGCTTTGCCGACTCGACCATGCTTCCATCACAAGTAAGGATTATGTGTCAACTGGTTATGCGCCATTGAGGCCATTGACTCCGATTTCAGCCTGCTTTTCTTTTCGGATTTGCTTCCATAGCCTTTGACCGACCAAGAATAAACTACAAGGCAGCAGTTGATTTAGTTGTCTAACACAAGAGAGAAATTAGCCATTATCATTAGATCAAAATAACAAAATGGGACACAACAAACTAAATTTTACTGTATATGGTAATTTGAGTTGAGGTTACTGCATGAGTAAATATAAATTAATTGTTTTAATTCCACTTACAACATTTAAACACTTATATATTCAAACAGATGTTTTTCACATCGTAAAGACAATTGTCTAGGTAGAAATAGAGAGCCACAGTCCATATTTCAATATTATTTTTTTTACATATAACAACTATACTACCTAATCGAAATTTGTTAACTGTTTATTTTAAATTCAAATTTGAAGCGGTCGAAGAGCTGCAAAACTGCTGCTTTCATTTACCAAAGGTTGGTTTGCTCTATTTTTTAGAATAATTTTTTTTCAAATGTTTTCCTTCCACGTCTTAAAATAACTTTATAAACTGTCAGAAAATAAAGAGCGACATTATCTAATTAGTGACCTATTAAATTAAGGAGTCTGTCATATAAAATATATAAAAAATTCACTTTAAAATGTTTGGTTTAAAGAAATTTAAGCAATTAAATCTCAGTTTTAAAAAGCTTCAAATAAAAAGACTTCAGATAGAATGATTATATAAAGGAATATCTCACGGACAAAATGACTCAGGACAAAAAATCTATATATATAATTCTCTTCTGGGAGCCGTTAGAAAACAAGCTGTAAGCGCGCCACCCCCACCCCACCCCCACATGATCTGGTGAGCGGTGTTCACTCTGTTTACATTTTACAATCACAGAGACGGGTTTGGTGACGGCTATTAGGGGCAGATAATTTAGTTTGAAACGATTTTAAACTTAGAGGAGGTAACTAAGAGGAGGCTGCTTTCACGTGGGGGGGGGGGGGGTAGTGTTTTTAAGCAAATATTTTCAATGGCAGCATTGGTACTGTCGAATTCACAAATTATAAATTACTGAAAAGTAGAAAAAAACAACTAAATAGCGGCGTATGATACGCAGCGGGTCGGCTCGTAACAACTTAAGAAAGAAGATACCAGGTAAAACATACTGCAAGTAAAGTAAATCATGTGAAGCCTTCAGGTTCAATGACTTCATGTAAACAAGTTTAAGCTTTCAGGATAAAAGATTTGGAATAAAACGACAAGAGACAAACAGCTTACCACCTGAATTGAATGTGAAATGACTTCATGTAAACAAGTTTCATCTTTCAGGTCAAAAGTTAAAAATAAAAGGAAAACAATTAAACTACTTACCTGTAATGAAGGTGAATGAAGTCTTTTTGGAGTATAGTCCAGTCACGTGATCTGCAGAACATGTACATCTCACATTTCGAGAGCTGTTGCCAAACGTGAGAGTAAAGAATCCACTGTATCCGTTACTGGTCGTGGATGAACCATCACAAGTCAATGTGACATTGGTCACGGCTGGGCTACCACCTTCAACTGTACATGCAATGTCCACATCTCTAGTGGTGGTTGTGTTGACTTGTATCGTCTGACCATCCGTCACAGTTTTGTTGTATACAACAACCACTGGAGGGAGGTCGGGAGGGTATTGGGTAGCTGTAAAAACAAACACAAAATTGGCTAAGATTCATGTCATTCCGGATTCTTAAAAATACAGTGTTCATACGCAAGTCCGGGATTGTGCTGGCTACGCAATTATCTAAGTGCGGGAGGGCGCCTCGGTGCAGTTGATTCAAGTAGAAGCCTTACCCCTGTGCAGGACCCCCGAGCATCGAACCACAGATGCTAAGGCAGAGTAAATCGAGGCGTCCAACCACAAACTACAATAGTGGAGCCAACACTCTGTTATTTAGAAGTTTCTCCATAAACCTTCGCAGGGGGGCACTCAGCAGCTTACTAAATGTTTCATGGGGATAGGCTGAAATGTGTAATTATGCACAAAGAATACATTACTATGTACACTGCTGTGAGTGTTTTAAGTTAGATATAGGATACCAGGTTTGTTTTACTTTTATCTAGAATGTTGATGCAATGCGATAGAAAAAATTTTAAACTTACTTCCCGATTCCACAACAATTAACAGAAAACCTGGAAAAAATTGACAAAGAGAAATGTAGTTAAATTGAATGAATTGTTAGGCAAGAGAAGAATAAGATAACGCGGTTTTTCTTTCAATCCTAAACCCATCGAAAACATCTATTGCTCCCTCTTCCCTTTCGTGAGCTTAAGTTGTCGCTTAGTAGCTTTCTCTAATAAAACATCTTTATTATGTATCAAAGCTTAAATGGGTCAGTGGTAAGGCTACCACATATAGCCTTATATTGGAACCCTTTATATATGATTTGGATGGCATTTCTGACTTTTTCTTGGAAACCATGCCATAGTAAGATTTTTCAGTTGTAGATTTTGCCTACGGTATCAAAAGTCTGTTCAAAGTCAATGGATAATTGAGGGGGCTCTTTTACTTGTCGCAAGGTAAATGTATAGCTAATGCATGATTTGCCTTTCCTAAACCCAGATTGTACTTTCTGCATTTTTTGTCTGCAGCTCTGGAGATTCTGATTTATGGCAACTATAAAAGACAAACATTTTCTGTTCTCTCTATCCTATTATCTTTCCTTGTTTACTGTTTACATAAACACGATACAATTTGCGTTATATTTTTCTTTTGAGTGGAACCACGAGATGTCGAACTGAGAAGCATGGGATAGCATTATGTTCGATGTTTTACATATAATCAGTGGCGTCACAAGAGCGGATGTCACCCGATGCGTTATCTGAGAGTGTCATCACATCATCCTGTAACAATTTAGCATTTTCTGTTGTTACCCTTCATCGTTTATATTTTGTTTTATCTTAAATGAATAAACCATTATTTTCACAGTAGTTTATACGTTTTTTCGACCTGGTGTCACCCCCTAAATGATGTCAACCTTATGGAACTCATTCCTTTCCCATTCTTGTGATTCTACTGCATATATTAGAAGCACATATATATTTTTTTCGACCAGGGGTCTAATTTAAACTGTTAGCAATTAGACTAATTGAAAACACCCAATTGCCATAATTTTGCCATGAAATCAAAAGTGTCACTTCATTGTAAATTAACTTGCAGCAAAGTTCCACTTTATTTATACTTTGTTGTAAAATAAATACAGCTTTTCCCAATAAAGTAAGAATCATCAACAAATTGTCTTTATGTTCAATCTATGCATTTTATTCAATGAAAAGATTTATGTACAATGCAACTATTAACGAAAAATAAAGCGGGAGTGATCTCTCCTAAACTTTCTCGAATATTCTTATATGAATATGATGGCAACTCGGGATATAGACATGATTTTTAATCCATTTTAAATACTGAAACTTTTAAAAATAGAACGAAATCTCGTAGAAATAAACTGTGAGCGGTCTCCCTTAAACTTTCTCGAATATTCTTTTATAAAAAAACAGGGGATGGGAACTCGGGATATAGACATGAATTTTAATCCATTTTAAATACTTAAACTTTTAAAATAGAATCAAATCTCATAGAAAAAAGAATAGCACACCTGTGAACGCCAAGCCAAATAAAACGTGCATAATAGTGCGGAATATTATTAGAACTTTATAAATTTACATTCGTTTTTTGAGAAATCGGAAATAGCATAAATTAGTACTTCCGGTCATCGGAAAATACTCAAAATTTGACAAAAGGTAGAGAATTAGATCTTTTACTTACATGTGAAATTTCATTTATCTATCTGAAATAGTACTCAAGTTATAGGCTTTTTAAAAATTCAAAGTAGAAAAAGTACCACTTCCGGTTATCGGCAATCGCTCAAAAGTTGATCAGGATTTACGATTTTGATAAAATACTTGTATATGAAATTTCATCAACCTAGCTGTAACGGTACTCAAGTGTTTACACACACACACACACACACACACACACACACACACACACACACACACACACACACACACACACACACACACACACACACACACACACACACACACACAGACAACGGACATAATTGCAATGTACAGTTTTTACAACTCGATAACGCATAAAACGCCAAAAAATTTATATATTTGTATTTATAATTTTTGCCTTATTAAAATAAGTCCTCTATACTCAGGATGTGATGAAGGACTGAGGAGTAAAACAGTAAAAACTGTCAAAATTTCATGTTATTTTTGTGCACAATTACAATACTTTCTCTATACTTCGGATATACGAGAAAGTAAAAAGAATTGCAAACCAAGTGAACGCCTAATAAAAAGTGCATAATAGTGAGGAATATTATTAGTACTTTATACATTCACATGCGTTTTTTTTTTGAGAAATCGGAAAAAGCAAAACTTACTACTTCGGTAAACGGGAATGACTCAAAATTTAAAAGAAGGCAGAGAATTAGATCTTTTACTTACATGTGAAATTTCAATTATCTATCTGAAATAGTACTCAAGTTATAGGCTTTTGAAAAATTGAAAGTCTAAAAAATTTCACTTCCGGTTATCGGAGATCGCTCAAAAGTTGATACGAATCTACGATTTTGATATAAAACTTATATATGAAATTTCATCAACCTAGCTGAAACGGTACTCAAGTTATCGTGTTTACAGACACACAGACAGACAGACACACATACACACACACACACACACACAGACATACGGACAAGATTGCAAAACTGTGTTTTTCCGACTCAGGGAGGTGTAAAACGTCGAGATTTGCAAATATCTCGATTTTTTTTTCACGATTACAAGACTTTCTCTAATTTTGTACATACGAGAGAGTGTTAATGTTGACGCTACTGACTAAAAGCTCGAAAAGTCATACATTATAAAATGTAAATTATTTTTTCTTAAAAATGTGCTATATGATTCTCTGTGTACTGGTACTCCTAACTTTAATTGGTCTAGCCAGGAAATCTAGTAAAACTATTTATAGCCGGCATGCAACATACATTTCAGTTGTTTATTTGTTTTTGGTGTATGAAAAACAATCATTACTTGCAAAGCTTATGCAATCGTTATAGTTTAATATAAAAATTCTACAATTATCCATAAACAAGTATAAATAGGCAAGAAAAATAGGGTAGAGATTAAAGCTTTGAAAGTGGAGAAAGTTATTTTTGAACAGTAGTTTTTTTCTATTTGCTAGTAAAAGTTATTTTTTTTATCTTTTTAGTGTGTCGTGTAATTTGACATAATGATACTTCATCTGCAGTGCAATTTTACTGAGTATATTTTGATTTATTAAAGCAAAACACACAAATACAATGTTACAAATAAATTATCTAGGTAATACAACAAAACATGCTGTGCACTTACATGATAGTAGCAGTCTGAAGCACAAGACAGATTTCCCAGACATTTCCTTACGAATGGTTGCAGAAATTTACTTGAAAATTACAATAAAAAGAAATAAATCCAGCTGGAATGTGTATATATTCCTATATTATTGTTGTAGTTTTTTATATATAAGCAAATAGACGTTAATACTTTTCGTATTTATTCATAGAACATTTCGCGTCTTTTTCGCTGACCAACAGTAAATTTCGAAAACACGCTGAAATCATTATAAGTGATGTAAAATGTTTACTGACAAAAAAAATGTTGGACTCGATCGTACAAGTCCCATTATTTTTTATCAATTTGCGATATCAAGTCTAGATTATCTTTATAGCTATGTTATGCAGCAGAGGATAAGTGTAGCGAATTTTTGTTTTTTGCTTTATTTATTAAACACATTTTGTTTTGAAATTTCTTTTCCCGATAAAATAAGTAAGCAAAAATGTACGTAAAAACCTAATCGGCTGAATCGAATCACTCAAGTAACTTTTATACTAGATCAGTGTGTTAAACATTTGATTCACTAATACAATTTACTAAAATATTAACTATATTTAACTATCCTCTTTCCAATTCCACATACAATCTGCAATACTACATGAGACAACAATTTCTGAACAAGCTACTTACAAAAGCTTTATCCAGCAGTTACTGTCCCTGTCACAAGAGTCGATGCATTTGAGCCTTTGGAGGTCATTATATACCGTTCTGTAAAGTTCATGTTTCAAGCTAATGGAAACCGGATGTCTAACGCCACTCGGCAAAGCCCAAATACCATTAGAAGTTGTTATGGCGTTGGGAAAATTTCTACGACGCACTGATTTTAAAATGCATCCCAGTATGTAACAGATTGCTATTTTTAGAACACTGATTCTCAAATGGTTTTTTTTTTCAAATAAAACTAACTGTCGTAATAATATGCATATTAATTCTACATAAAATTATAATTTTAAAACGGCTACATAATATATTACTGCTGTGCTGATCTCTAGATTCAGACACACACACACACACATACATAAACACACACATTTTGTTTTGAATTTATTTGCCTGATAAAACACGTCGGCAAAAATGTATGTGTAGTCCTAGTTAGCTTATTTAAGAAAACTGTTGAGCTACCAATGCTTTCTTCAAGAAATTATATTTAGTTTTATATTCTTATTTTCAGTTCTTTTTG
Source organism: Physella acuta (assembly GCF_028476545.2). Classification (NCBI taxonomy): domain Eukaryota; kingdom Metazoa; phylum Mollusca; class Gastropoda; family Physidae; genus Physella; species Physella acuta. The sequence continues at coordinate 565,122 of NW_026732940.1, forward strand.
AAAGTTTTTTTATTATAAAAAAATTAAGTTTTATGTGTGTTTTTGTTTTTGCATGTGGGTTTGTGATATTCATGCAACTAAATTTTAACTCTCTTATAACGTTACCGGTGTTAATTGTGTCAAAGTATTGTAACCCAAACACACGAAGTCGCATTTCAAGGGTGTAACATAATAATTATTTTTAGATAATCACGTGATTTTATGTCGCACGGGGTTTCTCACTTTCAAAACATCCTGTGTACGTATAATTATCTAACGTAACCAAGCGCTAGTGTAGATCATGTTTACTTTGGTTGGTGATGTGACGCGTGAAGGACAAGAACTAAGGGAGACAAATATGTGTGTGGGAGACAAACTTGTGTGTAAGGGAGACAAACATGTGTGTGGGAGACAAACTTGTGTGTAAGGGGGACAAACCTGTATGTAAGGGAGTCAATCATGTGTGTGGGAGACAAACTTGTGTGTAAGGGAGACAAACTTGTGTGTAAGGGAGACAAACGTGTGTGTAAGGGAGAGAAACGTGTGTGGAGACAAACATGTGTGTGGGAGACAAACTTGTGTGTATGGGAGACAAACTTGTGTGTAAGGGAGAAAAACTTGTGTGTAAGGGAGACAAACTTGTGTGTAAGGGAGAAAAACATGTGTGTGGGAGACAAACTTGTGTGTAAGGGGGACAAACGGGTGTGTAAGGCAGAAAAACGTGTGTGAAAGGGAGAAAAACATGTGTGTAAGGGAGACAAACGTGTGTGTAAGGGAGAAAAACATGTGTGTAAGGGAGACAAACTTGTGTGTAAGGGGGACAAACGGGTGTGTAAGGGAGAAAAACGTGTGGGTAAGGGAGACTAAATGTTGCAATACACTGAGCAATATTTGAAGAAAAGCTGAGAATAAGCGAATTGATATAAGTAGTTAATATGTTGGTAAAAATAAGCGAGACACTAGCTTGTATAATAGAAACTTTTCAACCAGAATCTACTACGTGATAAAAGGGTGTGTGTAAAAGATGACACTAACATGGCGATATGAATATTAACAATAACATGAAAATCTTGGGTACCCTTGTAAAATATGCATGAAACTTAATTTTAAAACGTTAAATATATTGCTGATATGTAAATCTCTAGATGCAAAATACACACACACACACACACACACATATATATATATATATATGTTACGGTCAAAGCCCGAAGTCGGCCAATGCTAGGATTGGCCGGCCAATCCGCGCATTGGCCAATATCGCCTCCCATAGGTCGGTCAAAGTCCGAAACTTTGCTTGATTTCGGCCTTTGGCCGGCCAATCCACAGACTGGCCATTGTGGACCGGCCAAAGTCTGAAATAGCTCTTCATTTCGGCCTTTGGCCGGCCAGTCCGCGGACTGGCCATGGTGGACCGGCCAAAGTCTTATTTAGAAGATCATCTGGCTAGGGATGTTAACATCTGGAAAACGGATGCGTACATTGTCACCCACTTCACCATCTTTAAATTTTGAATTTGATGTTTTAAGCATCTTAGCACCTTGAATTTGCAAGCCAGGTAATGTTCCCTCCGTACCCTTCGTCTGCTTCATTGGGTATTCCACAAATAGCATTGACATCGTTGCCACAGGATCCACAAGAATGAGCTGCACTACAATGTTTTTCACAAACTATACAGAATCTGTTGGCCACATTATTGTCACGCAACTGGTCTGGGCGTTCCGCCACGTCAGTAGATGTGTTAGCTGAGGATGTCGTTGCATTTATGGCAACCTCCATTTCTTGTTCAATGTTCTTAAGAAGATCTTCCTCAGTAACTATTTTATCGAGAGCCCATATATGGAAATTAACATGGATTTATATTTTTTTCTTTTGACAGCCATCTGTTATGTCTGTCTCATGGTCTGACGGCCCTTTTGATCCATGTCGCCTTGCATATAGAATGCTATACAAACAAGAGCTAAACAATACGTTACTCTCAATGAAAACCCACCCAGAATAATGAAAATGCGATCACAACTTAGTCTAGATAGAACATTGGCCAGGACATCCCGGCCAAAGCGCGCATTGGCCGGCCAATGTACAAAATACGCTGTCAAGTTTAAGCACTTCGGACTTTGGCCAGTACGTCCCGGCCAGTGCGCGCATTGGCTGGCCAATGTACGAAATACGATCTTAGTTCTAAGTTCTTCGGGCTTTGGCCAAGAGAGCCGGCCAATCCGGGGTTTGGCCGCACTTCGGGCTTTGACCGTAACATATATATATATATATATATATATATATATATATATATATATATATATATATATATATATATATATATATATATATATATATATATATATATACATATATAAAGCAAAGTGGATTATGTCAGGCTACCTGTAAATCACATCATGAGTTTTGAAGTAAGTGACAACCGCTTTTTATTTATAGTTTTAGCTCTTTTGCTTATTCTATTTGTGTAACGAACCGTGTTATTGAGGAGTGGCAGGTGTAAGTTTTATAATGACATTATGTGTACTCGTTGCAAGTTTAAATATATTGGTGTATTAATACTAATATCAATAATATTCTATCTAGTAAGAGGTGCACTGGCTTAAGACATTGTACTTATATCACTTTCCATTGCAGTGTTCATATTTTGATATAGACTATATGATTGCACCATTTTATTTTATCAAAACTGTTTTTCATTTTGGATAAAATCTATGACTTTGTCAAGTCACCATAGATGTTATTGTTTTTTGAAGAAATGATAACACGCACGTTCCATTTATAGTCTGAGCAATACACGTTCGCCATGGGCGCTATACACGTCGTCTACTCAGACCTAGGAGTATAATGCTTCGTCACTCGTTTTCATCTCCAATTTCACCCTTCTGATTGTAAATGCTCAAAGGTTCGAAAACAAAATAAAAATGCTTCATCACACGAGTTTACAATGAAACTATGATGCCAAATATTTTTTATTAAAACAAAGTTATTGCGAACCACGAAATAGCAATTGCATTTTTGTGTGTTTTAAAGCAGCACATTAGTACTTCTATGGAACAAAAAAGTAATCTCTATGAACCGGGAAGTAAATTGTATGACAAATGCAATATAATAGACCTAGCCTTAGTATCACGGGTATACGTTTTCTACGCTTGATGGTTTTTTTTTATCAATGGATGAAGGGGGTACGGCGTGGTGGATATTTAGAACTTGAATCAAAACAGTCTAGGAAGTATAGTATCACAATGCCCTTCATATTATTGCATAAATGTTCAGTGAAGCAAATCCGTATGATGGGGAATTTTTAAAAAACTATATGTACGGCAGGGAAAATTATGATAGCTAAATATAGAATCAATCGCGTCATAGATACTTTTTCGTGCTATGGACTGATTCTTGGTCAATCCGGGAACAAGCGATACATGTGTGGGACGGCGTGGTCCAGTGGTAGAGCACTCAATGTAAACATTCACAAGCCACACTTAGGCTTACAGTTGTCATAATATCATAATATCATCAACCCAAAACTCATGCTTAAAAAAACGTACCATAAAGGGACGCACAACCATACCTAGAGATGTCATGTCGCATGTACACGCTATATGTTAGTACCTCTAATACGACACAATACCAGCCCTCCCTTACTCGCTTTCACCATCAACACGCCACAACATATTACATTGCCAACCGCCATACCCCATCTACACACAACCACATATCACATACTGCCAACCCCCTAACCCATCCACACACCACAAAATATTACACACTACCAACCCCTACTTTATCCACACACCACCACATATTACACCCTACCATCAACATATTACACACTGCTAACTATTCTCCTACCCCATCCACACAACACAACATATTACACATTGCCAAGCCCCCCCCCCTACCACACACACACCACCACATATTATACACTGCACACACCCCCTACCCCATCTACAGACAATAACATATTACACACTGCCAAACCCCTTACCCCATCCACACACCACAACATATTACACTGCCAACCGCCATACCCCATCTAGACACGACCTCATATTACATACTGCCAACCCCCTACCATATACACACATCACCACATATTATACACTGCCACCCCCTACCCCATTTACATACAATAACCTATCACACACTATAAACCCCGACCCACACACACAACTCAACATATTACACACTGCCAAACCCCTACCCCATACACACAAAAATATATTACAAACTGCCAAACCCCTTACCCCATCTACAGACAATAACAAATTACAAACTGCCAAAACACACCCCGTATTAAAAGTAACACACTCTACCACTTAGGAGAAGATTTATTCTTTAGATTAAATAATAAAAACGTATTTACTTTTTAATTTTTAATTACTTAAACTTTTAAAAATAGAATAGAATCTCGTAGAACAAAGAATTGTGCACCAAGTGAAAAGCAAACAATATGTGTATAATAGTGCGGAATATTTTAGTACTTTTACTTTCTAGTATACAGAGTATAGAGGAAGTATTGTAATCGTGCTAAAAAAATCACATGAAATTTTTACAGTTTTCATCGTTTTACACCTCAGTACTTCAGCATATACGGAGTATAGGAACTTATTAAAATCGGGCAAAATTAATAAATGCAGATTTATCAAAATTTTGGTGTTCTATGCGTTATCGAGTTGGAAAAACTGGGCTTTGCACTTCTGTCCGTATGTCTATGTGTGTAGGATCTATGTCTGTGAACACGATACCTGGAGTAACTTTACAGCTAGGTTGATGAAATTTCATTTACAAGTATTGTATCAAATTTGTAGTTCTGTGTCAAATTTTCAGCGATTTCCGATAACCGAAAACGGGACTTATTCTAATTTTTAGTTTTTCAAAAGCCTATAGCTAGAGTACTGTTTTAGCTAGGTAAACGAAATTTTATAAACAAGTAAAAGATCTAATTTCCAGCCTTCTTTTAAGTTTTGAGTAATTTCCGTTGACCGGAATTAGTTAATTACGCTATTTCCGATTTCTCAAAAAAAAAAAAACGCTTATGAATGTATAAAGTACTGATATTATTCCGCGCTATTATACTCGGATTTTTTTGGCGTTCACTTGGTGCGCAATTCTTTTTTCTACGAAACTATTTATAAAGTTGTGTGTGTGTAGGGGGGATATTGGCATGTGTGTGTTTGTGTCTGTCAACACAATAACTTGAGTGCCGTTACAGCTAGGTTGATAAAATTTCATATTTAAGTACTATATCAAATTTGTAGTTCTGTATCAACTCTTCAACCATTTCTTATAACCGTAATAGGGACTTATTCTAATTTTAGTTTTTAAAAAGCCTATAACTTGAGTACTGTTTCAGATCACATTATTCACTTACTTAATCCTCATCACTCCCTGTGGAGTATAGGGCAGCAACAAATCTCCGCCATTCCACTCTGTCCTGGGCGAGCCACTTTAGTTCATGCCAGGTCTTGCCAGTAGCCTGTACTTCTTCTTACATCTCTCTCCTCCATGTCCCCAGAGGTCTTCCTCTCTTTCTCTTTCCAGGTGGGTTCCACTTCAGCGCCATGTTGGGAGTCTTCTTTTGCTCATGCGTAGTACATGGCCCAGCCATCTCTATCTCCTCATTCGAACTTTAAAGAGAATGTCGTTTAATCCTGTCCTTCACCATATTTCCTTGTTTGGGACTTTGTCGTCCCAGTTTATTCTGAGGATGCGTAGGAGGGATCTTCTTTCAAGGCCTCTGAGTCGGCTCTCTCCTTTCTTGTTTAGTTTCCATGACTCTGCAGCATAGAGGAGTACATAACGTACAGTAGACTTGTAGATCCTTATTTTAGTTCTCTGCTGCAGTGAGGATGATTTCCAGATCTTAGCGAGTCTGTTGAAAGCTTGTGCTGCCATTGCTATTCTGGTGGCCATTTCTTTCTCCATGCTGCATTTGCTGATATATGGTTGCCGAGGTACTTAAAGTCTTCGACCTCTTCTATCTCTGCTCCATTCGCAAAGGTCTTGAGAGCACTTTTGTTTTTTTTTCATTAGCTTGGTTTGTCCGGAGTTTATCTTTAGCCCAAAGCTTTTAGCAATTTGCTCTATTTTTTGTGGTTTTTGCTTTGATGTCTTTTTGGGCACGTGAGAGTAAAGCCAAGTCATCAGCAAAGTCACAGTCTTCTAGGTGGTTGGTAAGTTCCCAAACAATTCCTCTTTGCTTATCCTCAGTGGCTCTTCTCATAATCCAGTCTATTACCACCAAAACGATGACAGGTGAGATGACACAGTTCTGTCTGACTCCTGTTTTTACCTTGAACCATTTTCATGTCGCGCACAACATTGGTTGTCATAGTACATGTCCTTAAATATATGTTTATGACTTTTCCTGGAAAGCCATATAGCTCTAGTGTTAGTAGTATCTTCCATAATGATGGATGGTGGATGCTATCAAATGCTTTCTCGAAATCTATGTAGTTAATGTAGAGAGACGAATTCCACTCCAGTGACTGTTCCAATGTAGTGCGCAAGACAAATATTTTGTCATTACATGACCTGTTGGCCCTGAAGCCAGCTTGTTCTTCACAAAGGATTCCATCAATTCCTTTCCTCATTCTTTGTGATAAGACTCTGCAGAAGATTTTTCCTGGTACTGACAGAAGATTAATGCCTCTCCAGTTCTTACAAACATTAAAGTCGCCCTTTATGTGTAATTTGATGATTCCCCGTTTCCAAGAATCTGGGACTTTTTCTTCATTCCATACTTTATTGAAGATCCCTGATAGAGTTTCTGCACCTATTTTTGGGTCTGCCTTTAGCATCTCCGCAGTGATTCTGTTCTCTCCTTTCACAGTGGGTGGGATGGCGTCTATAGAATAAAGATAATCTAACCGCAGCTAGGGTATTCTTTTTACAAAACAACAAGTGAAAAATGCAAGAATTTTTTTTTAACTATGAAAAATATTATGGTCGGCTGTGAGCCCCTATATGGCGTGCCCCACCCCCTCTAATTGCGTTGTCTAGCGCACTGTAGTTTCGTCCCTGGTTCCAACCCCTGGGCATATGAGACTTGATAGCTAGGGACAGCAACCCTTCTAGGAGAGAAAATTTCAAAATCAAACAACTGCTGCTGTGTATTTTGTTCTTGGATGGACAATGCAGAAAGAGAAGCTGAATAAAGTAGGAGTCAACGGCTTATATGCAGCATAACAATAACATGTTGACCAGTGTTTCTTCCTGACTTTTTTCTCCGGGTGGGGGGGGGGGCGCTCGATATTTTCGGGGGGGGGGGGGCGGTCAACATTTTTCGGGGACGACGACACTAGTAAAAGTATATGTTTACTATATAAATTCCATCTGGTTCGGGGGCGGGGGCGGCAGACTTTCTTCGGGGGGGGGGGGGGGGGCGAAGAGATGCCTGGAAGAAACTCTGATGTTGACACTTAATACTTTATTGTGTTGGAGGAAATTCCGTCCCATAGTACATTTAAGATGGAAGATGAAGAAATAGCATTGGCGTTATACAGATATTATGTTTACTGTACTTTAGTGTCAGATATATATATATAAAGCATAGCACAACTGTAATATTTGGTGGGTATAGCAATGATACAATAAACGGTTATTCATAAAACGGACAGGGATGAATGGGTGTTTAATATCATCAACCCGTCACTACTCTGACAGTTTATTTTTCTGCAAGTCTTTGTGCATAGGTTCGTAGACCCCATTCACCCCACTCCCCCAGCCATACAGCAAAAAGTAAGGGTTTAGTCTTGCTTGTCATTACAATACGTCATTCAACATACAAGAAGGCAGTCAATTCTTTTGTTCAAATTTAAATCATCTCTTCTAAAATAAGTTTGACAGAAATAAATTTTTAAAGGTTGCTTTTTGTAAAAATGTGTAAAACGTATTATTTGGGGTATTATTTCCTTTACTCTTAAGATATAGAAAAAATGTTGTTTGGAACTTAGGTAAATGAAAACGTTCGATTATGGTGAGGCTCCTTGATTTTTGTTCCGTTAGGGTTGGTTTTATTTTTCTGGGTATTCTAAGTATTTTGTGTACTTTCCCCATATAATCTTACATATTTACATCGAACATTGCATTTTTGTAGTTTTTCCCCTAAAGTTCTGTAATTATACACATTTACAGATCCTAACTGTTGTTGTATTTTTGGCGACGCATTTTCTAGTTTAAATGCTACCGTTAAAAACAAATTAAAAGTACTGTAAAGCCAGAAATGAGTCATACAATCAACCCAAAGTCTTCTACATTCTTTAGTATTTGCTCATGCTTTCGATAATATTACACTGATAGTAAATAATGCTTTTTTTTTAATTTACATAAATTAATTTTGTTGCTTGAGAGTAAAAATTAAATACATTTTCTTTTAGCAACTTTCATAAATATACTCAGGTAAATAACAACTGATCAACACCATTATCAATTATACTGGAACTTAATTTGATGCTTGGGTTTAATAATTTAAATGCATTAAGAAAAACGCTGAATCGCAACATACACATGAAAACGTTTATTCATTCAACGACGTTTTTCATTAATTTTTAATGTGAAAGTGAAATATTTTCGTTTTTAAATATCCTGTGTTATTTTTTTTTTACAAGCTTTTATTTAACTCACTTCCTCTGTCGTTAGTCGTCAGTCGACAGTCTGTCGTCAGTCTAGATCGAAACGCAGGGGTGAAAATTCAGGCAGTTCTACTTGACCGATACGATTCACAGTTGGCATGTGGGTCAAGACATGAAGACAATGCAATCTGAAACTAAATTTGACTTAATTGGATGCCTAATTAATTTTTACTTTCTCGTATATACGAAGTATAGAGAAAGTATTGTAATCGTGCAAAAAAAAAATCGAGATTTTTACAAATCTCGACGTTTTACACCTCACTGATACGGAAAAACATAATTTTGCAATCTTGTCCGTATGTCTGTGTGTCTGTGTGTGTGTGTGTGTCTGTCTGTCTGTCTGTCCGTGTGTAAACACGATTACTTGAGAACCGTTACAGCTAGGTTGATGAAATTTCATATATAAGTATTTTATCAAAATCGTAGATCCGTATCAACTTTTGAGCGATTTCCGATAACCGGAAGTGGTACTTTTCCTACTTTGAATTTTTCAAAAGCCTATAACTTGAGTACTATTTCAGATAGATAAATGAAATTTCACATGTAAGTAAAAGATTTAATTCTCTACCTTCTGTTAAATTTTGAGTAATTTCCGTTGACCGGAAGTAGTAATTTACGCTACTTCCGATTTCTCAAAAAACTAATGTAAATTTTTAAAGTACTAATAATATTGCGCACTATTATGCGCTTTTTTATTTGGCGTTCACTTGGTGTGCAATTAATTTGTCTACGAGATTTTATTCTATTTTTAAAACTTTAAGAATTTAAAATGGATTAAAAATCATGTCTATAGCCCGAGTTCCCATCCCCTGTTATTTTATGTAAGAATATTCGAGAAAGTTTAGGGGAGATCACTCCCGGTTTATTTATGAATAAATTAAAATTTGGACCGAATTAGTAGACATGTCTATCCAAACACACCACTCGCGTCATCACGTTTAATAGCTGCGCCATCAAGTTTAATAGCTGCGCCGTCACGTTCAATAGACGCGCAATGGTTTTTAGTCATGTAACACTATTGTCAATAAAACATGTACAGTACTGAAAAAAAATTCATCAAAAAACGTTTTTATTACAAGCTTTTATGTACTAATGCACTAAAAAGTAGAAAATAAATTATACACTACTATTTAAATTACTATAAAGAAAAGCGTGGGTCTCTTCTCAAATACTAGTAAAGGTATCCAATAGGTACTATTAAGTACTAAAGTGACCCACGCTTTTCTTTATAGTAATTTAAATAGTAGTGTATAATTTATTTTCTACTTTTTAGTGCATTAGTACATAAAAGCTTGTTATTTAGACGTTTTTTTATAAAAAAAAATTTAAGTTAGTCTTATATGTAATTCCTACAAATTATGTAGACATGCGAGACCGAGTGTTTAAATGTAACGAAGGCTACTGTAAAGATTGCTTATGAGGATAAAAGAACATAAACTAGTTTTGTACTTACATTATAGTACAAGTCCCAAACGCAAATCAAAGTTTCTAAACATTATCTAAAGAATAGCTGCTGAAATGTATTTGAAAATTAACAACAAGAAATTGGTTGGCTTGAGTAAACGTAAATAATGGTGACAGAAAATATGTTATCTCAAAATGTCCATGACAAATGATATCAGACTAAACTTATGTGAATAGACATGAGAAATTTGTGAATGGACATGAGAAATATGTGAATGGACATGAGAAATGTGTGAATGGACATGAGAAATATGTGAATAAACATGAGAAATATGTGAATGGACATGAGAAGTATGTGAATGGACATGGAAAATGTGCGAATGGACATGAGAAATATGTGAATAGACATGAGAAATATGTGAATGGACATGAGAAGTATATGAATGGACATGAGAAATGTGTGAATGGACATGTGAAATATGTGAATAGCCATGAGAAATATGTGAATAGACATGAGAAGTATGTGAATGGACATGGGAAATATGTGAATAGCCATGAGAAATATGTGAATATACATGAGAAGTATGTGAATGGACATGGGAAATATGTGAATGGACATCAACGTGGCATTAGCCAACATTGTAACAAAACAAATATATATAAATATTTTTTGTGTTTTTTTTTGTGAGCGGGTAATAGAAAATTTGCTGAGAAAATGTTGAAACTGTACGGAAAATTTCTAAACAATAAATTAACACAACAAAAGTTATATAAATGGACATCAATTAAAAAACTTAATTAAAATATGAGTTACCTTAATTAAACAATAAATTCTTAAAATATAAGTAAACCTAGAAAGACTAAGTAGATATTCACAAGGTAACACTACGTGCATGTACTTTATATAACAGCTTTCGCCTATATCGCAAGCTTAAGTAGAAATAGACTTAGCCCCTTAACGCCGACAGTCGCGTTTTCGCGACATACTGATTTAGCGCATAGCATTTGCGCATAGGTACATTTATCCTACTGCTGCCGGTCGTTGTGTATTGGGTAGATCTAGACGGTTGTATCGGTACCAACGGTCAAGTTGTCAAGTCGAAATTTATGACCTCACACTCTTTTGACTCACGCGCATCGTAATGTTTTTGACTTAGTGTTTTCAGCTTACTTACATTGATTATTATTACTAAATAGGTCATCCGTTTATGCTACAAAAATACTAATAGCTATATTATTCACTCTTTTATGTATATAAACAGTATAAATCACATATGAGAATAATTTTGGAAGTTATCTGCTAATTACGGTTTGTTGCGTTTTCGCGACATCCGGCAATAAGACATAAAATGGAACTTGGGTGCCAAGCAGGTATAACGAAATACGATGCAGAGAGATTACATAAATTATATTCAGCAAGAACAAACTACTGTTGGTTTAATAGTCGAAATAAAACAAGTCTCGATATTTTACACATCTCTGATTAGAAAAAAATTAATTTTGAAATTTCTTTTTCTATGTCTCGATAGCTGTGTCCGTTTGTCTATCTTTGAATATGATAACTTGACTATCGATTGCTTTATGTTGATGAAATTCCATATGTAAGTATTATAACCAATTTTTAGTTCGGTATCAACTTTCAAACACTTCCTGAAAAGCGGAAGTGGTACTTACGTTACTTCTGGTCTCTCAAAAGCCTTTCCAAAACATTTCCTAGAAAATAGGTAGTACTTGTCGTTAAGTGAATAGGCTTGAAACGTCTCTGTAATCATATTATTTTTTTTTAAATCTTTAGTAAAATATGGCAAGCGATTAAATTATAGTTACATTTTTTAAAAAATTTAAGCCGTTAGGGAAACTATCGATTACACTCATTTATATATTTTTGTTTTTAATACAAACCGTTGAAAAGCGAATTATTTTATCAGTTCATAAAATTATATTTTTTACCATTTTACCACTAAATGTGTAAACATTATTTTAAAAATACGCTTACAATCGTTAGAGCTCTAAAAGGGTTAAACATAAATACAAGTTACTTGAAAATCGGGAAAATTTTTAAGACGAACATGTTTTTAAAATGCATCAGTGTTATTTTTAGAAAAGTAGTCCTCATATTTATTAGGCCGAATACCATCTTTTTAGAAAAAAAATTCAGCTCCACCATCTCTTAGAACATCGACCGTTATTCGAGAAAATGTAGATATTTAGTGCAACTTGCACGTTCTTTTATGCATTTATATTTCTATCGATTTCTACCCAAGCCTAGTACACAATAATGAAATGTATTGTAAATAAAACATATCAAAGCTTTTTGCATGAGCAGTTATAACAATTAACAGCAGGGATAATAACAATTACACAAAGAAAAAGACTAAGGGATACCATGAAAAGAGTCATTACGGAGGTCAAGAACTATCGCAGTCATTCGTGTTGCGGAGGTAAATTACCGCAGTCATTCGTGTTGCGGAGGTGAATGACTACCGCAGTCATTCGTATTGCGGAGGTAAATAACTACCACAGTTATTCGTATTGCGGAGGTAAATAACTACCGCAGTCATTCGTATTGCGGAGGTGAATGACTACCGCAGTCATTCGTATTGTGGAGGTAAATAACTACCGCAGTCATTCGTATTGCGGAGGTGAATGACTACCGCAGTCATTCGTATTGCGGAGGTAAATAACTACCACAGTTATTCGTATTGCGGAGGTAAATAACTACCGCAGTCATTCGTATTGCGGAGGTGAATGACTACCGCAGTCATTCGTATTGCGGAGGTGAATGACTACCGCAGTCATTCGTATTGCGGAGGTAAATAACTACCACAGTTATTCGTATTGCGGAGGTAAATAACTACCGCAGTCATTCGTATTGTGGAGGTAAATAACTACCGCAGTCATTCGTATTGCGGAGGTGAATGACTACCGCAGTCATTCGTATTGCGGAGGTAAATAACTACCACAGTTATTCGTATTGCGGAGGTAAATAACTACCGCATTCATTCGTATTGTGGAGGTGAATAGCTACCTGTTTTTTTGGATATCCTGTTTCAATCTGAAGGCAACCGGATAACCAACGTCACACTTCAGGAGTTAAACATGAAGAAATCCAAAACAATTAAGTGTTGTTATGGAGCAGCGGGTTTTTAAAGCTTTACTGAAGTGCATCCGGTATGTGCATTACGTTACTTGATATATCAATGTTTTGGAAGAACAGGACAAAAATATGTGTACTTTTCATTGTTAGTTTGGGACGTGATGCGTGACGGAGGATGTCCAAAAACCAGAAAGATTGCGTGGTAAAAAACCGTGTAGAACGGAGAGGCTAGTGTGTTTTAATAGGCGGAACTCGTATGAAAGACGGTCGGAAGTCAGTTTTATAACAAATCTTCTGCCAAATGCATCTGTATGTCTACGCGCTTATTAAACAGCCAGTGTACTGTTGACATGCTTTAAGCTGTGTGTTGCAGACCGGACTACGATGTTGCCGTCCGGTTGCTTAGTCGCCGGCCGAATACGTTGCTGACGCTGGCTCGGGCACTAGCCAATAAGGCCGTCGTTGTCTAGGGGTATTTAATTATTCTACCCGAGTCAGCTACAGTGAAGTAATCAACGGAACAGGAGACCTTCTTAGTTTGTGCTGTTTATTAATTCGCTGAATGCTTGTTCCACTGAGCGAGGCTTCCCCTAACCGCTAACGTCGGGAGCGCTTGTGTATATATACCCCTGTCTAAACCCCCTAGCTATTTCCACGGGACAATGGGCTCAAAACTTGTGACCTAACAAATTATCCCCCCTGGCGCTAACAACCCTAGCTACTGGTCAGTATAAAGACTACTATTGTCCTGTCAGAGCGGTCAGTCTCTTTGAACGTGTCGCCTACTGTCCATCCCTACTGTGTACCCTGTAATTATATAGTGAATGGATGTTTGTGGAATTCTGACCCAACACTGTGTACTTATATATTACTTTCCATTGTACCGTCTCTTTTTAAATACAGGCATGAAAAACATTCAAGGTCGTCTGTTTCGTTCTACTTTTTCAACTTGGTTTGTATGCTGTCTCAAAAAATGAATGAAGAATGGATAACGTATAGAGCCTATAACACATAATGCCTATAGACTTTATACAAACGAGTTAACTGCAGCAGATTGTGTTCTCAAGCTAATAAAAGCAGTTCTAAACCAAGTAGTAATTTTTTTTCGGTATTCAAAGCATCAAGGCTGTATTTGTATGGAAGGAAAAAAGTATTATGCGCGGCAAGGGAAATGACACGAATGGCAAGGTCAATGACCTTAATAGATGGGGTTTTTAAAACTCTAGATGAATTCTTCCTCGTTGGAAGGTGAGGGGGGGGGAGCAGCGGTGGGGGCGATCAATTGATGTTGGGTAAAATAAGTATATGAATTATGTTGTAGTAATGTCGTTCACATGATGGCATACATGTTCAGTGAAGCAAGTCAATATCACGTGGGAAATATTTGGTCTGGTAACGAAAATTATAATAGCTGAATATAGAATCAATTGCGTCGTGGAAACATATTTGGTACCTTGAACTCATTCTTGGTCAATCAGAGAAAACAAAAATACGTGAGGGACGGCCTGGTCGAGGGGTAGAGCTATAAATTACTAGCCTGAAGGTCTCGTTAGGTTGTTAGGCTCCAGTCAATAGAACAATGATTCATAGCCAGTGGTCAGAGATAAGTCAACTTGACTTTATTTTTAGTCTTGTCTGAATGGGTATTTTAAATACACATACATATACATCAAAGAGCATTTACCCACACCTGTCAAACTATTTTAATAATCATTTTTTTAAATAGACTCAATGGTGCTTTTTTCTCTAAATTCTCCATTTGTGTCATCCTTGCACCGCACTGAAATCTTCCATAAAACAAGTTTTAATCTCCCTTTATTCTAAATATACATTCTACAAGCTAGACTTATGCTTAGAGATGACATAAATTCGTCATAAAACACCAAATGCATGCTGTAAAAACACCATACCATAACAGGACCTCCAGCAATGCGTAAGGATGTCATGCGAAACCATACCAACCCATCACGTAGGGATGTCATCAGGGGCGGAACTATAGTGCCGTCAGACCCCGCAATGTGAGGGGGGGGGGGGCACGCCATTTAGGGGCCCAGAGCCAACCATAATAATTTTTACTTTCTTGTATATACGAAGTATAGAGAAAGTATTGTAATCGTGCAAAAAAAATCGAGATTTTTACAAATCTCGACGTTTTACGTCTCACTGATACGGAAATTTTGCAATCTTGTCCGTATGTCTGTGTGTCTGTCTGTGTGTCTGTCTGTCTGTGTGTGTGTGTGTGTAAACACGATAACTTGAGTACCGTTACAGCTAGGTTGATGAAATTTCATATATAAGTATTTTATCAAAATCGTAGATCCGTTTTAACTTTTGAGCGATTTCCGATAACCGGAAGTGGTACTTATCCAACTTTGAAATTTTTAAAAGCCTATAACTTGAGTACTATTTCAGATAGATAAACGAAATTTCACATGTAAGTAAAAGATCTAATTCTCTACCTTCTGTTAAATTTTGAGTCATTTCCGTTGAACGGAAGTAGTAATTTACGCTACTTCCGATTTCTCAAAAAACTAATGTATAGTTTTAAAGTACTAATAATATTGCGCACTATTATGCACTTTTTTATTTAGCGTTCACTTGGTGTGCAATTCTTTTGTCTACGAGATTTTATTCTATTTTTAAAACTTTAAGTATTTAAAATGGATTAAAAATCATGTCTAGAGCCCGAGTTCTCATACCCTGTTATTTTAAATAAAAATATTCGAGAAAGGTTAGGGGAGATCACTCCCGGTTTATTTTATAGTTAAAATTTTAAAAAAAATGTTTTTGCATTTTTGGCTTGATGGTTGTATTGTAAAAAAGATAACCGTAGCTGCGGTTGAATGATCTTTATTCTGTAGACACCACCCACGCTTTAGTATATTATTTTTCCCTTTGTTTTTAAACCACTGTGAAAGCCGAGTCCTCTTTCTCCTACAACAAACTTATCAAAGATAAGCAAACGTTCAAACTACTTCCATGACTTATTTCCCTTTTTTATATAGTCAAATATGGGTGCTCATAAGTTCCTTTTAATAGATTTGAACTAAACAAATTAAAAAGCAATTACTTATCTTAATTATTTTTTTTATAAAGTACTAACTAAAGAGTGACATTGTATAAAAAGGAAATGTATTTAAAATTATTAATATAAATACAAAAAAAAATAAACATAACACGAGACACCATTACTTATACAAAGCTTTGATGGCTTTTATTCTTTTGACCAGTTTGGAGGTTAAGAGGTCTTATAGCAGAGATAAAATAAAACTGATTTTCCAAACACACATATGCACTTACATACATGACTTGTATATTATTTTAATTGAAAAACAATTTAAAAAGCCGAACAGGTCAGCAATCAGTATCCTACTAGACTACCCGTCATCCGTTGGATAACTGTGGGTTTCGGGGGTCATCCATCAAAAAACATCACGTCTGTCACTCAGAGGCATGGCGACCCTTCCCGGCGACCGGGGACAAACTTTTCAATTTGAACCCCCCCCCCCCCCCCCCCGCAAGATTTCGATTTGCACCCCCCCCCCCCAAACTTTTGATGTGCACCCCCCTCAAGATTTTGATTTGAACCTCCCCCCCCCCCCACCCAAACTTTCGATTTGCACCCCCTCAACCTTTCAATTTATTTTTCCAACAAATTTTGGCGCCCCCTAAGGTGGGCGAGCGGGGACATATGTCCCCCCCCCCACCCCTCCTCGCTACGCTACTGTAGTGTCACTTATCATCACAAAAAACAGACCCCACATTCAAAAATATGATTTTTATCTTTTAAAAACACCGAAAACACCGATTTCGGACTATCCCTTCATATGCTGACGTCACAGGTGACCTACTCAACTCTACTTCACCTGCCCAGTGTTCCGCCAAGTGTCAGACAACATGTTTTTATCGTTTAAAAAACGATTCCAGCCGAGCATGTCTCTGACCACACTATCTTATCATATGCTTCAGACAAAGAAACAGATGAACTCTACTTCACCTGCCCTGTATCCTGCCAAGTTCAGATAGGCAACTTTATCATTCACATCTAAAAAAAAAAATTGAAAAAAAAATATCATCGACATATTGGTCTAGAACCTGTGCCACCCGCATGAGACCCGACTACGCTACCAACTTAGCTATTTACTCGTGACGTCACAAATGAATTTTTATACTATACTTTGAGTCTCCTTATGCAACTTGATTTACGCGCATAGATCTAGATCTAAGTCTAGTAGTAGTAACTTTCAAATTAAATTTTATCTTAAATTAGCCAAACAAAGATTTATATAAAATAATTAAGGCCTGAAATAGATTCTAGATGTATTAAGGCCTGAAATAGATTCTAGATGTAGAATTTACATTAAGTCTAGATCTAGAATTTACATTGAGTCTAGTGACCTAGATCTAGGCTAGATCTAGGTCTAGGCTAGATTCATAACTTTCCTTCGACAGCTGATCTTTTGATCTAGAGAAATTTATTGTAAAACTAAATGAAAAAAGACAGTTGAAAATTGATATAAGTGTTGGAACGTAATAAATACAGCAAACGGACGTATTGTTAAAGTTATGACCGACAGAAAATTAGATTTAGAACGCGTTAAACTTTTGAATGGGAACACAATTTTCTTCGATAGACGCCGCCATTTTATTGTACTAAAGAGTAAACAAAAAACTGTGACGTCACGGTCCCGCCGAGTGTAGTGGTCGTTCTAATCTTTTTAAAAAAATAGGGTTACTCTACGTATGAATACATCAATAAATTAATTAACGTCTTTAAATAAATGTGTGATTAACAGTCTGTCTTAAAACAAAAATTTTTCTCTACCTACATACTAGTTTACAGCTCTCCACGATGAGTGCAACCATGCGCAATAGTCAATCAGCCAAACAAACAATCAAACAAAAAAAAATAATTCAAACATGTAAACAAACTTGACTTTTAGTAGTATACTAGACTACCCGTCATCCCTTGGATAACTGTGGGTTTCGGGGGTTATCCATCAAAAAACATCACGTCTGTCACTCAGAGGCATAGCAACCCTTCCCGGCGCCCGGGGACAAACTTTTCGATTTGAAACCCCACCCCCCCCCCCCCCACAGGATTTGGATTTGCAACCCCCCCCCCCCCAAACTTTTGATGTGCGCCCCCCCCCCCCTCAAGATTTCGATTGGAACCCCCCCCCCCACTCAAACTTTCGATTTGCACCCACCCTCAACCTTTCAATTTATTTTTCCAACCCATTTTGGCGCCCCCTAAGGTCGGCGCCCGGGGACATATGTTCCCCCCTCCTCGCTAAGCTACTGCAGTGTCACTTATCATCACAAAAAACAGACCCCACATTCCAAAATATGTTTTTTATCTTTTAAAATCACCGAAAACACCGATTTCCGACTATCCCTTCATATACTGACGTCACAGGTGACCTACTCAACTCTACTTCACCTGCCCAGTGTCCCGCCAAGTCTCAGACAACATGTTTTTATCGTTTAAAAAACGATTCCAGCCGAGCATGTCTCTGACCACACTATCTTTTCATATGCTTATGACAAAGAAACAGATGAACTCTACTTCACCTGCCCTGTATCCTGCCAAGTTCAGATAGGCAACTTTATCATTCACATCTAAAAAAAAAAAATTGAAAAAAAAAAATCATTGACATGTTGGTCTAGAACCTGTGCCACCCGCATGAGAACCGATTACACTACCAACTTAGCTGTTTACTCGTGACGACACAAGTGAATTTTTATACTATACTTTGAGTCTCGTTATGCAACTTGATTTACGCGCATAGATCTAGAACTAAGTCTAGTAGCAGTAACTTTCAAATTATATTTTATCTTAAATTAGCCAAACAAAGATTTATATAAAATAAAGAAGCTCTGAAATTATCTAGATCTAGATTGAATTATCTAGATCTAGAATCTACGACTCGTTTGCTTAAGTCTTAAGTTTAGTTTTTCTTGCTGGATCTAGAATCTAGATCTAGATCTAGATCTAATCATTAGCTACGCTAATAGTAATAGGCCCGGAGCGAGCATTTCAAAATTACCATATTCTAAACAAAGATTTATATAAAATAATAAAGGTCTAAATTAGTTTAGTATATAGAAAATCATTATTAACTAAATCTAGATAGAAAATTATCTATATTTTAGATCTACGACTGAGCTATATTTAGAATTTACGTTTATAATTTAGCAAAATTACCGGCATCGAAGCCGCGTATGAATCTTAAGCTACGCCAATAGGCCCTGGATACAGCATTTCAAAATTACCATATTCCAAACAAGATTTATACAAAATAATAAAGGTCTAAAATATTTTAGTATATAGAAACTCATTATTATCTAAATCTAGATAGAATTATCTATATTCTAGATCTACGACTGGTTTGCTTAAGTCTCGTTTTTTTTAAATTGTATTTATAACTAATAAATCTTTGATTTGACCTAGATTCTAGATTCTAGATCTAGATCTATAAATAACTTTCTTGGACAGATTGTAGATCTAGAGATATTTATCGTAAAACTAAATGAAAAAGACAGTTGAAAATTGATAAAAGTGTTGGAACGTAATAAATACAGCAAACGGACGTATTGTTAAAGTTATGAACGACAGAAAATTAAATTTAGAACGCGTTAAACTTTTGAATTGGAACACAATTTTCTTCGATAGTCGCCGCCATTTTATTGTACTAAAGAGTAAACAAAAAAACTGTGACGTCACGGTCCCGCCGAGTGTAGTGGTCGTTATAATCTTTTTAAAAAAATAGGGTTACTCTACGTATGAATAAATCAATAAATTAATTAACGTCTTTAAATAAATGTGTGATTAACAGTCTGTCTTAAAACAAAAATTTTTCTCTACCTACATACTAGTTTACAGCTCTCCACGATGAGTGCAACCATGCGCAATAGTCAATCAGCCAAACAAAAAAAACAAACAAATAAATATACAAACTTGTAGACAAAGTTGACTTTTAGTAGTATTAGATAGATAGATAGATGTTCGTATTTTGTGTTTGTATATATATATATATATATATATATATATATATATATATATATATATATACATATATATATATATATATATATATATATATATATATATATAAGCCTATATATATATATATATATATATATATATATATATATATATATATATATATATATATATATATAGGCAGGCCTATATATATATAGGCCTATATATATATATATAGGCCTATATATATATATATAGGCCTATATATATGGGGGGGGGCCTAAAAACATGTTTGCGGGATGGTCCTTTTTTCTAGTTCCGCCACTGGATGTCATTCAATGCCATACCTACCCATCGCACAGGGATGCTATGTTATCCCATACCCGTCCAAACACACTAAGTTAGTACCTCTAATAAGTCTGACTGTCAGACACCCCCCCCCCATCCCCTTCCCCACCCGCACACCACAAAATGATACACACTTCCAGACCCCACCACCTAACTATTTACAGTGCTACACACCCAAATATTAAATAAAATATTACACTCTGCCAGCAAAACATTCTATTTGTTATATGAAATAATATAATCTTATAGCTTGCTAGCTTAACATCAACGCGATTTAACTGTTTGAATATGTGGTTTAAGTCCAGAACTTTGAGGAGGCATCATCGTCAACAGTGGTAACGCTATTTTATGTATGTTTTTGCCCTCCTGTCCTTAAGATCGTATACTTTTTTTTCCGCCTCAGACTCTTAAGCGTCTGAGGCGCTTAAGATCGTATACAGTCATCGAATTCTAAATCACCAACTTTCTACCCATCCACCCTAAAAAGCCGCATACAATCTTCCTACTAAAACTAAAAACATCAAATGAAGTTCACAAGTATTGCTTATGTTTTAAAAATTTAAACACATCTGCTATGTCAAATTACTCTGACACACCAACTCGTCCCTAGTGCGATCTGGCTTTCAATAAGGTGCTCTTTTGTGTCGCTTATCCTTTTTTTAAATTCAAAACAGGGGAGAAAATCACATGCAATTACCTTTTCAACCTCATTACGATAGCTTCCCTTCCTTCATCGACGACAGTTAATAAACGATGGCAAACAGATCACAGATCTTGTTCACTCCCCTTGTTTTCAAATTGTCATATTTGTAGTTAAACAAATGTAAACAACTTTTATATTAACAAGCTTTTAAATGCACAAAAAAAAAGAAAATGAACAAC